>NC_091836.1:72646619-72962207 GCF_037783145.1 Equus przewalskii
ACCATAAGCCTGAGATGCCAGAACCACTCCCAGAAGAGACCGAAACCACCTGCCAGACCCGCCTGAACCCACTGGCAAGCACGCCTGATCCACCTGCTAAACTAGCCGGAACCACCTTCCTGAGACGCCAAAATCACCTGCCAGGTATACACAACCACTTGGTGGACACTGGAGACATTGCCGGACATGCCAGACCAAGCGCTCTCAGACACCCAGACGCACGTGCCAGAGACGCCGGAAGCACCAGCTGAGCATGCCTCAGCCACCTGCTCGACTCGCAAGATACACCTGTCGGACAGGCGATAATCACCTGCCGGGTACGCCAGAAACCCTTGGGCGCTTGGGAGTACAGCTGTCGGGCGTGCCGGAACCACCTCTCAGACTTGCCAGAACCATGTTCTGGACACTCCGGTACCACCTGCCGAGTATGCCGGAACCAGCTGATCCACTCCAAAGAACCACCTAGTGGACACGCCAAAATGACGTGCCGGCTGCAGAACAGGTCTCGCAGACACTCCGGAATCACAGGCCAGGCATGCCGGAACCACCTCTCAGAGGTGCCAGAACCACATGCCGGACACTGCGGAATCACCTGCCGGGCATGCTGGAACCACGTGCTGGACATGCCGGAACCACCTGCAGGACATGCCGGAACCACCTGCCGGACATTCCGGAACCACCGGATCGACTCGCCGGAACCATTGCCGGACATGCAATATCACCTGCCGGCTACGCCAGCACCAAGCTGGCGAACACTCCGGTATCACCTGCCGGGCATGCCGGAACCACCTCTCAGAGGTGCCAGAACCACATGCCGGACACTCCGGAATCACCTGCCGGGCATGGTGGAATCACCTCTAAGACATGCCGGAACCACATGGCAATGACACTGGAAGCACTGCCGAGCACGCCAGAACCACCTGCTCGACTCGCCAAAACCACCTGCTGGACACGCCAAAATCACCTTCCCGGCTACGCCACAACCATTTGGTGAACACTTCGGAATCACCTGCCGGGCTGGCTGGAACCACCTGCCGGTCACGCCAACATCACCTGCCAGCTATGCCAGAACCACTTGGCGGACACCATGGAAACACCTGTCGGGCCGGCCGGAACCACCTATGAGACGTGCCAGAACCATGTGCCTGATGCCGGAACCACACCCCGAACAGACCGAGACCATCTGCCAAGACCCGCTGAACCACCTGCCGAGCACGCCGGAACCACCTACTCGACTCGCTGGAACCACCTACCTAAACAGCTCAAAATCACCTGTCGGGAATGCCACAACCACTTGGTGGACACTCCGGAATCATCTGCCGGACATGCCAGAACCAGCTCTCAGACACACCAGAACCACGTGCAAGACACGCCGGATGCATCTGCTGATCATGCCTGAGCCAAATGCTCGACTTGCCAGAAACACTTGCCAGACACGCGAAAATCACCTGCCGGGTACGCCAGAACCACGTGGCGGACACTGCGGAATCACCTTTCTGGCATGCCGGAACCAACTCTCAGATGTGCCAGAACCTCGTGCCGGACACGCCAGAACCACATGCCGGAAAGACCGGAAACAGCTGCTGGACACGCCGGAACCACCGGCTCGACTCGCCGGAACCACCGCCGGACATGCCAAATGACATGCCGGCTACGCCAGAACCACTGGCGAACACTCCGGAATCACCTGTCGGGCATGCCAGAACGACCTCTCAGACTTGCCATAACCATGTTCCGGACACGCCAGTACCACCTGCCGAGTATGCCGGAACCACATGATCCACTCCCCAGAACCACCTGCTGGACACGCCAGAATCACCTGCCGGCTACGCCAGAACCACTCGGCAGACACTCCGGAACCACCTGCCGGGCATGCCGGAACCACCTCTCAGAGGTGCCAGAACCACATGCCGGACACTCCGGAATCACCCGCCGGGCATGCCGGAACCATCTCTCAGACGTGCCAGAACCATGTTCTGGACACGCCGGTACCACCTGCCGAGCTCGCCGGAACCACCTGCTGGACACGCCAAAATCACCTGCTGGCTACGCCAGAACCACTCGGCAGACACTCCGGAATCACATGCGGGGCTGGCTGGAACCACCTCCGGTCACGCCAACATCACCTTTCAGCTACGCCAGAACCACTTGGCGGACACTCCGGAAACACCTGTCGGGCCGGCCGCAACCACCTCTCAGACGTGCCGAACCATGTGCCTGGATGCCGGAACCACTCCCCGAACAGACCGAAACCACCTGCCAGACCCGCCTGAACGCCCTGGCTAGCACGCCTGATCCACCTGCTCAACTAGCCGGAACCACCTTCCTGACACGCCAAAATCACCTCCAGGTATACCAGAACCACTTGGTGGACACTCCGGAATCATCTGCCGGACATGCCAGAACCAGCTCTCAGACACACCAGAACCACGTGCCAGAGACGCCGGAAGCACCAGCTGAGCATGCCTGATCCACCTGCTCGACTTTCGCAAGAAACACCTGTCGGACAGGCGAAAATCACCTGCCGGGTACGCCAGAAACACTTGGCGGACGCTCCGGAATCAGCTGTCGGGCGTGCCGGAACCACCTCAGACTTGCCAGAACCATGTTCTGGACACGCCGGTACCACCTGCCGAGTATGCCGGAACCAGCTGATCCACTCCCCAGAACCACCTAGTGGACACGCCAAAATCAACTGCTGGCTACGCCAGAACCTCTCGGCAGACACTCCGGAATCACATGCCAGGCATTCCGGAACCACCTCTGCGAGGTGCCAGAACCAAATGCCGGACACTCCGGTATCACCTGCCGGGCATGCCGGAACCACCTCTTAGAGGTGCCAGAACCACATGCCGGAGACTCTGGAATCACCTACGGGGCATGCCGGAACCACCTTCTGGAAATGCCTGAATCACCTGCCGGACATGCCGGAACCACCGGCTCGACTCGCCGGAACCATTGCCGGACATGCACAATCACCTGCCGGCTATGCCAGAACCACTTGGGGAACACTACGGAATCACCTGCCGGGCATGGCGGAACCACCTCTAACATGCCGGAACCACATGGCAATGACACTGGAAGCACCTGCCGAGCACGCCAGAACCACCTGCTCGACTCGCCAAAACCACCTGCTGGACATGCCCAAAATCACCTTCCCGGCTACGCCACAACCATTTGGTGAACTCTTCGGAATCACCTGCCGGGCTGGCTGGAACCACCTGCCGGTCACGCCAACATCACCTGCCAGCTATGCCAGAACCACTTGGCGGACACCATGGAAACACCTGTCGGGCCGGCCGGAACCACCTATCAGACGTGCCAGAACCATGTGCCTGAGATGCCGGAACCACACCCCGAAAAGACAGAAACCACCTGCCAGACCCACCTGAACCACCTGCCGAGCAGGCCGGAACCACCTACTCGACTCGCTGGAACCACCTACCTGACACGCTAAAATCGCCTGCCAGGTATGCCACAACCCTTTGTTGGACACTCCGGAATCATCTGCCGGACATGCCAGAACCAGCTCTCAGACACACCAGAATCACGTGCCAGAGACGCCGGAAGCACCCATCGCCCTCCTCAGCCACCTGCTCCGACTCGCAAGATACACCTGTCGGACAGGCGATAATCACTGCCGGGTACGCCAGAAACACTTGGCGGACGCTCCGGAATCAGCTGTCGGGCGTGCCGGAACCACCTCTCAGACTTGCCAGAACCATGTTCTGGACACTCCGGTACCACCTGCCGAGTATGCCGGAACCAGCTAATCACTGCCCAGAACCACCTAGTGGACACGCCAAAATCAAGTGCTGGCTACGCCAGAACAACTCGGCAGACACTCCGGAATCACAGGCCAGGCATGCCGGAACCACCTCTCAGAGGTGCCAGAACCACGTGCCGGACACTGCGGAATCACCTGCCGGGCATGCTGGAACCACGTGCTGGACATGCCGGAACCACCTGCAGGACATGCCGGAACCACCTGCCAGACATCCGAATTACCGGATCGACTCGTCGAACCATTGCCGGACATGCAATATCACCTGCCGGCTACGCCAGAACCACTTGGCGAACACTCCGGTATCACCTGCCGGGCATGCCGGAACCACCTCTCAGAGGTGCCAGAACCACATGCCGGACACTCCGGAATCACCTGCCGGGCATGGTGGAACCACCTCTAAGACATGCCGGAACCACATGGCAATGACACTGGAAGCACCTGCCGAGCACGCCAGAACCACCTGCTCGACTCGCCAAAACCACCTGCTGGACACGCCAAAATCACCTTCCGGCTACGCCACAACCATTTGGTGAACACTATCGGAATCACCTGCTGGGCTGGCTGGAACCACCTGCCGGTCACGCCAACATCACCTGCCAGCTATGCCAGAACCACTTGGCGGACACCATGGAAACACCTGTCGGGCCGAGCCAGAAAGCACCTCCTTCAGCATGCCAGAACCATGTGCCTGAGATGCCGGAACCACACCCCGAAAAGACCGAAACCACCTGCCAGACCCACCTGAACCACCTGCAGAGCAGGCCGGAACCACCTACTCGACTCGCTGGAACCACCTACCTGACACGCTAAAATCACCTGCCGGGTATGCCACAACCCCTTGGTGGACACTCCGGAATCATCTGCTGGACATGCCAGAACCAGCTCTCAGACTCACCAGAACCACGTGCCAGACACGCCGGAAGCACCTGCTGAGCATGCCTGAGCCAAATGCTCGACTTGTAAGAAACACCTGCCAGACACGCCAAAATCACCTGCCGGGTACGCCAGAACCACGTGGCGGACACTCCAATAGCCTGTCGGGCATGCCGGAACCACCTCTCAGAGGTGCCAGAACCACATGCCGGACACTCCCGGAAGCACCTGCCGAGCACTCCAGAACCACCTGCTCGACTCGCCAAAACGACCTGCCGGACACGCCAAAATCACCTGCCGGGTACGCCGACCCACTCGGCAGACACTGGAATCACCTGCCCGGCTTGCTGGAACCACCTGCCGGTCACGTCAACATCACCTGCCGGCTACGCCAGAACCACTTGGCGAGCACGCCGGAACCACCTGCTCGACTCGTCTGAACCACCTACCGAACATGCCAAAATCACCTTCCGGCTATGCCAAAACCACTTGGTGGACCTCTGGAATCACCTGCCGGGCATCATAGAACCACCTCTCAGACGTGCGGAACAACGTGCCGGAACACGGATCCCCTCCCCCGTAAGACCGGAACCACCTCTCAGAAGTGCCAGAAGCACGTGACAGAGACGCCGGAAGCACCTGCCGAGCACGTCGGAAACACCTGCTGAAGTCGCCTGAACCACCTGCGGGCCACGCCAAAATCAACTGCCGGCTACGCCAGAACCACTCGGCAGACACTCCGGAATCACATGCCAGGCATTCCGGATCCACGTCTCAGAGGTGCCAGAACCACATGCCATACACTCTGGAATCACCTGCCGGGCATGCCGGAACCACCTCTCAGACCTGCCAGCATTTGCCGACGCCGGAACCACCTGCCGAGTATGCCGGAAACGCCTGCTCCACTCCCCAGAACCACCTGCTGGACACGCCAAAATCACCTGCCGGCTACGCCGAACCGCTCGGCAGACACTCCGGAACCACCTGCCGGACATGCCGGAACCACCACACGGACATGCCGGAACCACCTGCTTGACTCGCCAGAACCACCTGCCGGACACGCCAGAATCACCACCCGGCTACGCTACAACCACTTGTCGGACACTCCGGAATCACCTGCCGGGCATGCTGGAACCACCTCTCAGAGGTGCCACAACCACATGCCGGAGACAGCGGAAGCACCTTCCGAGAATGCCGGAAGTGCCTGATCCACTCCCCAGAAACACCTGCCGGACACGCCAAAATCACCTGCCGGCTACGCCAGAACCACTTGGCGGACACTGCGAAATCACGGCCACATCCGGAACCACCTCTCAGAGGTGCCAGAACCAAATGCCGGACACTCCGGTATCACCTGCCGGGCATGCCGGAACCACCTCTCAGAGGTGCCAGAACCACATGCCGGACACTCCGGAATCACCTGCCGGGCATGCTGGAACCACGTGCTGGACATGCCGGAACCACCTGCAGGACATGCCGGAACCACCTGCCGGACATTCCGGAACCACCGGCTCGACTCGCCGGAACCATTGCCGGACATGCAATATCACCTGCCGGCTACGCCAGAACCACTTGGCGAACACTCCGGTATCACTTGCCAGGCATGCAGCGGAACCACCTCTCAGAGGTGCCAGAACCACATCCGGACACTCCGGAATCACCTGCCGGGCTGCCGTATACCTTCTCAGACATGCCGGAACCACATGACAATGACACCCGAAGCACCTGCCAAGCACGCCAGAACCACCTGCTCGACTTGCCAAAACCACCTGCTGAACATGCCAACATCACCTGCAGGCTACGCCACAACCATGTGGTGAACACTTCGGAATCACCTGCCAGGCTGGCTGGAACCACCTGCCGGTCACGCCAACATCACCTGCCAGCTATGCCAGAACCACTTGGCGGACTCCATGGAAACACCTGTCGGGCCGGCCGGAACCACCTATGGGGCGTTGCAGAACCATGTGCCTGAGATGCCGGAACCACACCCCGAACAGACCGAAACCACCTGCCTGACCCGCCTGAACCACCTGCCGAGCACACCGGAACCAAATACTCGACTCGCCGGAACCACCTCCCTGACACGCCAAAATCACCTGCCGGGTATGACACAACCACTTGGTGGACACTCCGGAATAATCTGCCGGACATGCCAGAACCAGCTCTCAGACACACCAGAACCACGTGCCGGACACACCGGAAGCACCTGCTGAGCATGCCTGAGCCACATGCTCGACTTGCAAGAAACACCTGCCAGACACGCCAAAATCACCTGGCAAGCATGCTGGAACCACCTCTCAGAGGTGCCACAACCACATGCTGCAGACGGCGAGACCCTCCCGAGAATGCCGGAAGTTCCTGAACCACACCCCAGAACCACCTGCCGGACACGCCGATATCACCTGCCGGCTATGCCAGAACCACTCAGCGACACTCCAGAATCACCTGCCGGGCATGCCAGCACAACCTCTCAGAAGTGCCAGAAGCATGTGCCGGACAGGCCGGAACCATCTCCCGGACAGACCGGAAACACAGGAAACAATCTCCGGAACCACCTGCTTGACTCACCGGTCCCACCTGCCGGACACGCCAAAATCACCTGCCCGCTACACCTGAACCGCTTGGCGGGCAAGCCGGAATCACGTGAAGGGCATGCTGACATGCCTCTCAGACGTGCCAGAACCTCGTGCCGGACACCCCAGTACCACCTGCCATACAGACCGGAACCACCTGTCGGCCATGCGGAACCACCTCTCAGACTTGCCAGAACCATGTTCTGGACACTCCGGTACCACCTGCCGAGTATGCCGGAACCAGCTGATCCACTCCCCAGAACCACCTAGTGGACATGCCAAAATCAACTGCCGGCTACGCCAGAACCACTCGGCAGACACTCCGGAATCACATGCCAGACATTCCGGAACCATCTCTCAGACGTGCCACAACCACGTGCCGGAGAGACTGGAAGCACCTTCCGAGCTCGCCGGAACCACCTGCTGGACATGGCGGAACCACCTGCCTCACAGGCCAAAATCATATGCCGGCTACGCCAAAACCACTTGGTGGACACTCCATAATCACCTTGCGGGCATGCCGGAACCACGTCATGGACAGACGGCAAACACCTGCCGGACCTGCCGGAACCACCTGCCGAGCACGCCGGAACCACCTGCTCGACTCACCAGAGCCACCTGCCGGACACACCAGAAACACCTCCGGGGTATTGAGTGGTGCCATGTCCGCTCCCAGGATCTGAACCAGTGAAACCTGGGGCTGCCAAAGTGGAGCCTGTTAACTTAACCACTTGGCTATGGCGCCGGCCCCTCCATTGAATTTTATCATCATTTTCTAGGCCCATCCATCAGTGAATTCAGGTGGAGCTCTGTACTGTCACTTGGGTGTCCATCCCTTCAAGGCTCTAGAACTAGAATCTCTGAAACCACTGTAGCTGTAGAGACCCTTGGGTACTCTCTCCATGCTTTGTAATTGCTAGTATAACACTAATACACAGCATGAAGCAGATACAATGCATTGCAACTTATTTTAAGGTAGAGAATTAGAGAAAAGTTTTCTGGATCTAGCTATGCCACTAAGTCATTGCCTTTTGCTGGTTGTATATGGCACATATTGGGAATTAGTAAAGAGTTTTTTGATTTTTCCTTTTTCTCCCCAAAGCCCCCCTGTATATTGTTGTGTATTTTTAGTTGTGGATCCCTCTAGTTGTGTCATTTGGGACGCTGCCTCAGCATGGCTTGATGAATGGTGCCATGTCTGCACCCAGGATCCGAACCGGTGAAACCCTGGGCCACCAAAGTGGAACGCGCAAACTTAACCACTTGGCCATGGGGCTGACCCCGGGAATTAGTCGTTTTGATGAACAAGGAATTCCCTCAGCTCTGAAACAACAGTATAAGATAGAACTAATTCTCTTCATGTATACAGATGAAGACACTGAGGCTTAGAGAAGCCAAGTGTTTAGCCAGGAGACATGGTAGAATGATTTAATCTAGGTTCTATTTGACACCAAATACCTTGTTTTTTCAAGTAAGCTGCACACTTTGTCACAGATTGTACCTGGTGCCAAGCTACTAAAAATATGTCAATTTCTCCTCATGGTTGTCAATTTCCTCTTCTGTAAAATCAGGGAATTGGACTAGATTATCTGTCTTTCAACTCTGGCATTCTATGACTGCAAGATTCAGTGTTCCTAAAAGAGAGGTTTTTTTTACTTTCACATCTCTTCACTTTACTTGTTTTTTTCCCTCTAAATCTCCTTTTCTTCAGGTTTTCTTGCTCCTAATTTTTCTTTTAGCTACACCAACCACCCCCCACACCCCCCAGACATTTTTTTCTTTTCTTCTGTTTGTTCATTCATGTCTCTTAAACACCCCATTCAATCATTCAGTCATTTACATGGTAATTTCTAATTTCTTTCTCCTCTCAAGCTTGAGGTTCCCAAGAAGAGTAACTCTGATTTATATTGATAAGCCTTCACTCAGCAGGCTGTATGGTACATCTCAGGAATTCAGTTATTTTGATGAATGAGTAAATGAAAAATTCACTGTTGAAATCTTTGGATCATGCTTGTATGTTGCCAAGCATGAACATCTGTATTTTTCTAGAATGCCAGCCCACAAGGGATTTTGGTTCCCTTAGCCATTACCACTTTGGGTCACCAATATGGGCATCATTCTTAGAAAGGGAGTCTGGGATTCTGAGCCCTCCTCTGAGCTACTTAATTCATGAGCCGCAGGAAGAGATCCTCCTAGATCTATTTCCCTTATGCAGGATAAGAAACTGCCAGCTGGGGATACTTAATACCCAGGTCTCCATATTTCTTTGCTATCTTTGCCTTCTGCAATTTCTTTCTATTTGACTCTTCTTTTGGAGGAGGACAGGAGGAGGTGACAGAGTTGACTCTGGAAATAGAGAAGGGTTTGAGTCTGGGTTCTGGCTACTTACCGTGTCTGCTGCCCCAGGCTGCTTTGTTGTACCACATCCTATAGAAGCCTGGGAAGGGCCTCCAGCCAAGATACTCTTATATTGCTGCAGGGAAATGCAGCCATTCTCCAGGGACATTAAGCTTTGGGTCACAGAGAAATTACTCTCTGTTGAGCTCCACCCATGGGATGTGGACATGCAATGAAAGAGTAAGGAGGATGGAGGAGGCTGGAGGTAGCTGTGGGGATAAAGAAAAGCATAGAGAGATTAGAGATATGAACAATCAGAACTCTCCGGAATGTAGAAACTCTTTGGTTATCTAGCCCAGCCCTCTCTAAGGCATGCTTTCAACAGGTTTTGATGCTTCAGTGGCCCATCTGTATTGTTCACCTCATTTTTAGAAAGGGAGTATTTTTCTATTTACTGGAAAAAGGCAGAGTTAGCCACCACTTGGGTGAGACTACTTGGGATTAATAACTAGATCAAACACTCAGTAGGTCATGAGAAAAGAAGTAATGCCTCCGCCACAGAAGGAAAGGTGATTTTTACCAAAAGAGCTTTAAGAGCTGAAAGAACATGACGTTTGGACATAGATATTGAGATTGTTGACCAAAGTTTTGGAGACCAGGAAGTGGTAAGTACTCTGAATGCTCTGGTAAGACACACGTCTGGTAAGACACCACACAGTGAGAGATAAACTCCTCAAAAATTAAGTGGCCTGACACAGCAGTGAAGTTCTTGTAGGTTCAGTGCTCTGTGTCCTGCCAGTACATCCTCTCCAAGGTAAAGAGCAGATTATTGCAACTTGCACCTCCTACCATCAGTGAAGAGGCACAACACCTGTCAGTCATCTTTGGCTATTAAAGAGAGCACAAATACACTTGAAAATAACTCTTTGACCTACTTATCAGGTGCGTAGTAGGCTGTCAGTTTTGAGAGTGCCTAGAGCAAGAGAGGGCTACGCAGCAGGTTCAGTCTGTGATGCAAGAATCTATGTCATTTGGACCATATAACTTGGTAAAACCATGGTGCCAATTGTATCTGTGGTAGATAAATATATGTGAAGTCTCCATCAAGTCCTAGTAGGCGAGTTGCAGCACAGACACCTAAGACTCTGGAGCAAGGCCATGCTGTCTCTAGCAGAGAGTTCTCTTTGTTCAAAAGCAGGTGTTGGAATGTTACTGGACCCTAGAAAAGATTAAACACCTGATCACAGGGCATCAAGTGACTAAAATTGCCCAATTTATATGGCTATTGTCAGGCCCACTCATGTCATAAGGCTGAATACAGACACTAACAATCAATTATTTGTTATATAGATATAAGTGAGTTACATAAACAGGTGGCCCAGATTTCCTGTCACTTATCTCTTTTGCATCAAGCCTCTTCTTCAGCTGACACCTATGGTCTCATGGGGATTTCCCTATATCTAGCTGATGGAGGAGGAAGTAACCTAAGCCTGATGGTTACTGGTTGGGGTGGCTTAGTATGTAGGTGGAAGTAAAACAAATAATTTATGAATGTGACACCACATCACTTATGCTGCATTCTGCTCATCAAAGAAGTCATAAAGGCCCACTCAGTTTCAAGGAGAAAGGAAATAGTTTCCATCTTTTCGTGGTGTATTGACAAGGTTCTGGAAAAGCATGTTAGGCCAGAAATATCGCTGTGCCCATTTTTTCCACAGTCTGTTATTTGATTACAACAATTTATACCACTCCTAATATGTAGTTCAAAATACACTGGCCCATCTCTCAAGACTACCCAGTGTTATCTCATTACAACATCAAGTACTGGCTTTAGATCCAGAACCTTGTTACCTAAATTAGGTCCGGGTGTGGATGATGATGTTCCTCAGGCTCAGTCTTCAAATGCAGCTCTTCAAGTACAGTTCTCTCAGTCTAAAGACCTGCGAACTAAGGAGAAAAGTTATCTGTCTTCCACATACCCATTCTGAAATGATGTGATAACAATTGTATCACCTGTGTGGATACCACCATTATAAGAGGGAAAATGGGGATCTGAAACAACTTGGACTCCCTGTCTCTATCTCTATGTGGTTCCTCCACATGGTCTTGAGATTCCTCCCCATGAAGGCATAAAGGTGCTGGAGTTTTGAGATGGTAGTTCAGGGCTCCAAAGGCATATGTCCCAAGAGAAAAAACGCCAGGCACAAACTGTATCACCTTTAATTGTCTAGTCTTGGAAGTCATGCAACATCACTTACACTTCATTTTATTAATTGAGGTGGGAAAAATTAACTATCTAGTTTTAAGAAAAGGTGAAATAGATTCCATATCTTGATAAAGCACTTAGAAATGTTCCAGAAGAGTGTGCGAGACCGCAAATATTTCAGTGACTATTCTGTGACTTTTTGGAAAATAGACTCTGCCTTAGTGACCCATCTGTGGAATCTCTGCTTCCTGTCCTCTAAACTTTAGATTGTGTGTCTAGTTGTTTCCCTTCCCCTAAGGGAATGCTTATAGCAAGGCACAGTAAAGATTCCACTAATTCTAAAGCTATGGTTGCTTCCTGGTCATGTTGGGGTGCTATTGGGCAAGCAACCTGAACCAGCAGAAATCTGCCCATGAATGAGGGAAATCTAGAATGGGTGATAAAAGAAGGAAATTATGAATATTACTAATATCTTGATACCAATCACAGTAATGAGGCCTCTAGTTTGTTCCTCTAGACCCTTAGGTGTAAGAGTCTTTTTCTTTTCTTTTTCCTCACTCTGAAATTGCCACCACCATGAAGGATCAGGGATGGATGTAGTTAATGGAAACCTAGGCTCAGGGATGGATGTAGTTAACCTAATGTAAACCTAGGCTCAGGGATGGATGTAGTTAACCTAATGTAAACCTAGGCGCAGGGATGGATGTAGTTAACCTAATGGAAACCTAGGCTCAGGGATGGATGTTGTTAACCTAATGTAAACCTAGGCTCAGGGATGGATGTAGTTAACCTAATGGAAACCTAGGCTCAGGGTGGTGCAATGTGGAGAGGGTGGCGTACACTGTGAATACCCTCCCATAACCCCGCTTCACTCACTGTTCTATTCTGACAGCATCCCACTGCTATCCCCATGTGACTCTCCACCTGGAGGCTTTCTTTCTGCCACACGAAGCAGACATGAAGCACTAGGGAGTAGCTCTCAGCCGATGACAAACTGGATAGTAAATATCTCATCTTCCTGGCCCCTAAGGTGGGATAGCTCTGAGCACATTCTATACTGTCTTTCAAAATCTCCTATTGAGTTTTAACTCCAGTAACCCACGATAGTGACATGCTTAGTTACTTACACTTACTGGTTTCTTTTATTTCTCTGTCTCATGTCTCTATCTTACCAACACTTCCTGAGAAAACCTTTCAAATAAACAACTTGTAATTAAATCTTGTCTCAAGGTTTGCTTCTTGGAGAATTCAACCTAAGAGTCTTATAAACAGTCCTGTAAGTTTTTGAATTTCGGAAGGAGGTATTTTCCAAACTGCCATTTAGCTTCTCAGCCTTCCTCTTTTTATGTCCACCCTGACTTCCTCTGTCCAAGAATAGCCCTCAAAACTTTGACCAATGGTCACGCAGCTGTTTTCCTTAAATTTCACAAAATATAAAAAGTAGGGGAGGAAATGAATCTTTGGGAACTATATTTGTTTGAAGAAATGTGTTTTAGTCTGTTTTGAATTTCAAGAACCTTATTATTGCTTTTCCTCATTTTATTACCTTATCCCTCTTGTGGCAGAATGGAGGAAGTGTTCTTAACCCTCTAGTTCAAATGCAGAAACAAATACTCAGACTTGAGAAAGTGTTTTTCAAGAGAGCACAGGGAAAAAAATCACATCAAAGTCAGTACTAGAATCTAAGTCTTCTGATGTCCAGTCCAATATTCTTTCCCTCTCTCCACAGCCTATTTCAACTTAACAAAAAGCTCTAGTTAAAGTGTCATTAGACCCAGAATATTGAGTTCTCTTCTGGGTGTGGTTCTGCTATTTTAGTCTTCGGAAAATTAGCTTTGGCAAACCTTCACCACGCACAAATTCTCTGCTGGGACACGTGTTGCTAGGAGACAAATGAGAAAAAAATCCTTGATATGAGAGTGGCTGCAAATTCATTATCACTAGAATATAAAGTAGATGAAAGTAAGTGCTGTACAAAGGTACTAAGATCCCTTTGAGATCTCACTTTGGATTGCATTTGCCCTTCAGCGTGGAGAATGGACCATGGAAGCAGCACGACGGCGGTGCTCAGGATCAGATCCAACACCCTTTGCACAGATTTTCAAAAGTTATATTGCGTGAGCCCTGCCTTCCACTCCAGCCTCATCCTCTGCCACTTTGGTCTCTTTTCTAGTCATAGTTAGCCATTTTTTCTTCCACGAAAGCAAACCTACTGATTCCTCCATTTGCAATGTCCTCTTCCACTATTTCTCCACTTTCCCCACACTAGTCCATATTCCCTCATCTACATAATATGCTCTATTTTTTAAAGGATCTAGCCCAAGCAGAGCCTCCAGAAGACTCCTGAAATCTATTTTTTTTGTTGCATATCCTCTTGCTTACCCTGTATTAGTAACTTATTACTTGTCATTGTAGTTGCCTGCTTATTTTTCTCTCTACTCTAATAGAATATGAGGTTTTCAAAGGCAAAAAGTTGACTCTTATTCATTTCTGATGTCTCAGAGCCTTAAATAGGAACAGATCAAATATTTTTCCTGATGAATGAATGAATAATTAATGCAATAGCAAGAATAGAAAACCTTTATTGTTATTTAGTGTGTATTATGTGTCACTTTGCGTATATTGATCCTCACAACATTATAAGCTAGACACCTTAATCTTTCCATGCAATTGTAGAGGAAACCAAAGCATACTGAGGTAAATCACTAGCTCCTGTGCATACCCAGAATTCTGCACAAACCTTTAGCAATGCCCTTATTACACTGTATAAACCATTTTCCTAATTATGTGTTTTGTATATATTCAAATGTGAGATTTTGAAGAAGAAGGCCATGTATAAATCATTTTTGTGTTCCTGGTACCTAGCTAAGGGCCTGAAAAGAGTTACCACTGAGAAAATACATGTGACATAAACAAGGGAATAAATAAATGAAAACAATTTCTCACCGTTATCTATCACCTCTTGTCTCACATTTCCATAACAAAGCTATGAGTGGGACTTGATCTATCCAGGATTTGTATTTTGAGTTTACCAGCCTCTTTTCAGGGACCCAATCCTGCAAGCATCCTGCACTGTTAGCTCTGGCTTTTCCTCCTTAACATCTTGAGCATGGCCTCCCTGATGGGCTTGGATTTCACACTGTAGATAATGGGGTTGAGCACAGGGGGCACCACCAGGTACAAATAGGCAACAAGAGCATGAACAATGGGGGGCAGGTGCCTCCCAAAACGGTGGATCATGGACACACCTATGACTGGGATGAAGAAGACAAAGACAGCCAGAATGTGGGAGACACAGGTGTTGAGGGCCTGAATGCGTTCCCGGGGAGAGGCCAGCCCCAGGACTGTGCTCAGGATGAGAGTATAGGACAGGACAATGAGCAGGGAGTCTATGCCCGCGGTGGACACAACCACATAAAGCCCATAGAGGATGTTTATGGTGATGTCAGCACAGGCCCGTCTCATCACATCAGGATGGAAGCAGAATGAGTGGGACAACAGGATTTTGTTAGGGCAAAAGTTCAGACGTTTAAGCAGGAATGGCACTGGGAAGAGAGACAGGGTAGCACGGGCCACAATGGCCAGCCCAATCCTAAAAATGACATTGTTTGTGAGGATAGCTGCATAGCGCAGGGGGTTGGAGATGGCCACAAAGCGGTCAAATGACATGGCCAGGAGCACCGAGGACTCCACCACAGAGAAGGAATGAAGGAAGAACATCTGGACCAGGCAGGCATTGAAGCCGATGAGCCTATAGTCAAACCAGAACACAGCCAGGGTGGTGGGCAGTGTGGACAAGGTGAGGCCCACATCGGTGAGGGCAAGCATGGACAGAAAGTAGTACATGGGCTGGTGCAGGCTGGGAGTCCTCATCACAGTCAAGAGGATCAGGCAGTTTCCAGTGAGGGCCACAGTGTACATGGCAGAGAAGGGGATGGAGATCCAGCCATGAATGGCCTCCAGCCCTGGGATGCCAATCATCAGGAAAGCAGGTGGCTAGAAGAAGGAGATGTTGACATAGGACTGGGAAGCGAGCATCCTTGGAGGACAGATGAGGTCTTCAGAAAGATGTGATCTCTCAAATCTTGGCAGGCAAAAGGACATTGACAGGAAACCTGTCACTAGGAAGACATTTATTTATGCTGTATAGGTTTTATCATCAATTATTTCCCATTTTCTCAGCTCTTACTTTGTATTATCAACTGATCCAGGAATGTACATATGTTGGCTAACGTGTTCTCTAAATAAATGCAGAATGTAGGGGATAGTTTAACTTCTCCATGATTACCAGAAAATGAGTCACTGAAGTTAATTTAGAACTCAGTTGTTTCTAAATGTAAATTCTGTACTGTTTCCACTCTACCATGTAGTGTCTTCATTAAGTGATGTTTGTTATCCTCTTTAATTGTAAAGTGCTCTCTATGCTCATCATCATCATCATCATCGTTGTCCTGGTCCTTATTGTTGGCCCATGGTTACTGCATTTTGCAGTATTCTAAGTGTTTTCACATAATCATCTCAAGTTGTCTCACAATTACCTTGCTTATAGAGAGAGAAGGGAAATATTTTAGCTAAAATGAAAGGAGAGAAATTTTTAAGGGCATCAAAGGAAGAAATCAATGCAGCTTTCCCCTGAACCCGTTATTAGAACTCAAGATCTTTTTGTGTTTGGAGAGTTTGAGTACAAGTCCTAGGACATTCTCTTTTAATCAAGTCCAAGTATTGATAAAGTCAAGTCTCAGGCTGAAAATGACAGTAAACACTAGGAAAGTTTTGGTAAATGAAGAGACAGCTGATTCTCACCAGGTCACTGAGAACACTTAAGTATTTGGGGTCTATCTGTGCCTTGCTCAGAGAATATCAGCCTGAGTCATTTGATGTCCTTGTAATCCAGTCTACACGTTGCTTTTCTGGAACCATCCCCTCACACCATTCATTCAACATTCCCCACAACCTTTAGAATACCAGTTAAATATTTTATTCAGCCTCTTAGCACACACATCCATCTTGAGGTCTTGATTTGTCCTCAAATGTGCCTCCCTGTATGTCACTCGGCACAGATATCTGCCATAGCTGGAGGTACACAGACCCTGGGGTTCTCTTCCAAAGTTAGAATTTCCACAGGTACCAACTGAAAACATGAATCAAAGACATAAATTTAGGCATCTTTAGTGTTCAGTAGGCTCTGTCCAAGTAATGCCATTAATTTTAGTGCCTGATTCTGGGCAAATAAATTTACTAACTAATCAGTTATTGAATATCTCATATGGTTCAGATATTAGACTCCTCACTTTTTTGTTTGTTTGTAAATAATGTTTCTCAGTCTCGAAAAGAAACATGGAAGATAAGTATTATTGTAGCTTTTTAACAAGTAATACTAATAACAGTAATAATGATAATGGTAAAAAATAAATAAAATTGGGTGCTGGCCATGTGGAGAGTGGTTAAGTTTGCGTGCTCTGCTTCAGTGGCCCAGGGTTTCGCTGGTTCAGATCCTGTGCATGCACATGGCACCACTCATCAGGCCATGCTGAGGCGGTGTCCCACATAGCACAACTGGAGGCACTCACAACTAGAATATACAACTATATACTGGGGGGCTTTGGGGAGAAGGAAAAGAAGAAAAAAAAAGAAGATTGGCACGGATGTTAGCTCAGGTGTCAATCTTAAAAAAAAAAACCCAAAACGTATACAAAAATTAAAAAATTAAAAAGTAAATAAAAATGGAGAGGACTGGCATAGTGAGTTCTTCTAGCCAGGCTGAAAATGAGTGAAAATTCCCATTCAGGTCTATTTGGCTTGGACACTTTCAGCAGTCTCACACGGCCTGCACTGGCCGTGGGCTGTCCTGGAGGCTACAGATTTGTAAACTGTGTCACTAGCGGGATCAGATTATCTGGAAGAGTTCGTTTTCTTGTGGTGTTTTCCGGTGACGTGATTTGGGACTCCGTAAATGAAGCCCCTTTCTATTTCTCCAAAAATCTTCTTTTTGCTCCTCGTTGTGACCCTTTGGTTTCTTCTTACAAGGCCATTTGTTTTTTATTGAGCTGATAATCTCCTTCTTCTTGCTTTTCTTTTTACTCATCCAAGCCACATTTCTTCAGAAATCTCATTGTTTTGATTTTGATGATTTCAAAATTTGTTTCCTCTGCTTTTTTTTTTCAGGCGCAATGAATAATTGAATGAAGACACCTTAAGTCTATAATCTACTTCCCTTCCACCCCAACTCTTAGCACAGTACCTCATAGGTGTATATGTTCACAGTTTAGCCTAGATAGCTTGTATATAGCAAAGGCCAGTGACTCCTTCAGATTAATGCTGCTGATATTTATTTTTATCCAATCTTATTTGGATTTACTTAGGATCAACTCAGTAATTACTCTTTGTCTTTGGTAGCTGAAGAAATTTTAAATTCTGGGCTCTCTATTTAACTTACAGGACTCTGAGGATTAATCATACGAGGAGTTAATGTCACAGCTCTTTCTTTCATCCTGCATTGATTAACCTACTATTGAGTAATTCATGAATCCTCCATCCTTTATCTTAGAACTTGCCTTTGTCCTTTAGTTGATACACAGGACCTATGAACTCTGGGTATTTGTCTGATCTATTGCTCTTGGCCATGGTAGAAGGATCTAAAGGCGAAAGTAAGCTGAATACAAGAAGCTGAGAGCTCACAAGGGTAAAATTATAGGGTTCAAGCATTCAAGACAAGTTGCCATAAATTAGGGGCAACTCTTGTCCAATCAAGCCAGTTTCTCCCTTGTCTCTGAATAATGGCCTTTCTATGCCTTTTCACGTTTTGGGAATATTACAGTGTTATGAGGTGCCTGACATTAGGAAGGGATCCTGTCTGGTGAAAGGACAGTTGTTTTTTTTTTCTATTCTCTTACTAAAGTGCTGATTTTAGTGGGCAAGTTGGATTCACATGTTTTCTGGTTTTCATTAAGTCCGAAAGCATTATTAAATCACTTAAACCTAGAGATCCAGACAAGGTTTGGTCTTCTATTATTATCTCCAGGACACTAAAGCATCAAAGATATTACTAATTACACTCTCTCCAGAGGAATTAAATCATTTCTGTTTTGGCACTCTAGGATTCTGTTAACTTCTCACTGGGTGAGACTGGGAAAGTCAAGTTGCCTGGAAACAAAAGGATGAGTCCACCACATTTTCTTTTCAAAAGGCTTTTGTTTTCTTCTTTTTCCCACAAAAAAGAAATGGCAATTATGTGACATGATGGAAGTATTATCTAATACTATGGTGTAATTATCTTGCAGTATATAAGCCAAGTGATTTTCTAAAAGGCTCTTCTTACTCAGAAGAAAGTGAAGGACCATCTCATAGTGAGAGTCGAGACACCAAGGAAACATTCAGATCACCCTCAGGATGCTAACTGGGATGGGATTTTAAGATACCCTTTCACTGTTGCCTACTCAGAGAAGCAAAAATGTACTAATCTGCTTGGATTCAGAGTCTGGGTTTCTGAAAAACTATGTGAATTGGGAAAACTCTTTGCCTCAGGAAAGTAGCCTTATTCACTTCCTCTCTCTTATCTAGGGGTATGGACCTGCCATCCATGGAAGTCCAGGCCTCTTTACTTCTCTTCCTGCTTCTGACGCCTGCTCATCCTCCATCCCGTTGGCTCTTCCACCTGGCAGCAGCTGACAGAAAAGGGAACTCAGACTCACTAACCAGGTCCCCATCCTTCTAAATAGTGTAGAAGAGATTGTATCTGGTCCCCAAGTTACTCACTTTTCTTGTTGTCACAGCCTTCTCTACCTCTCCACATTCTGAAGGAGCCCAGGAAAACTCTGCACCTAAGATACTACTTTTATTCCACCGGCTTGATCCCTTAGTGAGTTATTGCTCCCCAGGGATGTCCAAGTCACAGGCCACAGTCCTCAGAGGATATTCCCTGCTTAATATTTCCTGGGTGATGGAGAATGTGTGGGATATGAGTGTTGGGTTGGAGAGTTAGAAGGGAAATGAGATATTGAGCAATCGAGTTGAGGAGAAGAAGGCTAGAATCATCATCATTTTTAGGTTCATCCATTCTACCACATCTGCAGGAAACTTTATAGGGTACTGAAATTAGCAGAGAGTTATCCATTGATGATTAAGTAGCTGGGAACTAAAGTTTTTTTTTTTTTTTTTTTTTGCAATTACTTATTATAGCTTTTGGCTGTTTAACCCACCCATTGTTAACTGTGCTATTTAGGCAATATGCTATCTGACACCCACTAGGCTCCTATAGATAACACCTCCCTGGAGCCTGGGTCACCATGGTAATCTGCATTTGAGCTGTTCTTCAGGAATTAGAACCCCTTTGTCCACTCCGGTTGAGACCACCAACTCATCAACTGGGCCTGCGCAGATGTCTGATAGGTGACCTTTTCACGTCAAGAGGCTGAAAACTCCACACTCGGATCATGCTAACACCACAATTTTGTGAACATGGGTCCTATGAAGAGGCGCGGAGTCTGACTATACTTGTGCAGATCATCAATTCCCTCACCTCTCCTCACCTCCAATCACCTACCTTCACAGTTCAGATGACCTTTCCCCCATCCCGTAAATATCCCCGAGTCCCTATTTTCAGGGAAGCTGATTTGAGATTCATGCTCTCACTTCCTTGCATGGCTGCCTTGTGATTAAACTCTATCTCTGCTGCAATCTCATCATCCTGGTGTTTGGCCTTCTGGGTATCAGGCAAAAACAAACCTGGCACAGTAATGGTACTTCAATCTTTTCCTTTACTGTGTTCTTCAGTGTTATCAGATCTGCCACTTGCAGTCACACAGAACACTTTCTGGCCCCTCCACATGTCAGCTTTCAGAGGCTCAGGTTTAGCTGTATCTATTTCCCTCCACTCTCTCCTTGTTCCCCCATCATTGTTCAAACAGGTCAAGCCACGCCACCTCCTGTGTCTGTTCCTCTTGTGACATTGTGAAAGCCCAATACTGTTCCACAGCAAATATGTATTGAGTAATCAGAAGAGACAGATAAGGAATTAAGGATTTTAAGACAGAGAGAGATGAACGGGGGCAGGCATGTTTACTGGGATCTCTTCCATATCTCTGTTTTTGTGTTCTTATAGATTTTAGGAGAGGTAGACAAATCCTCCACCTTCTGGGTCCTTCTGGCTAGGCTATGAATTAAATTGACATAGACAGAATAACAGGAGAAAATCAAACAAAGCTTTATAACATGTATACATGGGAGAGACCCAGGAAAACTGAATAACTCACCAAAATGGTAGAGACTGTTCCCTTAAATACTATCTTCAGCTTAAGACGAAGGAAGATGTTGGAGGTAGTGGTTTGCAGCTTCAAAGGGGAGGAAGGCAGTTCACATGGAAATAGAAAACCCAATGTTTGGTAGATAAGATTTGGCTTATCAGGAATCCTGACAGTCTGTAGATATCAAGAGTTATCTGGGAGCGTCCTGGGGACAGGCCTTTTATCTTAAATTCTTTCAGGAAGTTAGGGAGAAGGTCAAAGTTTCTTTCAGAGTCTTTTGTTCTTAAAAATAATCAAGCCAGGGGCTGGCCCCGTGGCTCTACACCTACGCACTGCTTGTCAAGCCATGCTGTGGTAGGCATCCCACATATAAAAAGTAGAGGAAGATGAGCATGGATGTTAGCTTAGGGCCAGTCTTCCTCAGCTAAAAGAGGAGGATGGGTGACAGATGTTGGCTCAGGGCTAATCTTCCTCAAAAAAAAAAAAAATCAAGCCAAAGAGACATACTTTGAGGTGGCCAATTCTGACTTCTCACAAGATGAAAGTGTCTTCCATGTAGAAAATTTTTCTTGCTATCTTGTTCTATCCCCAAGGGCTTCTTTTCTTTCCAATAGAGTGCAAAAAATTTAAAACGTGAAGAGTCCTCAGAGCTGAAAGGCAGAAGTGTCTTTGTATGTACGTGTTTGTTTGTGTGTGTGTAACAGCTTTGTTGAGGTATAACTGATACACAACAAACTGCATTTTAGTTTGATGAATTTGGATATATACATACACCCATGAAATCATCATCACAATCAAGGGAATAGACATATTCATCCCCTCCCAAAGTTGTCGTGTTACAAATGGCAGGATTTTTTTCTTTTTTCAAGCTGAATAATATTCCACTGTATGTATATACCACATTTTCTTTATCCATTCACCTTTTGATGAACATTTGGGTTGTTGCAATATCTTGGCTATTATGCATAATGCGGCAATGAACATGGGAGTGCTAGATAAATAAGGAATGCCACCCAACACAAAAAGGACGTATACGACAAGCCCACAACTAACATCATACTCAACAGGGAAAAGCTGAAAGATTTTCCTCCAAGACCAGGACCAAGGGAAAGATGGCCAGTCTGTCCACTTCTCTGTGGGCAAAATGTGTGTGGACACGTGTCAGCATAGTACTGAAAGTCATTGCCAGAGCAATTAGACAAGAAAAGGAAATAAAGTCACCTAAATTGGAAATGAAGAAGTAAAATGATCTCTTTTTGCAGATAACATGATGTTATGTACAGAAACCCCCCCCAAAACCCATAAAAAACTGTTAGAACTAATAAACAAATTCAATAAAACTGCAGGATAAAAATAAATATATAAAAATCAGTGGTGTTTCTATACACTAAAAATGAACTACCCCAAGAGAAAATTAAGAAATCAACTCCATTTACAATAGTGTCAAAAAGAATAAAATGCTTAGGAATAAACTTAACCAAGGAAGTGAGAGTCTTATACACTGAAAACGATAAATCATTGAAGAAAGAAGTTAAAGACGAGAGAAATAAACGGAGAGACATTGAATTATCATGGATTGGGAGACTTAAATTTGCCAAATGTCCTTATGACCCAAAGTAATCTACAATTTCCATGCAATTCCTATTAAAATCTCACTTTTTATGGAAATAGAAAAAAGAATCCTAAAATTCATATTTAACCACAAAAGACCCTAAAGAGTTAAAGCAATCTTGAGATAGAGGAACAAAGCCAGAGGCATCATACTTCCTGATTTCAAAATATATTACAAAGGTATACTAACTTTAAACAGTATGGTACTGACATAAAACTGATGTATAGAATAGAAAGCCCAGAAATAAATCCACACGTACACAGTCAGCTGATTTTTGACTTGGCTTCCAAGAATATACAATGGACAAAGGGCAATCTCTTTAATGGTGTTAGGAAAACTGGATATCCCTATGCAAATGAATGAAATTGGGCCCTTATCTCACATCATATACAAAAATCAACTAAAAAATGGATTAAAGATTTGAACATAAGACCTGGAACTATAAAACTCCTAGAAGAAAACATAGGGGAAAGCTTCATGACATGAGACTTGGCAATGATTTTGTTGGACCTAACACCAAAAGCACAAGCAACAAAGGCAAAATCAAACAAGTAGGACTACCTCAAACTAAAAAGTTAACGCACAGCAAACAATCAACAGTGAAAAGGTAACCTATGGAATGCGAGAAAATATTCAATGCAAACCAGATACCTGATATATGCAACCTCCTACAACTCAACAGCGAAAAACCCAAATAACTTGAGTTTAAAAATGGGCAAAGGAACTGAATAGATATTTGCCAAGGAAGGCATACAAATGGTTAAGAGCTATATGAAAAAGTAGTCAACATTGTTAATTATTTGCTAAAAGCAAATCAAAGTCACGATAAGATATTACCTCACAACCATTAGGATGGCTATTATCAAAAAAAAAAAAAAAAGACAAGTATTGATGAGAATGTGGAAGAATTGGAACCCACGTACATTGTTGGTGGTAACGTAAACTGGTACAACCTATGGAAAGCAGTATGGAGGTCCTCAAAAAATTTAAAAAAATAGAACTACCATATCATCCAGCCTTCCCACTTCTGGATATATACTCCAAAGAATTGATATCAAGATCTTGAAGACATATCTGCAGAGGCAACTTAAGAGAACATTTGTTTTCAAACACTGGCTTCCAAATTGTGCTTCAATTTCCCATCCCCTTGTATTCTGCCAGTGTGCCTGCTGGTGAAGAAAGTGCCTCCCTCAGTGGCCTTTTTGGGATGAATTTGGGATGAAGATGTCTCTATCCAAAGGACACTGAATTTTAAGAGGTGAGGCAGAAGAGAGTTATGTGGAACTGAAGTCTAGAGTCTCTAATATTGTAATCTCATGCAATACCGGAAGAGCAGAGGAATGCCATTCTTGAACAGGAAGGTGTTCTTTTGGAGCAAAGGATTCCCATTTGCTTCACAGCTGTGAAGAGCTGTATCTACAACTTCCATTGCTTGAAAATGCTGTAAACTTAGTAATTGGTTGATGACTAAGTGAGCGAATAAACTTCAGTTTTCATTTATTTAGGAACTATTTAGGAGTATTTACTTAGGAGTATTTATTTAGAAATTATTATTCATAGATTTAATCAAGTAATATTCCTGAAGCTACCTCTGGTCAGCTCATTTCCATGGTATGAAGTCATCAATGTGAATCAGGTTTCAATGCTGCCTTCCAGGAACTAGAATAGATCAGTACAAAGGCTGATTTCAGTAGCAAGTGATGAGTGCTCTAAGAGAGATGTAAACAAGCTGCAAAGGGAGCAGAAGAGAGAAGATCCGGGAACAGCACACAGAGGACAGAAACTTTTGTCTTTTCCTGGAAGGACAAGAGTCTTCCAGCGAAGATGGAGAAAGCAGTAGGGGAGTACTATAGCAGTAATGAAACCGGGAGATCCACTCCCCAGGCCTGTATGGTTATGGGTTCATCCCTCTGCTGTCTACATTTGGCGGTAAACTGGGGGAGGATGAGTTTAGACCTTGCACCCAGAGATCTTCATTTCTTCTGACCAGGCCCATAGGCCCTATGTTATATTCTTTCATGTCTTCACTCATTCACTAAAACATGATTTATGGAGTGGTGAGGTTTTATGTGTCAGCCCAGGTTAAACACTGGGGACACAGGGAGAACTAAAACATAGTCCCTGATTCCCAGCCTCAAGGATTTCAGTGTCTCATATGCAATCATTTATTATTACAACATAGTGTGTAAGGACGACAATCGAAGGAAGCACAGGGTGCTCAGGGATCACTGTTGAAACCCCTGACTTGGCTTGGGGTGGGAGTGGGCAAGGTTCCAACTAAGTCTTGATGGAAATCACATTCTAATCCAGAGGAAATACAATTATTTTGCTCCTTCTGCAATCTAATTCTGCCTTCTTAACACCAGCGGATCAGCTTACTCAGGCTCAGTTTTAGGCCCTCTCCCAGCATTCAGTCATTATCTGAGACACGGTCTCGTCTCTCGTGATATATAGGACCCTGAGCATGAGAGTCTCCCGCTCCCTCTCTGTCTTTCTGTCTCTCCACTTCCTCTCTCCACACACACACATACACACACACACACACGTGCGCACACACATTTTCTCTGAGGACTCATTTGGAAGTAAATTGTAGATATTACAAGCCTTCTCAATAAACAATATGCATGCACCTCCTAAAAAAGATTTTCTTATGCTAACCACAAAACCATTTTCAAACCTATACAAACTATACTAACCTAATAATATCATCAATATACATGACATATTCAAGTTTCACAATTGTCCTAATAATAACTAGTTAATGCTAGTATTCATTTGTTATTAGATTAGTTCCCCTGACATAGTTTTATAACATTGAATTTTTTAAAAGATTCCAGGCTAGTGTGTGTGTGTCTGTGTGTGTGTGTGTCTGAGATACTTCCCATGTTCAAGATTTTCCTGATAATTTCCTCACAGTTAGATTCACAATGAAAATTTTTGGTAGGAATTTTACATATGTGATGCTGTGTCTTATTGTTCATCTCAGAAGGCACATCAGGTCAAATTACCCCTTATTGGTTAAGCTAAATTTGATCGCTTGCTTAAGGTAGTCATTGCCAATCTTTTCATTGTCAAGGGACGTCCACCCTTTTCTATTTAGTAAAGTAAGCTGTGTAGTGCTACCTGGAGACTGTGTGAATATTTCGTTTCTCAGCATCCTTTATGCGTTTGTTGATTATTTTAAAATTACATTAAAAACTGCAAAAAGATAATTTTCTAAATCTATCAATACTGTAACATTTATTACATGGCATGTTTTTACAAAAGAGTTTTTTTATTCTTTTCTCCTTCTTTGTTTTGAATATCACTGTGGACTCACACTTTTAAAAACACCTCAATTGGTGATAATCAGCTGCTGTCAAAAATATTTTTAATGTTCTAGTTGACCTACTTTTGGCCACTGGTAGCCCCTTCAAATGAGATTCTGTGTATATATATATTTATTTTTACGCGACTTTATTGTCTTTGTATTCTTTATTACTTCAGGCATAAACTGTTGCAGTATCACCTTATGTTTTCCCTGCTTATAGCAGTCATCACTATTGCTCCATGGATCCCAGGGTATTTGTAGTGGGGAGTGGTATTTAGAAAGCAAGAGGTGGGTGCTAGCCCTGCTCCCTGCTACTGGTGTGGTTGCTTCCAGGCACTTTCAGAGGACAGAGAAGGGAAATGTAGAGATACAGTTTTTAAAAAAGACATCTACTTTTTTCCCTTACTGGTGACACTGACTTAATTTTAACTTTCATTCTCTTTTTCCTAGTCTGTTACAACAGCCTCTGAGATGGTTTTCTTGTGTCCTTTTCCTCCTCTACTTTCATCTTTCAAACCTGTAATACACAGTTAAGACTATGCAAGCTTTTACAATGCAATAACCTTTCCACAGCTGCCTTTTAAACAAAGAATGAAGGTCAACGTCACAACAGGTCTAAGAGGCCCCAAGAAGTCTCACCGCTGCCCATCATTTCTAGCTCATCTCCTATTGTTTTCCCTCCAACACAAGCATAGTTTCTGCTGAGCCACATGTAACGAATAACCTTTCCAGAAGCACACCAAATTATTCCACACCTCAGGTTTTTGGGGTTTTTTTGTCCTTTACGTTCTTTCCTCTTTCTTAGGTGCGCCCTCCCCTTGCCTATCTTTTCTGCCTGACAAACTCATAGTCACATTTCAGCCTCCTTATGACCTGCCTCCTGTCTCATTTCCTCTCGGCAAGGCAGCAAGTCCTCTTCTAGCTTCCCGTAGCACTTTGTGTGTACCTATTGCAGCTCCATTACACTTTATTATAATTGAATATTTACAGGCCTCTGTTATCCAACCAAGAGAGGATACCGTGTATGATTCACTGTAATATCTCGAGTAACAACCACAGATTCTTGTACCAATACACACTAAATAAAATATCTGAAGTTAATGAGTGCAGGAAAGAATCAAGACTGTTCTTCACCCGTCACTCTGAGGGCATCTATTTAACTTGTCATACCCTTGATAATGTTTCTAGGTGAAGGCTCTGAATAAGGGCCATCTGGACATAAGATATGACTGTTTGATCATTTTTCCCCTCAGATTCCATGCTTGTTTCTCAGTTTTGTCAGCCTTGCCTCATCAGCACGCTGAGCATGGCGCCCCTGATGGTCTTGGATTTCACACTGTAGATAATGGGGTTGAGCACAGGGGGCACCATCAGGTACACATAGGCAACAAGAGCATGAACAATGGGGGGCAGGTGCCTCCCAAAATGGTGGATCATGGACACTCCTATGACTGGGATGTAGAAAACCAGAAAGCTGAGATATGAGAAATGCAAGTGTTGAGGGCCCGCACACGCTCCCTGGGAGAGGCCAGACCCATCACTGTATGAAGAATAAGGGTATAAGACAGGACTACCAGCAAGGAGTCTGCAACCACTGTGGACAGAGCTACGTACAACCCATAAAGGATGTTGACAGTAATGTCAGCACAGGCCCTTTTCATGACATCTACATGGAAACAGAATGAGTGGGACAGGAGGATCTTGTCAGGGCAAAAATTCAGTCACTTCAGTAGAAAGGGCACAGGGAAGAGGGACACAGTGGCTCGAGTCACAATGGTCAGCCCAATCCTGAGGATGACATTATTTGTGAGAACAGCTACATAGTGCAGGGGGTTAGAGATGGCCACAAAGCAGTCAAATGATGTGGCCAGGAGCACCAAGGACTCCACCACAGAGAAGGAGTGGAGGAAGACATCTGGACCAGGCAGGCATTGAAGCCGATGAGCTGACGGTCAAACCAGAGCACAGCCAGGGTGGTGGGCAGTGTGGGCAAGGTGAGGCCCACATCAGTGAGGGCCAACATGGACAGGAAGTAGTACATGGGTTGATGCAGGCTGGGAATCCTCCTCACAGCTAAGAGGATCAGGCAGTTTCCAGTGAGGGTCACAGTGTACATGAAGGAGAAGGGGATTGAGATCCAGCCATGAATGGCCTTTAGCCCTGGGATGTCAATCATCAGGAATGCATGTGGCTAGAAGAAAGAGATGTTGACATAAGACTGGGAACGGAGAGTCTTTGGAAGACAGAGGTCTTCAGAAATATGTGACCTACAACAAAAGACCCTGAATAGCCAAAGGATTCCTGAGAAAAAAGAACAAAGCTGGAGATATCTCACTCCCTGATTTCAAAATATACTACAAATACATAGTAACCAAAACAGCATGGTACTGGTATAAAAAGAGACACACAGATAAATGGAACAGAATCGAGGGCCCAGAAGTAAACCCACTCATTTATGGACAGCTAATATTCTACAAGGGAGCCAAGAGCATACGATGGAGAAAGGAGAGTCTCTTCAATAAATGGTGTTGGGAAAACTGGACAGCCACATGCAAAAGAATGAAAGTAAACCATTCCCTTACACCACGCACAAAAATCAACTAAAAATGGATTAAAGACTTGAATGTAAGACCCAAAACCATGAAACTTCTAGAAGAAAACATAGGCAGTATGTCCTTTGACATCAGTCTTAGCTGCATGTTTTCAAGTACCATGTCTGACTGTGCAAAGGAAACAAAAGAAAAAATGAACAAATGGGACTACATCAAACCAAAAAGCTTCTGCACCGCAAAGGAAACCATCAACAAAACGAAAAGACAATCTAACAATTGGGGGAAGATATTTGCAAACCATATATCAGATAAGGGGTTAATATGCAAAATATACAAAGAACTAATACAGCTCAACAACAAAAAAACCAACAACCCAAATAAAAAATGGGCAAAGGATCTGAACAGAGATTTCTCCAAAGAAGATATACTGATGGCCAACAGGCATATGAAAAGATGCTCAACATCATTAGCTATCAGGGAAATGCAAATCAAAACTACAATGAGGTATCACCTCACTCCGGTCAGAATGGCTATAATTAACAAGACAAGAAACAACAAATGTTGGAGAGGTTGTGGAGAGAAGGGAACCCTTGTACATTGCTGGTGGGAGTGCAAACTGGTGCAGCCACTATGAAAGCAGTATGGAGTATCCTCAGAAAATTAAGAATAGATCTACCGTATGATCCAGCTATCCCACTGCTAGGCATTTATCCAAACAATTTGAAAACGCAAAGGCATAAAGATACTTGCACCCCTATGTTCATTGCAGTATTATATACAATAGCCAAGATTTGGAAGCAATCTAGGTGCCCATCAAGGGACAAATTGGTAAAGAAGATGTGGTTTAGATACGATGGAATACTACTCAGCCATAAGAAATGATGAAATCCAGCCATTTGTGACAACATGGATGGACCTTGAGGGTATTATGCTGAGTGAAATAAGTCAGAATGAGAAAGGCAAATACCATATGATCTCACTCATAAGTAGAAGATAAAAACAACGACAAACAAACACATAGCATTGGAGATTGGATAGGTGGTTACCATAGGGGAAGAGGAAGGGCAAAAGGGGTGATTAGGCTCACACGTGAGGGGAGGGAATATAATTAGTTTTTGCGTGGTGGACATGATGTAATCTACACAGAATTCGAAACATATTATGATGTACATCCAAATGCTATATAATATTATAATCCAATGTTACTGCAATTAAAAATATAAATAAAAAATAAACAAAATAAAATATAAAAAAAGAAAGATGTGACCTCTTTAATCAGGGCAGACACAAAGACACTGACAGGACACCTGTCATTAGGAAGACATTTATTTATGCTTTTATCATCAATTATTTCCCATTTTCTCAGCTATTACTTTGTATTATTAACTGATCCAGGAATGTACATACATTAGTAATTACGTGGTTTTTTTTTTTTTTAGATTTTTTTAACTTTTCCTTTTTCTCCCCAAAGCCCCCTGGTACATAGTTGCATATTTTTAGAGGTGGGTCCTTCTGGTTGTGGCATGTGGGATGCCACCTCAGCATGGCCTGACAAGCGGTGCCATGTCCGCGCCCAGGATCTGAACTGGTGAAACCCTGGGCCGCCAAATTGGAGTGCTCAAACCCAATCACTAGGCCACGGGGCTGGCCCCCAGCAATTATGTTTTATCATCAATTATTTCCCACTTTCTCAGCTTTTACTTCGTATTGTCAACTGATCCAGGAATGTACGTATATTAGCTAACGTGTTCTCAAAAGAAATGCAGAATGTAGGGAATAGTTTAACTTCTCCATGATTACCAGAAAACAGTCACTGAAGCGGATTTAGAAATTGTTTTTTTCTAAATGTAAATTCTGTACTGTTTCCCCTCTATCATGCAGTGTCTTCATCAAGTGAAGTGATGTTTGTTAATACTCTTTAATATATAAAGCACTCAAAATGCTCATCATCATCATCCTCCTCTTCATTACCTTAGTTTGTATCCTGGCTACTTTTGCTGTTCCATGGTTATCACATTTTGCAGTATTCTAAGTGTTTTCACATAATTATCTAATGTTGTCTCGTAATTTTCTTGCTGAAAGAAAGAGAAGGGCAATATCTTAGATAAAGTGAATGGAAAGAATGGAAAGAAATACTTAAGACCATCAAAGGAAGAAAACAACACAGCTTTCCCCTGAGTCGGTTATTAGAACTTAATATCTTTTTGTGTTTGGGGGGTTTGAGTACAAATCTTAGGACACTCTCTTTCAATCAAGCCCAAGTATTGATGAAGTCCCAGGCTGAAAATGACAATAAACACTAGGAAAGTTTTGGTAAGTGAAGAGACAACTGATTTCACTAGATCACTGAGAATACTTAAATATTTGGGCTCTATCTGTGCCTTGCCCAGAGAATATCAGCCTGGGTCACTTGATGTCTTCGTAGTCTAGGCTGCACATTGCTTTTCGGGAATCATTGCCTCACTCTGCTCACTCCGCATTCCCCACAACCTTTAGAACACCAGCCAAATATTTTGTTCAGCCCCTTAGCACACCCATCTTGAGGTCTTGACTTGTCCTTGAATGTCCCTCCCTGTAAATCGCTCAGCACTGACACCTGTCCTAGTTGAGGGCTTGGAATTTTCACTGACACCAACCAAATAAATGATTCTAGACATAAATTTTATCTCCTTTAATGTTCAGTGGGATCTGTCCTCGTAATGGCATTAATTTTAGTCTCTGATGATGGGCAAACAAGTTTAATAATTTACAAATTATTGAATATCTCATGCTTCAGATATTAGACTTCTCACTTTTTGTTTGTAAATAATATTTCTCAGTCCTGAAAAGAACTATGTAAGCTAAGTATTATTGTAACTTTTTAACAACTAATAATAATAAATGATAGTGTTAAAAAACATGAAACTGAAGGGGAGAGTTTTAGTGAGTTTCTCTAGGCCACACTGAAAATATGTGCAAATTCCCATTCAGGTCTGTTTGACTTGAGCACTTTCAGCAGTCTCGCACTGCCTATACTGGCATGGGCTGTGCTGGAGGCTGGAGATTGTAAACTGTTGGGCTTGTGGGACTGGATTATCTGAAGGAACTTGTTTTCTTGTGATGTTTCCTGGTCACATGATTTGGGACTTTGTAAACGAAGCCCCTTCATATTTCTCCAAAAATCTTCTTTTCACTCCTCCTTGAGACCCTTTGGGTCCTTATCATAAAGTCATTTCCATTTTATTGTGCTATCTCCCCTTCCTTTTTTCTGTTTTTATTATTAATCCAAAGAACATTTCTTCAGAAATCTCATTCGATTGCATTGCTCTGATTTTGATGACTTCAAAATTTCTGTCCTATGTCTTTTTTTAGGGGGAGGGAAATGAATAAATGAACAACTGAATGAAGACTCCTTAATTTTATAATTCAGTTCCCCTCAACCCAAAACCTTCATACAGCACCTCCTATGTGCATATGTTCACAACTTATACTTGATAGTTTGTAGACAGTAACGACCAGTGGCTCCTTCAGATTCATACAGTTAATCTAAATTCTTATCCAATCTTATTTGGCTTTACTTAGGATAAATCCAGGAAATTCTCTTTGTCGTTGGTATCTTAAATCAGAATAGAGGGAGAATTCTGGGTCTCTCCGTTTAACCTGCAGGATTAATTTTACCAAAGATTAATGTCACATTTCTCTTTCTTTCATCCATCCTGCATTGATTTATCTGTTGTTGGGTAATTCACAAATCCTCCATCCCTTATCACAGAGCTTGCCTCTGGTGGACGTGTAAGTCCTATGAACTCTGGGTATTTTTCTGATCTATTGCTCTCGACCATGGTAGAAGGATCCAAATGCTAAATTAAGCTGAATATTACAGGAAGCTTAGAACTGACAAGGGTAAAATTATAGGATAATATTTAAGACAAGTTGATAAAAATTAGGGGCAACTCTACACAATCAAGCCAATTTCTTTCATGTCTCCAGATAATGGTTTTTCTATTCCTTTTCATATTTTGTAAATGTTACAGTGAGAGGCTTTAAATTGGGAAGGGATTCTCTGTGGGGAAATGACATGTTTTGTTTTTTCTGTTCTTTTTAAAATGCCCATTTTAACAGTCAAGTGGGTTGACAGGTTTTCTGCTTTCCATGAAGTGCAAAAACATTATATTAAATCACTTAGACCTGGAAATGAGACCAGATTTGGTCTTCTATTATTATCTCCAGGACACTAAAAGGTCAAATATATTACAACTTATAGCTCTCTCCCTATGAATTAAGTTGTTTCCGTTTTAGCACTCTAGAATTCTGTTAACTTGTGACTGGATGTGTCTGGGAAAGTCAAGTAGCCTGGAAACAAAAGGATGAATCTACCGTGCTTTCCTTAGTTTACCCAAAGGCAAGTACTTTTGTTTTTGTTTTCCACAAGAAAGATATGGTAATCATATGCCCTGAGAGAGGTGTTATCTAACACTATGGTATAATCATTTTGCAATGTTTAAGCCAGGTGCTTTTCTCAAACACTCTTCTCATTGAGAAGAATGTGAAGGACTACCTCGTAGAGCGAGTTGAGACACTAAGCAAACATTCAGATCAAGCATGGGATGTCAACTGTGGGGGTGGGATCTTAAGATACCCTTTCTACTGCTCTCCTACTCAGAGAAACTAGAGGGTACTCATCTGCTTGGACTCAGAGTCTGGGTTTCTGAGTAATTTTCTGAATTGGGAAATCTCTGGGCTTCAAAAGGAGGCTTCTTCACTTCATCTGTCTTATCTCAGGGCATAGACCTGCCATCTATTGAAGTCCAGGCCTCCTTACTTTTCTTCTTGCTTATGACATCTGCTAATCTCCCATCCCATTGGCTCCTCCACCTTGCAGCAGCTGACAGAAAAGGGAACTCAGACTCACTAATCAGGCCCCCATCCCTCTAAATAGTGTAGAAGGGATGCTATCTGGGCCCCAAGTTACTCACCTTTCTTGTTGTCACAGCTTTCTCTACCTCTTACTTGTGTAAGGAGCCCAGGAAAACTCTAAAACTAAGATAGAGCATTTACACCACTGGCTTGATGCCTTAGTGAGTTGCTGCTCTTGAGGGACGTGCAATCCACAGGCAACAGGCTGAAAAGGATATTCTCTGTTTGTTTTTTCCTGGGCAATGGGGAGTATATGGGATATGAGTGTTGGGTTGGAGAGTTATAAGGAAAGTGAGGTATTTGAGCAACTTATTTGAGGAGGAGAGTGCTAGAATCATCATCATCTTTAGGTCCATCCATTCTGCCACATCTGCAGGAAATTTTACTGGGCACTTCTATCTCTTCTTTTACTATGCTCTTTAGTGATATCAGATCTGCCATTTACAGTCACACAGAACAGTTTCTGGCCCCTCCAAATGACAACATTTCAGAGATTCAGGTTTATTTGTGTTTATTCCCTCCACTCTCTCCTTGGTCGACAGGGTTGTTCAAACAAATTAAGCCACCCCACCTCCTGTGTCTGTTCCTCATGTGACATTGTGAAAGCCCTATTTTGTTCCACAGCAAATATGTACTGAGTAATCAGAGGGGATAGATGAGGAGTTAAGGACCTTAAGACAGACAGAGATGAATGGGGGAAGGCATGCTTACTGGGAGTTCTTCCATATCTTTGTTTTTATGTCCTTAGAGAGACAGAGCATCTTCAAAACTAGGAAATGTTTCTTGCTATCTTATTCTGTCCCAAGGGGCTTCCTTTCTTTCTAACAGAGGTAAAAAATTGAAAACATGAAGAGGCCCCAGGCTGAATTGCAGAAGCATCTGTGTGTGTGTAACAGCTTTATTGACCTATAATTGATATACACAAAAATGCATTTATTTAATGTAAACGGTTTGATGAATTTGTACATGAAATCATCATCAAAATCAAGGTTATAGACATATTAATCCCCTCCAAAAACTTCCTTGTTGCAAATGGCAGGGTTCTTTACCTTTTTAAGCCTGAATAATATTCCACTCTGTGTGTATACCACATTTTCCTTATCCATTCATCTGTTAATGAACATGTGCGTTGCTGCAATATCTTGGCTATTTTGAATGATGTTGTAATGAACATGGGAGAGCTAGATAAATAAGGCCTGTCTCTCAACATAAGAAAGAACACATATGAGAAGCCCACAGCTAACATCGTATGCCACAGTTAAAACTGAAAGATTTTCCTCTAAGATTAAGAACAAAACAAGGATGCACACTCTGTCACACTATGTCCACTTCTATTCAACATAGCACTGAAAGTTGTAGCCAGAGCAATTAGACAAGAAAAAGAAATAAAGACATCCTATTTGGAATTGAAGAAGTAAAATTATCTCTGTTCACAAATAACATGATCTGTTGTTTAGAAAACCCCCAAAACTACATTAAAAAACTGTTAGAACGAGGGGCCGGCCAGGTGGCGCAGCGCTTAAGTTTGCATGCTCTGCTTCTTGGCGGCCTGGGGTTCATGGGTTGGGATGCCAGGTGCAGACATGGCACCACTTGGCAAAAAGCCATGCTGTGGCAGGCATCCCACGTATAAAAAAGAGGAAGATGGGCATGGATGTTAGCTCAGGACCAGTCTTCCTCAGCAAAAAAAGGAAGATTGGCAGTAGTTAGTTCAGGGTTAATCTTCCTCAAAAAAAAAACCCAAAAACTCTTAGAACAAATAAAGCAATTCAGTGAAGTTGGAGGATACAAAATCAATATACAAAAATCACTTGTGTTTCTATGCACTAATGATGTACTACTCATAAAGGAAATTAAGAAAATAATCCAGCTTATAATACCCTCAACAAGAGTAAAACACTCACGAATAAACTTAACCAAGGAGGTGAAAGACTTATATACTGAAAACTGTAAAATGTTGATGAAGGAAATTAAAGACAAATAAATGGAAAGACATTGCATTATCATGGATTAGAAGACTTAATATTGTCAAAATCTCCATGTTACCCAAAGTTATCTACAAATTTGATGCAATTCCTATCAAAATCTTAGTGATATTTTTTATAGAAATGGAAAAAAAAAGTCTAAAATCCATATGTAACCACAAGAGACTTTAAGTAGTCAAAGCAATCTTGAGATAGAAGAACAAAGTGGGAGGCATCACACTTCCTGATTTCAAAATATATTACGAAGTTTTAGTAATTTAAAACATTATGGAATTGGCATAAAAACTAACATATAGAATAGAAAGCCCAGGAATAAACTCACACATATATAGTCAACCGATTTTTGACAAATATCTCAAGATATACAATAGGAAAAGAGAATTCTCTTTAACTAACGACGTTGGGAAAACTGGATATCCCCATGCAGATGAATGAAATTGGACGCTTATCTCACACTGTATTCAAAAATCAACCAAAAATGGATTAAAGATTTAAATATAAGATTTTAAAATATAAAGCTCAGAATAAAACATAGGGGAAAAACATCATGACATTGGATTTAGCAATGATTTATTGGACATACACAAAGCACAAGCAAGAAAAGCAAAATTAGACAACTGGGACTACATTGAACTAAAATGTTAATGTACAGCAAGGGAAATAATCAACAGAGTGAAAAGGCAACCTATGGAAAGGGAGAAACTATTTTCAAACCAGATACCTGATAAGGGATTAGTACTGAAAATATTATAAGGAACTCCTACAACTCAGCAGCAAAAAAACAAAATAACTTGAGTTGAAAAATGGGCAAAGGAACTGAATAGACTTTTCTCCAAAGAAGACATACAAATGGCCAACACGTATATGAAAAGGTGCTCAACATTTCTAATTACTCACAAAAAGCAAATCAAAGCCACAACGAAATAATCACCTCACAACTATTAGAGTGGTGATCATTAAAAAAACAAGATAAGTATTGATGAGGATATGGAGAAACTGGATCCCTTGTACACTCTTGGCAGTAATGTAAACTGCTGCAGCCACTATGGAAAACAGTATGGAGGTCCGCAAAAAAGGAAAAATAGAACTAACCTATCACCCAGCAATCCCACTTCTGAATATATACCCCAAAGACTTGGTATCAGAATCTCAGAAAGGTATGTGCAGAAGCATCATAAGAGAGCATTTGTTTCCAAACATTGGCCTCTAAATCGTGCTTCAAATAACCACTCCCTATGTTTTTGCCATTTTGCATGCCAGTGAAGAAAGTGCCTGCCTCAGTGGTCTCTTTGGGATGATCTTGGAAGTGTCTCAATCCAAGGGACACTGAACTTTAAGAGGTGATGCAGATGAGAGGAATGTGTACCTAAAGTCTAGAGTCTCAAGTATTATAATATCAGGCAATAGCGTAAGACCAAAGGAAGGTCATCCTGGAACAAAGTGTCCGTTTGGAGCCAGGGATTCCCACTTGCTGCAGAGGTGTGAAGTGCTTTATCTATAGCTTGCATTACTTGGAATGTGGTGTAAACCTAGTAACCAGTTGTTGAATAAATGAATGAATAAACTTCATAGTATTTATTCAGGAATTATGATTCATAAATAGGTTTATTCAAGGAATGTTCCTGAAGCTGCCTCTGGGTCTATCCCTTTTCCGAGTAATGAAGGCATCAATGTCAATCAGGTTTCAGTGTTGCCTTCCAGGAACTAGAATAGATCAGTACGAAGGATGATTTCAGTAGCAAGTGATGAGTGCTCTAAGAGAGATGTAAACAAGCTGCAAAGGGAGCAGAAGAGAGAAGATCCGGGAACAGCACACAGAGGACAGAAACTTATCTCCTCCTGGAAGGACAAGAGTCTTCCAGCGAAGATGGAGAAAGCAGTAGGGGAGTACTATAGCAGTAATGAAACTGGGAGATCCACTCCCCAGGCCTGTGCGGTTACGGGTTCATCCCTCTGCTGCCTACATTCGGCGGTAAACTGGGGAGGACTGCTAGACCCTGTACTCAGAGATCTTCATTTCTGTCCAGACTCACGGGCTGCAGGCTAGATTCTTCCATTGTCTTCATTCATTACTTAATTCTCTCACACATTAGTTATTGAAGGATGAGTTTTTACATGCCAGGCCCAAGTTAAGCATTGAGGACACAGAGAGAACTAAAACATAGTCCCTGATCTGTAGCCTCAAAGGTTTCAATGTCTCATGTGCCATCATTTATATTTACAATATCGTGTGTTATGTACTACAATTGAAGGAAGCACAGAGTGCTCAGGGATCACTATTGAAACCCCTGACTTGGCTTGGGGTGGGAGTAGACAAGGTCCCAATTCAAGTTTTAGTAGAAATCACATTCTAGTCCAGAAGAAATATAATTATTTTTCTTCCTCTGCATTCTAATTCTGCGCTCTTGACACCAATGGATCAGCTTACCTTGGCTTATTCTTAGGCCTTCTCCCAGCATTCAACAACTATCTGAGACACTCTCCCATCTCTTTTGATCCGTAGGACCCTGAGCATGAGGGTCTCCCTCTCCATCTCTCTCTCTGTCTCCTTCTTCCTCTCTCTCTACACACACACTTTTTCCCAAGACTCATTTGAAAGTAAATTGTAAACACTACAACCTTTCTTCATAGATAGTAAGCATGTACCTCCTAAAAACAGATTCTCTTACATAACTACAAAACCATTTTCAAACCCAGGCAAATTATACTAACCTAATAATATCATCAAGATACAATACGTATTTAAATTTCACAGTTGTCCTAATAACTACTAGTTAATGCTAGTATTTGGTTATTATGTATCTTTAATCGCTTTTAATTTAAGTTAATTCCTCTGATGTAGTTTTTATTTTTATTTTATTTTTATTTTTTTATTATTTTTTTTTTTAAGATTTTATTTTTTCCTTTTTCTCCCCAAAGCCCCCCGGTACATAGTTGTGTATTCTTCGTTGTGGGCTCCTCTAGTCGTGGCATGTGGGACGCTGCCTCAGCGTGGTCCGATGAGCAGTGCCATGTCCGCGCCCAGGATTCGAACCAACGAAACACTGGGCCGCCTGCAGCGGAGCGCGCGAACCTAACCACTAGGCCACGGGGCCAGCCCCCTGATGTAGTTTTTATAACATTGCATTTTTAAAAGATTTCAGGCTAGTTTATATGTGTGTATGTATGTGATCCTTCCCATACTTGAGATTTTTCTGATCATTTCCTTATGATTAGGTTCACGTTGAACATTTTTGGTAGGAATTTGTACATGTGATGTTTTATTCTTATTGTACATCTCAGAATGCACGCAAGATCAGATTATTCCATTATTGGCTAGGCTAAATTTGATCACTTGTTTAAAGTTGTCATGGCCAATCGTTTTATTGTTTAGGTACATTCATTGTTTTGTATTTAGTAAGTAAACTTTCCAGTGATGCAGAGAGACTGTGGATATTTTGTTTCCCAACATCCTTTATGCATTTGTTGATTATTTTTAAGTTACGTTAAAAACTGCAAAAAGGTACTTTTCTAAGTCTATGATAATACTTTAGCATTTATTATATGACATTCTTCTATAAAGAAGAGTTTTCTTCTTTTCCTGCTATTTTCCCTCTTTGTTTTGAATATCACTATGGACTCATATTTTTAAAAAACTCAATTCATGATCACCAATTGCTGTGAAAATTGTTTTTAATGTTCCAATTGTCAACCTTTGGCCACTGCTAGCCCTTTCACATGAATTCGTGTGTTTCTTTTTTACACGACCTTATTGTTTCCGTAGTCTTTACTGCTTCAGTTATAAGCTATTCCAGTATCAACTTATATTTTCCCTGTGTCATAATTGGAATTACTATTGCTCCGAGGATCCTGGGTTATTTGTAGTGGGGAATGGTATTTAGAAAGCAGTAAGTGGGTACTAGCTCCGCTCACTGCTACTGGTGTCACTGCTTCTGGGCACTTTCAGAGAACAGAGAAAGAAAATGTAGATATATAATTTTTAAAAAATATATCTACTTTTTTCCACTACTTATTACACTGACTTAATTTATCTTCCATTCCCTTTTTCCTGTCTGTTACGACAATCTCTTAGATGGTTTCTTTACGATGTTTTTCTTCTCCCTTTCAACCTTTCTAATCTGTAATCCACAGTTAAGCCTGTGCAACCTTTTACAATGCAATAGCCTTTCCATGACTGGCTTTTAAACAAAGAATGAAGGTCAAATGTTTCAACAGGTCTGAGGGGCCCCAAGAAATCTCATCACTGCTCGTGATTTCTGCTCATCTTCTGTTTTTCTCCCTCCAACACATACAGATTCTGCGGAGCCATATGCGACTACTCACCTTTCCATAAGCACGGCAAATTATTCCACACCTCGGGTTTTTGTTTTTTACATTCTTTTCCCTTTCTTAGGTGCGCCCTCCCCTTGCCTATCTTTTCTGCCTGACAAACTCATACTCACCTTTCAGCCTCCTGACCTACCTCCTTTCTCATTTCCTCTTGGCAAGGCAGTAAGCCCTCTTCTAGGTTCATATAGCACTTTGTGTGTATCTATTGCAGCTCCATTAAACTTTATTATAATTATGTGTTTACAGGCTTCTGTCCTCCAACAGATGGAGGAGACCATATATGGTTCATTTTAATATCTCTTGTCCAGAGCACAAATTCTTGCACTAGGAAACACTAAAGAAAATATCAGAGGTTAATGAATTCAGGGAAGAATCAAGACAGTTCTTCACCCATTAGTCTGAGGATGTTCATTTACTTGTCATACTCTTGATAATGTGCGTAGGTCAAGCCTCGGAATAAGGGCAATCTGGACATAAAATATGACTGGCAATGTTTTCCCTCAGATTTTGTGGCTGTTCCTTGGTTTCATCAGCCCTGCCTCATTAGCACTCTGAGCATGGGGCCCCTGATGGGTTTGGATTTCACACTGTAGATGATGGGATTGAGCACAGGGGGCACCATCAGGTACACATAGGCAACAAGAGCATGAACAATGGGGGACAGGTGTCTCCCAAAACGGTGGATCATGGACACTCCTATGACTGGGATGTAGAAAACCAGAACAGCTGAGATGTGAGAAACACAAGTGTTGAGGGCCCGCACACGCTCCCTGGGAGAGGCCAGACCCATCACTGTATGAAGAATAAGGATATAAGACAGGACAACAAGCAAGGAGTCTATACCCACTGTGGACAGAACTATGTACAGCCCATAAATAATGTTGACAGTAATGTCAGCACAGGCCCGTTTCATGACATCTACATGGAAACAGAATGAGTGGGACAAGAGGATCTTGCCAGGGCAAAAGTTCAGCCGCTTTAGTAAGAAGGGCAGTGGGAAGAGGGACACAGTGGCTCGAGCCACAATAGCTAACCCAATCCTGATAATGACATTATTTGTGAGGACAGCTGCATAGTGCAGGGGGGTGGAGATGGCCACAAAGCGATCAAATGACATGGCCAGGAGCACTGAGGACTCCACCACAGAGAAGGAGTGGAGGAAGAACATCTGGACCAGGCAGGCATTGAAGCCGATGAGCCGATAGTCAAACCAGAGCACAGCCAGGGTGGTGGGCAGTGTGGACAAGGTGAGGCCCACATCGGTGAGAGCCAGTATGGACAGGAAGCAGTACATGGGCTGGTGCAGGCTGGGACTCCTCCTTACAGCCAGGAGGATCAGGCCATTTCCAGTGAGAGCTGCAGTGTACATGGCAGAGAAGGGCATGGAGATGCAGCCATGAATGGCCTCCAGGCCTGGAATGCCAATCATCAGGAAAGCAGATGGCTGGAAGAAAGAGGTGTTGATACAGGTCTGAGAAGGGAGCATCCTTGGAGGAAAGACGAGGTGTCCAGAAAGATGTGACCTCTTCAATCTGGGCAGAAAAATAGGAAGATGAGACAAAAGTATTGGAAAAAACACCAACTCTGATGTTAGTTGACTTCAGTTCGCACACAATAGCAAATATGAAATGTGAAAGAGATCTAAAAACATACTCCATCTAAAAGCAAACTGGAGAATATTTATAATTCATACCTATTTACTGTGAAATATCATTTGATAGGGTGAAACACTGATTTCTTGGCATACTGAAGAAAATAAGGTTTTGTTTCAAAAAATTTGAGATGATTCTACAGAGGGTAATCAAAAATCTCTATTTTAAACAAGAAGCAGTGGTCTCATGGAGATAAATTGCAAACATTCTGTATAAGCCTGAAGTGCTGACAGCATGGGCTTATTTCTCTTTCTTGGATTCACCTTTAAATCCCCCCAAACCAAACAAACAAGTAAATAAGCAAACAAAAAGCACTCAAAAGGTAGGTTAATAAAAGAACCTAAGGGAAACTGCCACCCAAATATCTTTTAGCAGCTATTTTAAAACCCAGCAAAAATAGGTCTTTGAGACAAAAGGAGTTTTAGCATGAATCCTGGGGCCTACAGTTATGCCATACTGAGCCAATGGGATCAACTCACTCTGAAAGTAAGGATGACCTATTCTTTTCCTTTTCTTTTGGAATGAGGGTGACATGCACTTTGCCTCCAGAGCAGAGGAGTTTGCATATTTTGGTGGTAGATTTTGAAAGAAAGCATAGTGAAGTAAAGTTGCTGACAGGGTCGGCTGCGTCATCCTCCATGCCTTCTCTCTCAGACACTGTTTCTGAGCAAATATCAAGTCTCGGTGCAAGTCACCCCAGTCAAAGACGAGCAACGGAGAAGTTCCAACATAGAATTTGTGCAGGTATGTTTTGTAAAAATGAAAAGGTATAAAACAAGTTAAATAGATGTAAAAATGCTCTTTGAGATAATGAATTATTCAGGAAAGAGAAGAAAATTCTTTATGAAAATTTCCTAAGGAAAGAAATTAAAGAAATCATGAACCAAATTAAAACTTTTGATATTAGAGTATAAAAATGAGTACAATAAAAAAGAAAATGAAAATCAAAATGGAAACTGAAGAAAATAACATGAGGAAAATTATAAAAGATACTTTGAAATAGAAAATATTCCTATTACGAAAAGGCATACTACTTAAAACACTCAGATATAGAGAATAGAATTACAAATAATAAAACAAAATTAAATTAAAACAATGATAAAAGTAATTAGAGATAATACAATAGACATGCCAGATAAATAGTGGAATTCAAAACGTAGGTATTCTTGAATAGGAATAAAATAAAAATGCAAAATAGAAAAATATTTACGTGTACCATAAAATATTTTTCTGAAAGATGAAATAAACACTAAATCTTTATATAAAAGTGCTTGTAATGTAATGTACCAGAAAATAAATACTAACAAATAAGCAAATCTAGATGTATCTAGGTATAGTTGTTATATTGAAACAATAAACAAAAATTCTATAAGCACTCTGATAGAAGCAGCAAATCTCAAAATGGAAAAATATCAGACTTTATCCCAGAAATCTCTTAAGACCAGTAGACCACAAAAAAAGGATCAATGTGTACAGAGAGTGTGGATAAATTGATGTAATCATGTATTCCTAATACATCTAGAATGTTGTTCGGGTGGAAAAGGAAAAAATACGTCAAAGTCAATGTTTTAATTGTTATTTGTAATATGGACTATTATTGTAGGATAAATCATTTAAGTAGTTATTTTAATGCCTTTGGAACTCAAATTTTAAAAAATAAAAGATACATATCTAAAATCAAATGAGTAAATCAAAATGCTGTAATCATAAAGTTGAGTTGGGAATATCAGAATAAGCTTAAGAAATATTTCTCTTTTAAATAATATGTATTTCTCAGCTTTATTCACAGAAAGTGACTACAAACAAGAACAACTCAATAGCAAGGAACACACTTAATGCTTAGATGTGGTCTCTAAATACCCTATTGTCCCGAAAGGAGCCAGATAGCCTTTGACAAATGGCTGATTTCAAGCATTGGGCTGGAAATATACCAAACGAGCTTCGATATCTTTTAATACTAGAAAACAAGGAACCAATCAAAGAAAATTAGGATCATTTAAAAAAGACGAAGCAGTCAACTTAAGAGGCTCCCATTTGCCAACTATGGGCCAATTGATTATCAAAGGGAATAATTACTGCCATAGGCTGAAATATATTAAATATGTGTGTGTGTAAGGATGATGTCAGCAAGATTAAGTAGTCAGTATTCTGAAAACTGCAAATAACCTGCTTTTTTTCTACAAATTGTTGCCTGATGTAAAGAAAAAAATTGATGAAGGAAGGTTTGTCTCTACAGAAGCATCCCAGCTACTAAGAAATAATAGAATTAGAGTACCACTTTTTTGCAAACCCAATGAAATAATGCCAAAAAATCAAGTGCTGAGAGTATCACAAAAATGACAGACATTTATATATTTTACGAAAATAATAAGCCTGACTCATATCTGACCACCAATTTAGAGAGAATATAGGGGACAACAGGCAAGCAGACATGTTAAAGGACACCAAAAGGTGCGTGAGAAGGATCCAAATTTAAAAAAACCCTCAAAACCTTGACAGGACAAAATTCTAACTTCTTCCACAAATAAATTACAAGAAAATAAAAAAGGAGGAAGGAAAAACTATAGATTAAGAGAGACTTGACTATATCAACCAAATGCAATGTCTGAACCACGTTAGGATATTGTTTCGAGCAAATCAAATATAAAAAGTGAGCAAACTAACAATCAAAAATACTTTTCTAGAGTAATTGGGGAAGTATGAATACTGGCTGAAATCTTGATGATGATGTTTTATTTTGGTGTGATTATAACATTATGGCTATGTTTTACTGTCTGAAAATATTCTTTAAATAAGAATGACACAATGACTTAGAATGACTTCTATATAATTGAAGGAGTGGGGGACACATGGTGGGGATTGTGTGGAGCTAAGCTGAAAGAGTGGCTATGAGCTGATGTTCAAGGTAGCTGGATATGGTCATATAGAGATTGATTTTATCCTGTCTCTAATTTTGAGTATTTTTGAATTTTCTCATAATAAAATACTAGCAAATCAATAGTTTTTCTCTATAGCAATTAACAACATTTAATGGGAAGAGTTTTCTAGTTAAACATGGTGAATTGCATACAAACATCTCCATTCTGCAAAATCTCAAATGATACTAAAAAATTAAAAAAAAATTTATCATAGTGACAGAAGAATAGGATGGGATATAAGGCATATCAACAATATTATGGGTGATGGCTAAAAATAAGAAAAGTGATAAGAAACTGGTAGAAATAGAGTTCCTATGGAGAGGAGGTTATGCTACTGATTCACTTGAAAAGGATTAAGGAGTTAGAGTAGATAAAGGCAAGAGTGAGGAGTGGGATTGAAGACAGGATGATTTTATAAAGAGTAGTTGTAAGATTCTCTTTCTTGTAACTTCCAATCTTATAGAAGACAGATCACTTTCTGGAAAATTTCTACTAGCAAGGTTCTGGACTCAGAGATGCCAGACAGAAATGAAAGAGGAATAATATTGAAAACAAGGGGATTGAGGAAAGGTTAGGCTGTCTGGCCCTCTTTTCCCCACTTGGTTCACAGAGTCCTGGAAATCAGGTTTATTCTGCACCATCAGATGGCTCCATGGGGTCCTCCCAGCAAATGAGTGTGACAAGGCATGTCTGTGGAGAAATGCCAGTCCAGACAAGGACAAGGATGGATGAAATACTGAGCTAGTGCTCAGATGACCTTTGAATGCCATATGGACATTGACACATCCTCTCATCTACTCCCTCTCAAGACTAGGAGGAACATACCTTCCTGGAGGTGTGGTCTGGGATTCCAATTTGCCTCTGAGCTGTAAACTCCCTGAACCTCAGGAAGGCAGCATCCTTCAGGCCCTCTTTTACAAGAAACGGATAGGGCCACTATCTCTCATTGTCCAAGACTGATTATTTCTCCTTCTTCTGCATTATTTTTTTTTCCAGAGCCTTCCCACTGATATCTCCATGTGAGGCTGAGGTGCTGGCAGTCATCCACCTGGGAAATGAAGAAGGGGGTGTGTTGGGGCTCCAGGTTAGTCACCCTGGCCATTGTCCCAGGTTGCTCTGCCATTCCACATCCTGCAGGATGTCTTTGTGGAAGAGGGATTGGGTTTTATCCCACTGCACGGGGATGCCTTGGCAGCAGTGCCTATCTTCAGGGAAGGCCAAGCCTGGACCACAGAGGAATCACTCCACTCAGGTCCCTGGGGAATGGAAAAGATGAGATTACTTTGGAATCAGAGGAAGTGTTTGAAGGGACTAAAGAATAAGGGGCAAAGGGAGACAGGATCATAGATTCTGCAAAACCCCACTGTGTTTTATTATCTTCAAAGACTATCAGCTTCAAGACCCCATCTGCATTTGAACTCCTTCCAGGACAACATTCCTGGTGAGGCCCCAGGAGCAGTCCTCCAGGAGTTCCCACTCCTTGCAGAGGGCGACATGAACTACAAAGCCTTTTATAGTCACTCCCACTTTTCTCTCCTCATACCCTTTTTAATCCCTGGCAATCCGTAACGTATTCTATATCTCTATAATTTTGTCAATTCAAGGATGTTATATAGATGAAATTATGCTGTATAGTATCTTTGGGATTGTGGGTTTTTGTTTCCCCACTCAGCGTAATTCTCTGGAGATTTATCCAGCTTATTCTGTGTATCAATAGTTCATTCCTTTTTAAATGCTAAGCAATATTGTAGGGCCTGGCTCTACCACAGTGTGTTTAACCACTCACCTGTTGAAGAACACCTGTGCTGTTTCCAGGTTTTGGCTACTAAAAATAAAGCTACTATAAACATTTGTATGCAACTTTTTGGTGATCATAACTCTTCTTTTATCTGGGATAAATGCCCAGGAGTGCAAATGCTCGGCCATATGTTAGTTTCATGTCTAGTATTTTTAGAAACTGCCAAAATATTTTCCAGAATGGCTTCGCTATACTATTTTACATTTCAACCAGCAATGTATGAGTGATTCAGTTTCCCCACATCCATGCCAGCATTTGATGTTTTCACCTTTAAAAAAAAAATTAGCCATTCTGATAGATGTGTAGTGATATCTCACTGTGGTTTTAATTTTCGTTTCCTACTGGCTAATAACTTTGAACATCTTTTCATGTGTTTACCATCTGTTTATCTTTTTCCATGAAATGTCTCTTTACGGCTTTTGCTTAATTCTAATTAGATTTTTTTTTCCAGTTGAATTTTGAGAGTTTTTAATATATTCTAGATACCAGGCCTTTGCTGGATATAGAAATTGCAAATATATTCTCTCAGTTTGTAGGTTGTCTTTTCATCCTCTTAACTGAGTCTTTGAATCAGCAGCAGTTTTAATTTTAATGAAGTCTAATTTATTGATTTATTAGTCATGCTTTTGGTGTCAAGACTAAGAACATTTTGCCCTAGATCCTGAGGATTTTCTCCTATGTTTTCCTAAAAGTTTTATAGATTCATACTTATGTTAATTTTTTTTGCATTTAGGTCAGTGGTGAATTTTGGGTTAATTTTTGTATGTACTGAGGTATAACTAACAAATAAAATGCAAACTGATGCATAGCCACTATGGAAAACAGTATGGAGATTTATCAAAAAGTCAAAAATAGAAATACCATATGATCCAGCCATCTGCCTACTGGATATTTATCCAAATAACATGAAATCAACGATTCAAAAAGATTTATGCTCCCCTATGTTCGTTACAGCATTATTCACAGTAGCCAAGAGGTGGAAGCAAACCAAGTACCCTTCAGCAGATGAATGGATAAAGAAGATGTGGTACACACACACACACACACACACACACACACACATACACACTAGAATACTACTCAGCCATATAAAAGATGGACTCGTACTATTTGCAACAACATGGATAGACCTTGAGGGTATTAAGCTAAGCAAAATAAGTCAGACAGAGAAAGACAAATACTGTATGATTTCACTCATATATGGAAGATAAACAAACACATGGATAAGGAGAACAGACTAGTGGTTAGCAAAGGGGAAGGGGGTGGGGGAAGAGCAAAAGGGACAGAGGGGTGCATACGTATGGCGATGGATAAAAACTAGACTATTGGTGGTGAACATGATATCGTCTGTATAGAAACTGAAATATAATAATATACACCTGAAATTTGCACAATGTTATAAGCCAATATGACCTCAATATAACAAAAATAAAATTATAATATATTTAGTGTACAATGTGATGATCTGTGTTTACGTTGTGAAAAGACTCCCACCATCATTGAATTAATTAACACATCCATCACCTCGCATATTTACTTTCTTTTTTTGGCTGAGAACATATAGGTTCTACTAGCAGCAAATTTGAATTATACAATACAGTGTTATTAGCTACAGTCACTATCTTATACTTCAATCCTCAGAACTTGAGTTATTTCAAAACTCAATTGGAAGTTGGTATTCTTTTACCAACTACTCCCTCTTTCTCCATTCCTCAGCCTCTGGCAACCACCATTCTACACTCTGGTTCTATAGTTTGACTTTTTTTTCCTCCTTGATTCACGTGTAAGTGATACCACGCAGTATTTGTCTTCCTCTGTCTGGCATATTTCACTTAGCATAATGCCCTCCAGTTTGTTGCAAATGGAAGGATGTCCTTCTTTTTTAAAGCTGAAAATATTTCATTTATTATATACAATAGGTATATATCACATTTTCTTTAGCCATTCATCCATCAACAGTCACTTAAGTTGTTTCCTATCTCAGTTATTGTGAATGATGCTTCAATGAATAGGGGAGTACGGATATCTCCTTGAGATAATGATTTTTGTTTCCTTTGGATAAATACTCAGACAGAAGTGGGATTTCTGAATCATATGGTAGTTCTATTTTTACTTTCTTGACTAACTTCCACACTGTTTTGCATAGTGACTACACCAATTTACATGCCTACCAACAGTGCACAGGTGTTCCCTTTTCTCCACATCTTTGCCAAGACTTGTTGTCTCTTGTCTTTTGGATAATATCTGACACCGACTATAATATCTATTGTTGTTTATTTTTGTATTCCCCTTACCTTCTACAGTGTCTGCAATGATTCTTGAATGTTTACCATTGAATGATATCAAAGAAATGGACGTTAGGCATGAATTTTGGCATCAGCTGGAGAACTCGTGGTGATCATCATTGGAAAGAATCTCAAATATGTGATGCTGGTAATCTCTGGTCATAAATATGTATTGAGATTAAATCTTTTCTTCCAATAATAAAAAAAGCTTGGGGAAATCTCTATGGCAAGAAACAAACAAACTTACATTCTGTCCTTCATTCTTGTCAATCCAGGCTGGGATAAATGTTGTGCTGCTCAGAGATGGGGGCTAAATGAAATTACTGGCAGATCGGTGCTGTCTTAGTTACGGGGCAACCTCAGACTCTTTGACTCTCAAGGGAAATTGGGTACCTAAACTCGTGCCCTTCAGTGACCAGGCCAATATAAACATGGCTGGGAAAAGGGCAGTCTTTTTATGGTCCTCAGTCCCTGGAGATTCTTTTTTGCTGGGAAAGATATTCTCACTCCAGTGAACACTTGCCTGAGATCCAGAAGCATCTCTCACAGGGGTTGCCTGGGACCACCTCTATGAGTTAGCTCAGCTCCTCAGCACCCAGAGGGCTTCCTTCTGGAAGCCCTTTCATATAAATGGGAACCAGAAGGCAAAAGCTTTCTCAGGACCCTTATCCACGTGATCAAGGAGTAAATAACGGCTATAACCTTCCTTTAGTTTGCTACCTTCTAGAATGCAATTTCATTTTCCCGGGACAACATTGAAAACTATGGCCTTTCTGTTGGTCTTTCTCCTATAGTGCATAAGATCAGTCATTTCAATCCCATCTGAATCCCATTTAAATCTCACTTCCCCCATCCACCACGCTCCTTTACTTTTGCCCATCCTCCAACCTTAGTCCAGAACAGGCGTAAGAGAGAAAGAGAGAGAGAGAGAGAAAAAGCCCAGTTCTTAAACTTTAAGTTCCCAGGCTAATGTGACTAGAAGAGTGTTTAAAAAAAATTTGTGTGGCTTACTTGCCACATTTCTAGCCCCTCAATATCCCTGTGAAGCAGGGGTTATTACTTGCACCCTTCATGGTAAAAATAATGCGCAATTATTGAGTTCATACTATGTGCTAACTACTGTGCTAAATGTTGTACATGGATTATTGCACATAATTCTCACAAAAACACTGAGGGGTAGATACTGTTGTCATCTCTAATAAACAGATTTTTAGATGAACCATAATTGGCAGAATCAGAGGGTAGGAGATCAAGTTGATAAATACGATGTTTGGCCAAATAGCAGGTGTGGCCTCAGGGAAGGGGGCTGGCTTTCTTAGGTGAGTCAGAAAGCACTTCCCAAGGAGTTCCTGGAGGGTTTCAGCCTTGCAGGCCTTTTGGAATTTTTTGTGGCTTCTTAATATTCAGATCACATAATATTTAGAATGGTGATGGGATTTAGAGATTATCTAACTTAATCATCATGTTTTACAGAGTAGTTCAAAGAGTTTATGTGAATTAGTCAATATTACCCATCTAGTGGCAGAATAGGAACTATAGCTCAGAGCTCACAAATTCTATCCCAGGGTTCTTTCCTCCTCTCGATATGGGGGATTAAATCCTCTTTGGGCTACTTTTAAAAAACTTTCATAATATATTTTCTTTACAAATACAATCTTTACAAAATACAATTGTTTCAACATGTTCTTGATATTAAATTGATAATGAGATATTTTACATTATTTCTTTGATGATTATTTATTGTGGTAAAACATACATAACATAAAATTTACCATTTTAACAATTTTTTAAGTGTACAATTCAATAGGATTAAGTACATTCATGCTGTACAACCTTCACCACTATCCATTTCTAGAACATTTTTGTCATTCCAAACTGAAACTCTATATCCTTTGAGTACTAACTCCTCATCCTCCCCTCCCTTTAGCCCCTGGTAACCATTATTCTTCTTTCTGTCTCTACGAATTTGCCTATTTTAGGTACCTTATCTTATTTCACTTAGCGCAATGTTCTCAGGGTCCGTTCATGTTTTAGAAGGTATCAGAATTTCATTCCTTTTTATGGCTAAATAATATTTCATTCTATGTATATACCATATTTTGTTTATCCATTCATCTGTTGATAAACATTTGGGTTGTTTTCACCTTTTTGGCTATTGTGAATAGTGCTGCTATGAATATTGGTATACAAGTCTTTGGATAACTTTTAAAAAATAAAAATCTTAGGGGAGAGAGAAAGATAGGGAAGACAGCAATAGAATATGAATAAGTTGAGCTGTGGTAGAATACAGTAAGGGACCTGGGAGCAAGACAGGCTTTATTAAATTGTCAATCTGGCCATGCTGTTAGGCTTACGGAAGCAGGCAGGAGGGCATGATTTGAGGTACAGTGATGGTCAGGCAGAGAGAAGAGGATGGAGGTTGTGGAGAGAGACATAAAGGGGTTCAACATCATAAATTGAGGCCCCGACCTCATTGTTTGGAGTGAGGCCCAATAACTGAATCTCCACTTTTACAGAGCATGGGCATCCTTTTGTTTCTTTAGGGAAGTAACCCCTTACTTCCATTCTGCTCTCTCTCAGCGCTGGTCCATCTGTACTGACTAGCTGCATGACTGTGGAGACCACTTCACTGCCTCTCAGCAGGGAACCACGATTGGACCCTCACGGATACATATGCCAGGAGGGCCCTTTGCCAGGAGATAGGTTAAGTGTCTGAGGTTCCCGCTTCCTAAGAAAGAGCGCACAAGTTGGAGTCTCCTCCATGGTTTATTCACTCATGTCCCCCACCCAAGATTTGTTCAGTGAAGCTACTGAGGGGACACATAGGCCCAAGGATAGTCAGATTTCAGCTTCTTATCAGACTCATTCAACAACACAATGGGAATAGCTCACCTTGAGAAAGATGCATTCAGATTCCTGCACTGCTGGGAAAGAAAACTAGGGAAACTGTCACATCTCCAAATCTGAGATGTGGATTCTGTACATTTAGAAGTAATAAGCATAACATTTCGCAAAATTTAAAATAAAATTTTATTATACCTTATACTTATGTCAAAACTCAGACATTCAAAATGTTTGACAGATACAGATTACACTAAAATAAAGGGAGAGGTGATTGAGAAGATGTAGGAGATAAATAGACAAAAATATTCTCCCTTAATCTGGAAAGAAGCAGGCTGTAGAACATGAAAGGTGGCTGAATAACAAGAAGAGTAATCTGGGTTTGTTGCCCACAGCAAGGGCAGGGTTATCTCTCAACACAAATGCAGTCATTCATCTTACAAGGCACACAGCAGAGGGAAAACAGTGGATTTACACAGGCTGAGGAAATAAATGGCAGATGTTAAACAAGAAGCAATATAACATGGACTATAAGTAACTGTATTTGGTTATCAAATTTAATTTGCAATCTTGGCACAGCACTCACAAAAGTGTGACTTAGTTATCTTGTTTCATTTCTGATAAAAATAGCACCTACCACGTAAAATTGTGAAGATCAGGTAAAACCTATAGAGCACTCATCACAGAGCCTGAAACATTGTAAGTACTTGGCATAGCTTCATCGGCATTATTATTTAGGGCTTAAATTCCCAGATAATGTGTAGTAAACCAGCAGCGAGCTCTGTGACAAGCCCTGATTTATGTAAATTATCAGTTTCATTTTCTCCATTTTAAAAGTTGTACTTGTCAACTAAACAAGACCTCCATAACAAAAAATTTAGAAATTAGGAACAAAAATAAGTCACTAATGATTTGAGCACATTTCCTTCAAGGCATAGATTGTTTTTCCAGTTAGTTTTAATCATGTGTCCTTATTGCTTTTCTTAACATTATATGCATGTTTCATTTCATAGCAGTCTTTAAAGGTGTACATAGTATTCCTTTAATATGGATTATTCCCCATAATATTCCATTCAGTGAATGGACCATACTTGAGTTTACTATTCCTTACTTTTATAGATCCTACCCTAGGATTTCTAATATGTGATTACTCTAAATAATGGTGTAACTAATATATTTTATGAAAAACCTGTGTTCTTCATTTAGGGATATTTTGTTAGGCTAAATTTACAAAAGTGAGGTTACAGCATTAAGGCATATAACTTTTTAGAAGTTCTTGCTACATATTCCTAATTACACCATCAGCTGTGACACTTAAGCATATACGTTTCAACACAATCTCCTTTTTCATTGTGAATTTTCATTAATAAAAACTGCTAACTTGATAGGTAAAACTGATGCTTAATTATTGTTTTAATGTATGTTTCTTGGATTACTATTTAGACAAAATAATTTTTCTCTCATTTCAAAGCCAATTTGTATTTTTTGTCACTCTTCTTTATGTTTGTTTATTACTTATTGGGGCACTGCTGGATTTTCTAATTTAAATTTTTTATTTAATAAAGTTATCAGTAAAATTTTAACCTATGGAAGGGAATCATGTAGCTTCTCAAATTTCACCCTGAGCAGAGGCAGAATTTGGAGGCCAAACCGGATGAAAGCATCGATATGCTTATAGATAACTGGAATTAAGCTAGCATTAAGAAATCACTATATGAAGCCATTAAAGATAAGGGAAAGTGGAGAGGTAAGGGTTACCTGCCTCCCACAGTCTGAAGGTCCTTGTCACAGCTCATCTTGAACATTGCTAGCACCCGAGTTCTGATCTGTTTGGTCTTGGCCCCATAGATGATGGGATTGATCACAGGAGGCAGCAGTAGATAGACATCACCCATGAGAACATGCACAATGGGATCAAGGCTGTTTCCAAAACGGTGCACCACTGAGAGACCAATGAGAGGCACATAGAAGGCCAGTACTACACCGATGTGTGACACACAGGTTCCAAAGGCCTTGGCCCGCTCTGACTTGGAAGGCAATTGTAGAACTGTTCGTATTATCAGAAAATAGGACAAGGAGATGAACAGGACATCCACACCCATGACCAGCAGAATGGCAGTAAGACCATAGACCACATTGGGCAACGTGTCTGCATAGGCCAACTTCATCACATCCTGGTGCACACAATAGGAGTGTGAGAGCACATTGGAGTGGCAGAAGACCAGCCGCTTGATGAGCAGAGGCAGTGGGATAAAGAAGAGGGATCCACGGACCACAGCCACCATACCAATCTGCACTGTTACTGTATTGTTGAGCACTGCAGCATGGCGCAATGGATGGCAGATGGCTATATAACGGTCAAAGGCCATGGCCAGTAGGATGGTGGACTCAGTGGCTGAGAGAGCATGAATAAAGAACATCTGGGCAATGCAGGCATCAAAGGTAATCTCCCGGGAGTCAAACCAGAAGAGAGCGAGGATCTTAGGCATGGTGGATGTAGACAAGGCCAGGTCAATGGCTGCCAGCATGCAGAGAAAGAGGTACATGGGAGCGTGCAGGCTGCGCTCTGTTCTTACAATGAAGACCACGATGCAGTTTCCAAATACTGCCACAGCATACATTGAAAGCAGGGGAAAGCCAATCCAGAAATGGGCTTCTTCTAGTCCTGGGATACCAATAAGCACAAAGGTAGAGTGTGTGAAGTTGCAGGAATTCATAGCTGGCACTGAGAAGGGAGCGCTGGAGAGGGTGAGGTCACACTGGCAGCCTGTTACCCTGCTAGGACACGGAGCACAATCAGAGAGGCCAGCCCTGGAAACCTGGGAACTGAATGCATCTAAGCTCTCCCTCCCCGGCTCTCTCTTCCCACTCTCTAAAGCCATTTAGGCTCTCTTATAAGCTCTGAAGCCCTCTTCCAAAGGGAAAACTGACAGCTCAAATCCATTTATCAATTACTACTCTCAAGATCTATTTAAATTTTTTAAAGAAGACTGGGGAGAACAATGCTTATCCCAAAGTGTATCCTTCCCAAGTTCCCTCAGACTTCTTCTCCGGGCCCATACCTTTATCGTCTGGACACTGGGTGGTCCTTTTCTCAGAGAGGTGTTAAGAGATATTGGGAACCCTTTCCCGATAGGGCTGCATCCTCCTTCCTCACTTCCCCTCTCCTTTTCTTCAATTTATTCTTTCATTCCATAAGCATTTACTCATATGACCTACCATATACAAGGCTATTTTCTAGATGATACAGAGATGAAAGATATATCTTTTGCCCTTTAGACACCCTGCCTTGGGTGGAAGATAGACAAGTAACCAAATCATTAGAATTTTGGGATAAGTGTTAGCATAAGGTGTGCATTTAACACTTGGGAGGGGGAGAAGTACAATCAGAAGAACCTGCCTGAAAAAGATGAGCCTTCTGTTCAATCTTGAAACAAGAGTGGCAATTAAACAGAGAAGGGAATAAAGGATATACCAAGCCAGTGAGGATAGGGAGGTCTTTTTTTTTGCAAATTTTCAGGATTCCAAGTCCAGGTCTCCAGGTCTAAGGTCAGCGAGAGAGAAAAGAAACACAACATTAATTTTTTAAAAAATGAAAAGAAAAAAATACGCCAAGAAATAAAGGCAAAAGTCGATATCTTAAGGAATAAAAGGAAACTCCTCTGGAGTCATCAAATGAAAGGCAGTAACTCCCTCCAATGAATTCTCTGGAGAGGAAGGTGCTGGCATGGCGTGTGGCCTCCAACAGATCCTAGCTGCCTGTCCTGGTCCCTGTGAAGACTCTTCTCTCTGCCCCTGGCTGATGGGCTCCTGCACACCTGAAAGCTGCCTCCAAGGTCACTCTCATTGTCCCAAGGAGAACTTGGGTTGAGTCGTGATATTCCTAGATCTTTGTCTTTCCTGGAACCTTTGCCAACGTCATTCATATTATGGGAGACATTTCCTTTTTGAAACCCCAGTGTTGTTCTGCCCCAACCCTCCCCCGTCCAAACACCTGAGCTCTGACCTGATCAAACACTTTCCATACCAGGCTCTCTGGGTGTCCTGGTCTTTAGAGCTAATTGTCTCTAAAGAGCCAAGGGCTTGCCTTTAAGAAGAGCCTCCGAATCTCTGGAATAAACTCTGCAGGTGTCTTCATCATCGGTATTCAGGTTAACCTGTCCATCTCCCCAGGATTCATCTTCACTCCTAACCAGGATCCTTACTGCCACTGAGAGATGCTCTTTCATTTGGTCACAGTGGAGAGGGTTTAGAGACCAACAGTCTTAAAATATAATTTGATAAAATTGGAACTAAAAGATTTGACTTTGATTATCCCCAACATAGATAAGCAAGGAAGAACAGATCCAGGACTCAAAGGTCACAAAATCCACACCTCTAACCACTATTTGCTCTTCTCTATCCTCAGAACTTGTGCCAAGCCATAACACCAGCCCTCCTTGACAAATATCAGATCCCAGATTTGGCTACTTGCTGATGTCAGAGGATGAAAAGCCCTGTTCAGAGGCAGATAATTACATCCTTCAGTGAGATAAAAGACAGCTTATATCTTGTATACATCCAACCATCTATGTATCTGTCATAGATAACTTGGGGAGGGAGATTCATAAATCCAAACAAATCAGGCTGAAAAGCATGAGATAATGCTAAGGAACCTTCCTTGGAGAGAGGCCATATCACTGGACCTCTGTGTCTAAGACAAATGGGGAGCAGGTGAAGAACAGAGCAGCATAAAGAGGTAGCAGGGAAGCAGAGTAATTTAAGTGTCCTTTCTTAAGGCCGCTTGCCTCTGCTCCTGCATGCAGCACTGACAGATATGAGGGACTCTGTTGGCCTCAAAGTCGGGTACTCTCCTGACTCCTCTCTCTGCAGGGCATCTTTTCTGCCTTGCTGGTCATAGTCTAAGACTTTGGGCCATCGTCTTGTCTCCCCAGTTACCTGTCCTACAAGACCTCACGACTCCCTCCCATATTGTCTGGCCTTCTGCCTAAAGTGACCCCTGGCTAGACCCAATTTCAACTTCTCTTTGGGTCTGAACGTGGCTGTTGCATTCGTTCTTACTTGCCTTTCTGGATAGTCAGCTAATGCTCCAGGGCATTTCTTCTCGGCCCATGAAAGTGTGAGTGGGACACAACTGCCTCCTCTTGCCCTGCCATGAGGAGTTTGTGGGGGTGTCCAAGGCCCCTTAGGAAGGCAGGAGTTTGGGCTGCCCAACCTCAGGTGAGGGTGCCCTCAATTGAAAACAGTGCAGTCCTATTGAGAGAGCAGCTGGAGCTGGCTCGCCCTTTCAGGCACAGATCTATTTATAATGCTGCGTAGGGGCCCATGGGAACAGGCTGTGGGAGCACAGGCTGAGGCCCCAGAGGCGTGGCAGACAGGAGACAATATTTTCAAGTCCACTTGAGTGTCACCCCCACAAGTTCCCCACTGTTTCTGTCCGTGGGGGTGAGGGGCAATCACAAAGTGCCCACCGCCTTTGTCATCACTCCACTCTTACACATGTAGGGTTCTCAGCAGCCTATCTCCACTCTTCCAAGTAACTTAATCTCCCAGTTAGCTACATTGGTTAGTGGTTTTCCTCATTAGCCACTTTGTTAGACACAGCAGCCAACGTGGGTATGTAGTCATGTCCTTGGGCTCGAGGAGTTTGCAGCCTTTTTAAAAACTAATATGGGTACACAAAAATGTTGTCCCATACTTCAAAATAAGGGCGTCTGCTTCTTCAGCTTTGTTTTTCTCAGCTTTCTTTCAGTTAATGAAACAGACCTTGAAGTAAGGAAGCTACTCTTTATTGCACCTGTGTTACAGGTGAAGAATAGAGGAGATAAAGGTTTTTTTGCCTTAGGTTACATGGTTAATTAGTGATAATATTGGTTGGAGAACCAGGAATTCTGACTCCTTATTCATTCACATTCACCAAATATTCATCAAGAGTCTACAATATAACAAGAAAAATAGACCAAAAATAAAACAATCCCCACCCTCATAGAGTCTACATTCTAGTGAAGGGAACAGACAATAAATGGAGTTAATATGAAAAAACTAAATAGGGTGTTAAGTTGCCCTAAGGAGAAAAAATAAATCGAGGAAGGGAAGAGATAAATATCAAGGGGGCAGTTGAAATTTTAAGTGAAGTTGCCAGGGAATGCCTCACACAATGGAGACATTTGGAGAGAAGCCTGAGAGAGTGCGAAATATATCCATGGAGATGTCTGAGGAAGACCATTCCAAGAAGAATGAACAGAAACTACAAAATTCCTGAGAAAGGAGTGTGTCTGGTGGTTTAGAACAACAAGGAGGCCAGCATGTCTGAGCAGAGAGAACAAGGGAGAGAGCGCTAGAGAGATGGAATCAGAGAGATAATGGGAACTGGATCCTATAGGGCCTCAGAGGACTTTCAACACATTTAAGGATTTACACTTGGACTCTGAGTTCAAGTAGCTACAACAGTGGCCATGTGTCCTAAAAGCTCTGGCTTTTAGGAAAGTCTCAAATTCATTGTGAGCTTGTTCACCTTCATCGGAGATGACATTTACTCGGCAAACCTCCCATTCCCAAAGTGTCCAAATAACACACTTCTAGGATGGAATCTTACAACTTTCCAGGATTGTTGGACAGAAGGGTTATACTCACGTTAGTGTGTGGGAGGAATGGTGGGGGAGGAACATCTGTAGAAGTAGTGTGAACTTCCTGGCTGTTTGGTTCTTGAGATGAAAGTTCCTTCTTCTCTTTCACATTTTTAGTGGTCTAAGTACCCCAACCTTCTTCTCTAACTCAAGTCGCTCTTTTTCTCTCCTCCCTTCCCCCATACCCCGTCTTATATAGTGTGCGGAAACAAACAAACGTCCAGTCTGTAGGTCCACATCATCTGAACTTTTTCACTTGTTTCCAACAATGAGTAAAAAGCAGTCTCTAATCTTGTGAACTGGGCACAGTCTGTTGTGGGAACAGTTGCAGTAGAGTCTGAAAAGGGATGTCATGAGAAAGAAGCACAAGGTGCTGCAGTAGCACCTGGAAAGGACCCCAGACAGACTTGAGAAGTCAGGAAAAGTTCTCTGAAGGAAAGTCACTTCTAAGTCAGGCAAAGGGAGAGGGTGAGGAGGGTGCTGTAGGTGGAGGTAACAGCTTGTCAAAGGCTTGAAAGTGAGATACAGCCACCGGGGTTAGGAAACGCAAGTCGTTTGTTACGCCTGAAGCATTGTATAGAGTGGAAGCAAGGAGGCCTGAGGGGTAAATAGAACCAGGTCATTCTGAAATTTTATTATCTTTTACTATGTGGCAGACCTTGTTTTAGGGTCTGGGAACCAAAAATGAAACAGTCCTTTTTCTCAAGTGGGGGAGTCCTTTTTCTTGTAATGGGGGAAACTAGAAAAGAAATAAAAGATATGCTGTACATGGGGGGGTGGTGAAAGTGCTAGAAATTAAAATCAAGGTAGGTAAGGAAGAGTGTGAATATAGACAGAAATTGAGGGAGAGATGTTGTTTCTATTTTTTTTTTAGCAATGTCAAGGGCCTTGTAATAAGATGAGACTTAAGCAGAGACCTGTACGAAGTGAGGCAGTAAATAATGTGGGTATCTGGGGGAATACCATTCGAAGTAGGGAGAACAGCAAGTGCAATGTGTGATGTTGGAGTAAGCTCAGTGAGTTTAGGGAAATATTTAGAGACTGGTGTGGATACGGTAGAGTGAATAGTAGGAGGTGAAGTTGAAATGATGGAGGGGAGTTATCATGTAGATCCTTATAAGGTATTATGACTATAAATTTTCCGTGGGTAAGACAAGAAGCCACTAGAACACACTGAATAGAGGGAGTGACATGATCTGTCTTGTGTATTAAAATAATCACTCTAACTACTGTGGGCAAATAGACTGTCAAGCAAAAGTGAATGAAAGAAGATCCACGAGGAGACTATTATATTTAAAGTCTAAGATGTTGATGGCTTGAATCATGGTGGTGGCAGTAGAGGTGGTGGAAAGTAGTTGGATCCAGATATAAATATCTGGAAGAGTCATCAGCATTTGCTGGTAGATTGGATGTAGAATAGGAGAGACAGTCAGGTTCTATCTCAGATTTGGAAAGGCAGAGTTTCTGAGTCATGGAAGACTGGTTGAGCACGTGTTTTCCTTGGTGCAAATATTAGGATATGTTTTTGGCTTGATGAATCTAAGGTGATTGTTAGCCATTCAACTGGAGATACTGATACATAGGCAGTTGGATATGAGTCTGGACTATAAGTATTAATTTGGTATTTGTCAGCATATAGGTGGTATTTAAAGCCATGATGCTAGATGAAATGACAAAAATGGGAATATAAAAGTAAAAAACAAGTCTGCAAAGTCCTGGGACATTCTAACATACAAAGATCAGGGAGATGAAGACTAACAATAATCGAGACTGAAAACATTATTGTCAAACATGTTGAGGGTTTTGACGTCATCCTTATTTTTAAATAGCCAGTATTGTAATCACTAAATAAATGTCCTATAGATAAGAATGACTGCTTCTTCTTTCTTGATGGATCTGATACCAGTTTTAGGGCCCACCTTTACTGAGTAATATCAATGTGTCATTGAAATATGTGCTTTAAAAATCTGAGAATTAGTAGATATACCCAGGTTGGAAAAAATAATTAACTTGCTAGATTAAGCCATTACATGAAATATTTGTCACAAATTTAAAATTTCTAATTAAATGACACAAATTGTAATTCACTTGCAATCCATAGTCTATTTTCAGTTTTCGCTTGGGTAGAAAGTTGATGGAGGGTAGAGAAAAATTCTGGAATATACTTAGTTGGGAAAGAACATCAGGTAGAAATACATTTGTTAGGGTTGAAAATTTTGTTTTGGGCTTTTCCAATGTAATTTGGCTGAGAATTTCTAGAGGACAGAGTTGTGTTTTTTGTTTGTTTGACTTCTTCATGTCACATGGACTGATAAATACGTATATGCACCAAATGTGTGTGTGTGTATATATATATATAAATATTATATGCAACAGTATAGCATTAAAGTTAAGAATGGGGAGAACCCTGGAGTCAGTTTGCATGGATGTGAAAATGGCTCTGTCACTTACTAGCTGTTTAAGCAACGTACTTAACATTTTTGTGTTTCAATTTTTTCATTGATAATAGGAGTAACTACCTTACAATGTTATTATGGATATAAAATCTGTTAATATCTATATAAAATGTTTAGAACGACTGGTTAAAGGAAATAATAAATGCTAGTTAAAATTATTGTTACAGTTAGAAAATGCTACTTATTTTTCTTGAAGGAGTGACTTTTTCATAATGTGTCTTTCTAACTGCTGTGAAGTAAGCAGAGAAAGGCTCTTGGCAGGATAAACAACAGTTTAGAACCAACAGTGATGGGGAAGAGAAATTCTAGCCTTAGAGTTTTAGGCTGTTCCTTGTACCCATTTTTACAACTTTGTCTCCTCTTTTGTAAAATAAAGGGATCAGTTTAGCTGATATTCTAAATATATTCCAGCTTTAGTTTTAAATTTTGCATACTCAGCTTTGTTTTTTAATTGATAACAATGACCTGACATAGATTCTAGATTCATAGCCTAGAATTCTATGATTCTATGTGTTTTGGGAACGGAGAATTTTTATCACAGCTCTACGTATCTGTTTTGTCTTCACACTGTAGATGATGGGGTTCATTACAGGAGGGATCAGCAGATAGGTGTTAGCAATCATAGTATGTACATAGGCTGGGGCCTGTTTCTCAAATCTGTGAACAAAGGACAGACTGATCAATGGAATATAAAAAATAGCAACAGCCCCAATATGGGAGATACATGTGCTGAAGGCTTTCTTCTTCTCTTCTGGGGATGCAATGCTGAGAACAGTCTTAATGATCAAAACATAAGAAAGGAGGATGAGGATTGAGTCCACACCAACAGTAGAGATCATGGCATTCAAACCAACTGCGTTGTTGATCCTGGTGTCTGTGCATGAGAGTTTCATCACATCAGGGTGGAAGCAGTAGGAGTGGTGGAGTATGTGGCTGTGGCAGAAAGACAGTCTTTTAAGAAGTGCTACCATTGGTGTCAGCATTAGTGTCCCCCTAATAACAATTGCCACTCCAATTTGAGCTATTCTGGAGTCAGTTAAAATGGTGGCATACCTGAGGGGATTAGAGATTGCCACAAAACGATCAAAAGCCATGGCCAATAGCACTGAAGATTCCATGACAGTGAAGAGTTTAATAAAGAACATCTGTGACAAGCAGGCGTTAAAGCCGATCTCCCTGGCGTTGAACCAGAGTATACCCAACACGGTGACCAGAGTGGATATGGACAGGCCAAGGTCAGTGGTAGACAGCATGGAGAGGAAATAATACACGGGTTCGTGGAGGCTGGGCTGAGTGACAATGGCAAAGAGAATCAGGCTGTTTCCTGAGAGGGCAGTTACGTAGAGACAGCAGAAGGGAATGGAGATCCAGATATGAAAGACTTCCAGTCCAGGAACACCAGTCAGCAGAAAAATGATGGAAGAGGGTGTGGTATTCTGGAAGTTGGACATGCCGGATTGAAAATACAGAACGCCAAGATGAAACTCTGGAACAACAAATAAACCCTATATATATATTTTTTATTAATCCAATTACAGATAATTTTATTCCACCAAAAGCTAGCCAAAGAAGAATATCTATATATTACGTAAATATGAATGGCTTATTTAAATTGATAAAAGCGTTGTCAGATTTCAGTTGCTGTAGTAGATACTTTTTTTTTTCCTTGTATTTCCCTCAGCCCACGGTTTATCTTCCCTGGGGCCCTTTGCTGGCAGCTGTGTTTATACTATGTGATCTTTCCTCCCACTCCTCTAAGCCAGAGATGAGTGGACTAAGAAAAGACACCTTACGCCGATCATAGTCCATTCTCTTTGGAATGTTTAAATTGTGATATGGAGGTAGCAGTCTAGTTTTTCTGTATAGTAGGCATTGGAGAAAAATAGATTGGGGCTATGGAGCAGCATTACATTGGCCATAAGTATAGAAATCAGAGAAGTTTACAGACATTTTGGGAAGCCAGAAAGTAAGGGGAAAGGGATACTTATAATCCAAAATAACACATATGAAGTAATAATAAATGGCTTAGGTACTAGTGCAATCACATGCGTTTGCCTACAGTGTCTAACCTTTAAAATGACACTTGCAATGCAATATCAGGCATTGCATTTGGGAGAGACGGAAAGTTGGAACACAGACCTATCACCTACAGGGCTCTGCCTCAACTTGGTATAACGTGCTGCCATGTTCAATTGTGTTTCTTTATTCAATATGCCTGAAGACTAGTTGTTCTGCAGAACAGATTTCCTCCACTCTCCTTTTTGTTAAGACACACTTCTCCGGAGATACCTAATAGAATGTTACTGTTTTGCTTTGGAGGGAAATATATAAATTTATTGCTAACATCTTATTTTTTTTTCATTGAGTAGAGAATTACAGACTAGGCAGATGTGTTTGTATGTGTCGAAAGGGGGAGTCTGGGAAAAAAGAAAGATTAGAGCTGTGTCTAGAGATGGCTGGATCAATGAGAAGCAGCCAATTTTAAGGTTACTGTTTCTCAGGGGAGCCTGTTTATTTAGACTGTACAAGTTCACTCAGATAAAGTGCCACCTCAAGAATTCCTAGATAATTCTCTTAGTTTTAAAAATTGGGAAATTTTTAATTGAATTTAATGGAAAATCAGAGAAAAAAGAAGTGTTAAGTCATGTGAATTCACCAAATAAGCACACTATAACTTTAGACTCTCAAGTTTAGAGTAATGAGAATGTCCTTGGAAAACCAATGAAATTACTCTCAGAAAGGGATTATCAAACGCATAATGGATGTAAGAGCTAACAGAAATGGAACATTCATTAAGGAAGGGAACATATTTCTTTGGACACTGCTTCCAATGACTGTTTATTGAGTATCATGAATTCAACCGATGTTGTAATACAGAAATGAAGTGGATACAGTCTTGCAAGACTGGCATGTGTGTCACAATTAATTGTGAAATTATGAAAGGTTAACAAGTTCTATTAACACTTTTCATACATAGGTTGATTTCTGAAAAACATTTTTAGTACTATACTTAGTTTAAAAAAATACATATTCATCAGAAGGACAAGCTAAAAATGTATTTATTAAATGAATGATACGATAATTTAAAATTGTAGGTGAATCTCTTATTTTACATCAAGTCTTAGACCTGTAAATGACCGGTTATTTACGATTAATTTGGGACTCAGTTTTTTAAGTTAACAGAATCCTGGGGTTACTGGGGGAGGCAGTGTAATTATGAAAGAGGGGAACACTTCAATTCTATGTACAAAAGGTTTGAGGTATTTGGAGAGGTTTCCTAGGAAAGGCAGTGCTTGAAAGATTTCTACGTTTTGTGTGAGTCAAGATGAAGTATGCCAAGGCTTTTAAGACAGCATATGTGAAAGCGTTGAGCCAGAATGAACTTGTAATATCTCTTCCTTTGCTCCTGTCTTACACTCTCAGAGACATTTACTGAGTATCTACTTTGTGTAAAGTGCTGTGTTAGAAGCTAAGTCATAGCACAGACAAACCCCTCTAAAGAGTTTACAATCAAGTGAGGGAGAAAGAAAAGTAGTATAAATAACTTCAATATCTAGGGTACAATGACAAGTGATACAAATTGTTATGGGAGTTCATATGGCCTCCATATAGGTTGATTAATTCTGGCTATCATGATTTTCACAATGATTATCATGATGCAATGACTGAGTTGTAATTTTTGCCTTTGAGTCTAGGAAATTTTATGTGTGCTTTTTTTTAAAAAATAAATTGCTATATGAACAGTTTCTCTTTCATCCTGACTTCTTCATATCTCCCCTTACATTAATTCAAATGATTTATCCATTGCTCATTTTCATTCTTATTGTAAGTTTTTTTTTTTCCTTCCTTTTCTTGCTGAGACACCAGAAGAAAAACATGCAGTATAGGTTGAACTGATCTGTGCTGAGCCTGGCAGGATGGAACTCCCTCCAATTCCTTCCTTTCCATCACTCTACAACTATATCTTCCTGAACCCTCTTCTCATCCATGCTGGGCTCAGACACAGAGAATTCCTTAATCCTTTCATAGCTATTATTCCACCTAAGCTCTTTACCATCCATCATAAACACTTAGTTCATTTCAATATCAAACATACTTGGAGCTCACTGTGTATTGCATTAGCACCAAGAATATGAAGCAAGTAAAATAACTTGGTTTGGTGCCTGAGAAAACCAGAGAGGTTGTCAGGAGCTGAAAATGTCCTCTTTATAAGCCTGAATACCTTATCTTTAACAAGAGCTTAGTCATTCTTATGAAAATGAAAAATGAAACATTACCAATTTTGAATACCTACTACATGCCAGGCACTGTATTAGGCACAGCACCTACCAGAGGAGTCAGAGACAAAGAAATATTGCTAGTTGTGGAGTGGATGATATGTTTCTCAGAGATAAGACATAAATAGTGTACAGTGACAGATTCTGAGTGTGTGTATAGATGAATATGTCTGTGTGCATGTCAAGAGGGATTAGTTCCAAGAAATCTTAACAGAGTAGATTAATTATGACTGCATGAAGTTTTGTTGGGTGGATGCGAGTTCTCAAGGATGAAAAGCATGAAAGGATTATTCTTGACATAGATAACATGAGTTGAGGCTGAATGAAATAGATAACACAAGACAGTTTGTTGGACAACTACAAGAAAATTGACATATTGGAGCCTTAAATGTGAAGCTAGGGAAATCAGTGCGAGCCAGGACATAAAAGTCTTGAATTCCATGGAAACCATAAGAAACTTAGATTTTAGTTACAGAGCATCAAGAGCCAGGCATTTCCAAATATTTTTATGAATAAGTAAACAAATTATTCTCCATCTCTTCTAATTTAACTTCAACAGAATTCTTTTCTTCTTTAGTATCTTATTTAATGCCATTGGCTCCCTTTCTGCATTCTACAATACCCAAGTTTTACCCCAACCCATTTATGAAATCTTCCCACACTTTTATATGGATATTTTCAACACATTCAGCCAAGATATATTGAACATTTGTCATAATTGGCCACTGTGCTTAGTTAGTGAAGGAAATGAGACATAAACCTTGTTTTCCTCTCATATCTCCATATCTTTTATAATAACAAAAAAGTGTTCTTTGAAGAACAGTCTGCTTTTATTTACTATTCCTTTACCTTCAGTAACAATCTGGATTCTTTCTCTAACGACTCAGAAAATTCTCCAACTGTTGTCACCAATGACTTTCTAAATACTAAGTCCAGTTTACCTTCAGTTATTTTCCTCTCCCTCATCTCACATTTGTGTAATGTTGACCTCCTCCTCTTTGAAACTTAGTCTCACTAGCTCCAACGATAGTTATTCTGTGGGGTTTGTTCCCCCTGTTTATCAAACAGTGCCTTTGTTCTCTGTCTCCTAATTGTGATGTTCTTTAGGAGTGTGTTTTTCTTCCAAGAAGCACCCCTTATTTTCTTGTGCTCCATGTCCTCTCTTTGGGATGTCTTCGTTATTCCCATGACTTTAAATAGCACTTATGTCCAGACAACTCACAAATCTGAAATCTAATTATGGCCTCTCCTGAGTTATATATTTCAAACCTTGACAGAATCTCTAAAGCTGTGATAAGGTTTCTGACTTAAACTTGAAGGCAGTAATGAATCATGGAACTGGAGTGAGGAGATCAAACTGGCAATTTAGAAAAATAACTGGCAGTAGTTTGGAGAAGAAATCAAAGTTCTCTGCTTAGTGTCAGTGAATAAAAGGTGACAAACTATTTTATGTACTCTGAAGGACATCTCCACCCATAGTCTCTCAGACACCTCAATCTCAATATAAGCGAAACAGAACTCATCCCTTCCCCTATTCTGAAACTGGCTCTCTCTGCTGTGCTTCATTTATCAGTAAATGACATCAAAGTCTAGCAAATCATCTAATTAGAATGACCTCCACCACGCACACACATATTCACACGCTCGTCTCCTTCTCTCATCTTCTATATACAAATACTCTTTAATTTACATTGATTCTACATCTGAAGTGTCAAAATCTGGAGCCTCAGGAGGTCTATATATGAAGGCTAATTAATAGCAGTCTGGTTGGTAGTGGGTACTTGAAACTGTATTTCATCTCATTTTCTTTAATTGAAAAAACATAGCTCTTCATATCAAAGAATAAAGGAGGGCTAACAAATATCACTAGGGAGAGGCACTAAAATTCCCCCAAGCTACTGTTTTATACTGCCATCAGCCTTGAATCTGTTCAGTCCATCCTCTCCAATCCATATACAACCTTCATTTTCCCTTGTGAGAAATAAGCTATAGTCTCTCAACAATATTCCTGTCCACTTAGTTCACAGTGAGGCTCCTCTTCATTGTATATCATAAGCTGTAGCTTGTGGCTATGTCTTTAGCAGCCAAAATAGACCATATGGCACCGTTAATACTGTCCAACCCATTGCCAACAGCATGGCTAAAGTGTGTGACTGATTTGGGTTCAGATCCTTGCTCAAACACTAACTAGTTTTGAAAACCTGTACAGCGATAATAATGAAAAAATATTACTCATAGCAATAACTGCCATCTATTGGAACTTGGTCCTTGAATGTTACTATGTTGAACACTTTATAAACATTCTATTTTTAATTCTTAATATAACACCATGTGGGAAGTATTACTAAATGCACTTTAAATTCACTTTTTTGTTAAAGAAACTGAGTATGAGAGAGGTTATCAAACATATTCAGGATCACACACTAGTGCATGTCAGACCTGGGATTCTAAACCCAATTCTTTTTAATTCCAATGCTCATGCTCTCAAAAAACGCTGTTTTGCCTATAAGTAATGTAAGCTTTCTTTGATCCAGTTTCCTCATCTATAAGGTGGCATATGCACTGTGCCTAATACAGTACCTGGCAAGCAGTAAGTGTTCAAAATTGGTATTTTTTCATTTTTGGTAAGAATCATTAGCATTAGAAGTGAAGTTTTCAGCCCCTGGCAGTCTCTTTGGTTTTCTCAAGCACCAAACCACTAACCATGGTTTGTCTAGATTCACAACTGATTAAGCCATTTGACCAACAAACAACAGGCTATGCAATCCACACCAGGCAGAGCCAAGTGCCTATTCTCTACACATTTCCTGAGAATAAATAATTCTACAAATTCTACCATCCACTTCAGCCTACCACCCCACTATCTAATCTAATTCTGCACAATGTGAGAAAATTCTTCCCTGTGGATAAGAAACCTTGGCTCATCTAGAGTCAAGTGTTTTCATTAAACAAAACAAATTTACTTACCATACAGCAGTCTGTCTATCCCTCTCAGACTGACTCAGAAGGCAGAGGAGGCTTTAGATTCCAGGGGAGGGCTAAGTTTATGAGGAGACTTATTCCAAGTCTGGTTGGAGACAGTCACAGAGCTGAGAGGCCAGTTCCTGGTGCTGGTGTAACTCACTGTGTCTCCAGGGTCTGGAGGCTCCCAGAAGACTTCTTTTGTCTCATAGAGCCTTTTTATATCTGTTCCATTAAACAATTACCTATTGTGGCTATGTTTTTTACAGGCTGTTGTAATTTTTTTGGCCTTGTGTTCTTCTATTAAAATTTTGGTAAAAGCAGTTTTGAGATATACTTCACATACTGTGAAATTCACCCATTTGAAGTGTACAATTCAATAGTTTTTAGTAAATTCACATAGCTGTGCAATAACCATGATCACAGTCTAATTTTAAAAAATTTTCATCACTCCAGAAATAAACCCTATACCCATTGACATCACTCTGAAGAGGATTTATAAAAATAAAATATTATACCAGATTGCAAAAAGGCATCTCCTCTTGTGGGTGTAAATTACACTCCACCCCATAGCTCCTTAGTTTGTATCATTAGTGACAGCAGTCCTATTTTATTAACCTACCTGTACTTTTTAGCAATCTCTCGCTTACGACTAGGAAAAAATATAATTCATTCATCCATATATATATATATATATATATATATATATATATATATGCAGTAAATATTTCATAAGCGTGCCTATGTTCCTAACATCATGGCTAAGTGCTGGAGATTAAAAAAAGGGAACATAACATAGTTCTTACTGCCCAGTGTCTCTCAGTTCAGTGTAGAAAACAGACAAGTGAACCAATAATTACCAATACTGCTAACCAATGATCAGATTATCTTAAAGATAGGAAGCAAATACTTGGAGAATATCATAGGTCCATAACAGGTGTGCAGAAAATCAAGTTTTATTTACTTTTTAATAATTTAATCTATTTTCAGTTTTGAAATCCAAGCCCACTAGGTGGAAGAAAACTAATCACAATAATTTGGGGTATCCCCACTTGTGTTCAAATTTTGAGGATCTTATATTGTATCAAGGAGTTCAAGTAGATGGGTGACAGATGTGGCCAGTGGTATCATCCGATGTGAAGTGACTATTGCCCTTTTTAGTCTTTAGTAAATAGCACCCACAGATTGCTATAGACTGTCCATCTTTTTTACTTATGGCTACTTATGGTCCTTTTAGATCCTCAGATATTCTCACCATTTTGGGACAGCTCTTGACCACAGGAATCGTGGAGTCATTCTTGATTTCTGTCTCGTTCACTCTGCATATAAATCTACAAATCCTGCCAATATCTTTGAAAATATAACCAGAATTTAATCATTCTCCATCACCTCCAAAAATTCTCCCTTTTCCAAGTCACAATTATCCCTCACTTGGATAATCTCAGTAGTTTCCTAACAATTCTCCCTGTTTCCATCCTTATCTCTGCCCACCACCACATCTGTTTCACCTCAAAAAAATGTCTTGGTCTGAAAAATTTTATTCTTTATAATGTAGCAGAAACAATAACAACGGCAGCAATAATATTTTACTATGCATTCTATGTCCAAAATGTTATGCCAAATGTTTGTGGTAGGCAGAGTAGTGGCCCCTGAAGGCGACTATAGCCTAATGCCTGGAACCTGTGAATGTTACCTTTACATGGCAGAAGGGACTTTTGCAGATTAAAGTTGAATACCTTGAGCTGGGGAGATTATCCTGGATTATCTGGGTGGGTCCAATCTAACCATATAAATCCTGAAAAGTGGAGACCTAGAGAGATGACAGCATGAGAATGATTTGATCCATTGTTGCTGGCTTTGAAGATGGCAGACGGAGACCGTGAGCCAAGGACTGTGGGCAGCCTCTAGAATGAGAAAATGCAAGGATATTGATTCTCTCCTAGACCTTCTAGAAAGGAATGCAGCCCTGCTGATGCCTTGATTTTAGCTCAGTGAGACTCTTATCAGACTTCTGACTTATACAACTGTAAGATAATAAATTTGGGAGAAGAATCCATTATTACTTTGATTTATGTTGTTACAAAGGGTTATAGGGTTTGAGTAATTTACTTAGGTTTCTTAGCTAAAAAGTGGCACAATCCATATTCAAAGCTTGGGTTATTGGAGACACTTTCAGGTTTAAAACTCATTCCCAAGAGAATCTTCACATGACCATTCATCCACCACTATTTCCAATTCAAGTCCTTCCAAACCCAGCAGCATGCACACATGCTTAAGTGTCAGACAAGATGTTAACACAGTGTCACTTGTGTATGTTTATATTTTGCATATGAAGGTTTGTTCTGTTGTATCTCCTCACCACAAACTTCTTAAGACCTTTGAAAACATTTTCTCTTCCAGGCTGGGCAAATTGTAGGGCAGTGACTGCTTCCCCATCAGTCTCAGAAACTACTTTGGAATGATCACTTTTCTTTTTCCCATGGTCAAAAGAATGTTACTTTTCTCTTAGAGCAATAGAGTTACTATAGTAGTATGAAGTACATTCCTTGCCAGAGCTTGTTTCATGCACATGGAACTTGTGTGCATACTGGTAATGTAGTGATAAAAACAGTGATACACATATTTTCAAAATATGGCCCTTCTCACTGCCCTCCTCTCACACCAGCCCAGCAGAACGAGTAGCTGGTAAATTGAGTGAGCCTTCTGAAAGTCTGAGCAAAATGTCCCTCAAAATCACATAGCAACAGAAATATGCAGTTATCTGTATGCCAATATCAGTACCATTGAACCCATTAAACGTACCATAGTCTACGGCATCATTGGACTTTATATTAATGTTTCCCAAACTTGTTAATCTGAACAGGAAGGACAGAATTAGAAACAAGAAAACTGTGCCATGGAGACTTGCAATAATACTATTTGGGTGTCAACATTTTGCTATAGTACACAGTGAAATATTCTTGCCTATCAAATCAGTGATTTTTCCTTTAAACATAACACATAGTGTTGTGTGCTGTGTTATGATAAAATCATTGTTTTACAATACTTGTATGAACTTTCTGGAAGTGAATTTTGCAGGATATTATTGCCTTAAAATTTGCATAATATTACATTTCTAGAAATTTATCCAAAGGAAAAAATATCAGAGATGCAAATCGTGTTTTACGTAGGGGAACATTTGCCTCAGCATTATTCACCGAGTCGAAAATGTACACAATTCTCAATGACACAGAAATAAAGTATTTACATCCAGGTGTAGGATATTATACAACCTTTAAAATTCATGCATGTAGCAGCTGATGTGCATGGTCATGCTGAATCAGGAAATGGGAAAGCAGGACTCAGGGCTGAGAGTCTTATAAGGCAGTAAACAGTGTAGATTCTGAAAGAAACAGAAAGTCTGAGACAGGAGCAAGAGGCCAGAGGTAAATCAGGTAATCTAGGGTTAATGTATCCAAATTGTAGAAATAAACTTAAAACCAATCAAACAGTAATAACAACAAAAACTGGTTGCTGCATCAATACTTTTAGGCCACTACTTACAAAAAATGTTAAGGTCCTACAATTCCTTCTGGCCCTCCAGTGTCTTGTGAGAGTCTCATTCCCCTCTTCTCCTGGATCCCGCCATGTCAAATTATTAGCAGTTCTCCCACTCTGTTGATTTGGCCAACACTGACCATTTAATTTTAGTAAATTAGGAAATGAAGCTCATCCTTACCTCTCTGTATCAGCTTCTTCTGGCTATTCCTATTATTCCTATTTATCATTCCTCTCTGCTCCCACCATGTCTTGTACATGCTTTCATCAACATTCTCCATTCATTCATTCATCGTTACAAAAATATTGTATACACACTATATATCTGTTACTGGACTAGATCTGGGGTGGAAAAGTGAACGCAATAGGCACTGGCCCAGATATTCCAGAGTCTAGTGGAGGATAACACTAAGAATGTGGGAAATTATAATACTGTGTTTTAATTACTTTAAAAGAAGAATTAAGAGAGACCTTTGCTACTAAAGAGTCAATAGCATTGGCATCACTTGGAAGCTTGTTAGAAATGCAGAATATCAGATGTACTGAATCATACTCTGCATTTTTGCAAGCTGCCTAATGGACTCATGTGACATTCAAGTTTGAGAAGCACTGATGTAGACCACGTAGGTGTTGGGACAACCTAGCCCTGTGTTGTCAAGGGAGGCTAACCAAATATAATTGCTAAAATGAGATCTGAGGAAATGAGAAGGATTTTTCCCAGAGGAGCTAGGGATGAGGGTGGGAGAGCAGAGGGTAGGATGGGGAAATGATAGGAGGTTAAGGAAATGCTCCAGGCACAGTGGACAGCTGTGGTGTTTCATCCCATTGGCAGACTAAGCAAAATATTAGGGAACTGCAAAGCAATGCAACTAAAAATAAAACCCCAAACAAAATCAAAGCAAAATAAAAAAAGCAAAAAACCACAATATTCAGTTTCCATTAATTTATCCACAATTTTGAAATCAGAAAATCTAGGAAAAAGCCATTTTAATTTTCATACAAATGTAAATTCCAAGGCAATAAAAAATGAAATCTATTTTGAATTATATTTGAGGCAGAATTTAGGACTCAGTAAACACCTTAAACTGCCGCGGAGAACAGAAGGAGACAAGGCTCAGAGGTGAGCAAAAGCATGCCGAGTTCAAGGAATTGAGGATGAGCTCAGCATGGTTGAAGCAGAGAGAGTGGAAAGACAGTGCTTTCAGGAAAGAACTCTAAACGGGTAGGTGAAGGCAGGGAAAGTATTCAAAATATTCACGTCCTGGGACTGACCAATTGAAAAAGACACTGTACCAGTCAAAAGGAACACTGGTCATTATGCCCTTTTTTGTGTATCCACAGATTATTTGGCCTGGGCTGGTGAATGGTTTAAACTCCTTGGGTGTTGGAAAAGAGCCTGGGTTCTGCTAACTGTGTCCCAGCTCCTGCAGCCCTGCTCACGGACCAATGTTCTTCAGACTGGAATCCCTGGCATGGCCAGCAAGATTTTTGCATTTATATCCCTGTAACAGCTTTTTATGCTAAGAAGCATGTTTAACTAGTTATTGTTCTTGAAACTTACCAACCCTCGCAGCTCATGTCTAATTGTCAAAGGCTCTATTAACGGCCAAAGGCTGAAACCACTTATGAGTTTCCATAGTTTTAATGGAAGCTGTCTGTCAAATATGGTTAATGTCTCCACCACAGAGGGAGACATACGGGTGTTAGTTTTAGGCCAGTTATGAAAGCAGCCTAGTGCCTTTGCAAGCTTGCAAGGGACGCACAAGGGACTCACACAGTTTTGTAGTCTTCGTTAGTCTCTTCCTTTTCTTTTTAATAGTTTTATTCTTTATAGAAGTTTTAGGTTCACAGCAAATTGAACAGAAGGTACAGAGATTTCCCATATATTGTCTGCCCCCACACATCCATAATCTCCCCCAGTATCAACATCCCACACCAGAGTGATTTATTTGTTAGAATTGATGAATCTGCATTGACACATCATTATCACTTAAAGTCCATAATTTACAAGAACAAATCGTGGTGTTGTGCATTCTATAGTTATGGACAAATGTATAATGACATATATCCACCATTATAGTATCAAAGAGAAAATATTTTCACTGCCCTAAAAATCCACAATGCTCAGTCTATTAGTTCCTCACTCCCCACGAGCCTTTGGCAACCATTGATCTTTTTGCTATCTCCACAGCTTTTTTTCAGAGTGTCACATAGTTGGAAAAATACAGTATGTTGCCTTTTCTGAGGCTTCTTTCATTTAGTAATGTACATTTAGGTTTATTTCATGTCTTTGCATGACTTAGTCACTGATTTCTTTTTACCATTAAAAATATTCCATTATCTGGTTGTATCATAATTTATTTATCCATTCACCTACTGAAGGACATCTTGGTTGCTTCAGGTTTTGAAAGTTATGAATAAAGCTACTATAAACACTCATTTACAATTTTTCTGTGGATATAACTTTTCAATGTCTTTGGGTATATACTAAGGAGTGCAGTTGCTGGATTGTATAGTAAGAGTATGTTTAGTTTTGTAAGAAACCACCAAGCTGTCCTCCAAGGTAGCTATACCATTTTGCATTCCCACTAGCAATGAATGAGAGCCCTGTTGCTCCACATCCTCTCCAGAATTTGGTGTTGTCAGTGTTCTGGATTTTGGCCATTCTAATAGATGTGTACTAGAATCTCATTGTTGTTTTAATTTTCATTTCCCTGATGACATACAATGTGGAGCATGTTTTTACATGCTTCTTTGCTGAGTCACTTTCTTTTAAGTTATCATTTCTGCCCCTGTGCACAAGTTACCAAAAACTCGCAAGATATTCAGGGTGCCCAGGAAAGGTCTTGAGCTCTGAATCAGATGCTAGTGCCCCAGCCTTAGTGAATATAGTTACTTAGCAACTACTTTCCTACCTTTAGTGGTTAAAGAAATGCAGCTCATCCTTACCTCTCTGTATCAGCTTCTTCTGGCTATTCCTATTATTCCTATTTATCATTCCTCTGGGCTCTATGTCTTATGATTGCTGTGATATTAGCAAACGCCTGGTGAACAAAGTTATGGGTGATCCATTAAAACCACTTCTCCCTTACTTTTGTCCTGTGTAAAGCTTTGACTTACAGCTGCTCAGGGGTCAAAATGCTTTTGAATGAGAACTAGAATTGTAATTCATCTCCAGGATTCACCTTTGGAGAAGTAAGAGTGAATCTAGACTGAAAAGAAATTGCCCTTCAGAGCCTGTCATTCGGGGCGCAGAGTGTTAGCAGGACACGGGTGTATAGAGTTGTCTCGTAGGAATTTGTTTTTCTGCTGGGTAAATGGCTTTCACCAGGCAGGTTCTGGGCTCCTAATAAAGGCTGTCCTTTCTCAAATCTGTTAGCTCACGCTTTCTTGAGAACTCCCCGTGAGCTCTCCTGGCAAAAGTGGACCTTTTTAGAGATGGCTTAAGGTGGCTGGACTGATCTGCGACTGTTTCCCCAGCCTTAGGACAGCAGGACCTTTCTGCCTGCAAGTTTGTGAGGTGGAGATAATCTCTGTCTCTCTCTCTGGCTTTCAAAGACTCTCTACTGCTGCCTGGGATGACTCTTCAAGAAGCAGAGGGCAGGATCAAATGACCTCCCTTTCCAGACCCAAGAATTCTTCTTTGCAGGAGGTCAGTGTTTTAGTGCATTGAAGTCTTTTCTGAAAACATCAGGGACTATAGTCTTCAGATAGTCCATAAAACCAAGAGTTCAGAGGAAATTGGTGAACTCAGTAATATATATTCATATATCAATTTAAAAACAATTGAGGTGTTGTTCAAAGTAGTTATTAAAATATAGACTACCGTCATGAAATCATGAGCATGTGTTCGTTCAGCCCACATTTTTAAAAAAAGTTAAGCACTTTTTAAATAAGGAGAGGCAAAGCATAGCGTTTGAAGTTAGAACAGATCTTGGATCTGCCACTGTCATGTTGGATAAACATGAGAAAGTAACATGATTCCTCTGAGCCTGGGTTTTCTAATCTTAGCCTCAGCTATGATTTAAAGGTTGACAATTTCACCTAGAAAGATTTCTTTTTATCACCAGTTCTAAATTTGAGCAAATTCCTAGTATCAAGGATGAATACCAGGTTAACAAGAAAAACGTTAGTTTATCTCATATATTAGTATATGTCAATAAGATTACATAAAACTTACTTCCAATCTGAGGGGGTCATACAATATGAATCACAATATATGCCTGATATTAAGTGCCTGGAGTCTATCACTATTATCAGATGCAATGAATTCATTTATTCAACAGATATCTTAGATACTATTGTACCAGGCATTCCTCTCTCTGAGATCACAGGTCTGAGGAAAACTGATGAGGTCCTTTCGTTTTCCTGGGGGTCATTCTCACTTAGTGGTCATACCTCTGCAATCTCATTAGTAGCTGCTTTTTCTGTATTTTCTTTAAGTACTACTGTTATCTGGGGCTCTCGCCTCAGACCTTTCCCTTAGATTTTATTATTCCAAGATATTTTTTACCACTCCTGTAACTTCAACTTATACATCAGTTTGACAACTTGCTATCAGGGCAGGAGTCATTTTGTTGGGTATGGAGAGGTAAGTACATACCTTCTAATTCTTTTTTTTTGCCAAGTAATTTTATTGGGATCATGATGCTTTAAAACACACTGTAATTTCAGGTGTACATTATTGTTTATCAATTTCTGACACTTCATTGTGCTCACCCCCAGTAGTCTAATTTTTATCCATCACCATAGAAACATGCCCCTTTATCCCTTTTGCCCAACCCTCAGTCCCCTTTCCCTTTGGTAACCACTAATCTGTTCTCTTTATCCATGTATTTGTTATCTTCCACGTGTGAGTGAAATCAAGCAGTATTTGTCTTTCTCTGTCTGGCTTATTTTGCTTAACATCATACCCCCAAGGTCCATCAATGTTGTTGCAAATGGGATGATTTTGTCTTTTTTATGGCTGAGTAGTGTTCCATTGTATATATATACCACATGTTCTTTATCCATTCATCTGTAGAAGGGCACTTGGGTTGCTTCCACATCTTGGCTATTGTGAATAATGTTGTGATGAACACAGTGATGCATAAATCTCTTTGGATCATTGATTTCAAGTTATTTGGATAAATATCCAGTAGTGAGATAGCTGGATCACATGGTATTTCTATTTTTAATTTTTTGAGAAATCTCCATACTGTTTTCCATAGTGCCTGTGCCAGTTTGCCTTCCCACCAGCAGTATATGAGCGTTCCCTTTTCTCCACATCCTCTCCACCGTTTGTTATTTTTGTCTTGGTGATTATAACCATTCTGATTGGTGTAAGGTGATATCTGATCATAGTTTTGATTTGCATTTCCCTAATAATTAGTGATGTTGAACATCGTTTCATGTATCTATTGGCCATCTGTGTATCTTCTTTGGAAAAATGTCTGTTCATATCCTCTGCTCCCTTTGATTATTTTTGATTGGGTTGTTTGTTTTATTTTTGTTGATTTTTATGAGTTCTTTATATATTTTGGAGATCAACCCCTTGTCTGATAAATGATTTGCAAATATTTTCTCCCAGTTGATGGGTTGTCTTTTCATTTTGTTCATGGTTTCTTTTATTTTGCTGAAGCTTTTTAATATGTTGTAGTCTCATTTGTCCCAAGGCAAGGGAAACTTTTCCTTTTGTTTCCCTTGCCCTAGTAGACATGATATTCAAAAAGATGTTGCTAAGACCAATGTTGGAGTTTGCTACCTATATTTCCTTCTAGGAGTTTTATGGTTTCAGGTCTTACATTCAAAATTTTAATCCATTCAGTGCTAATTTTTGTGTATGGTGTAAGATAATGGTCTACTTTCATTCTTTTGCATGTGCCTGTCCAGTTTTCCCAACATCATTTATTGAAGAGACTTTCCTTTCTCCATTGTATGTTCTTGGCTCCTTTCTCAAAGATTAGCTGTACATAGATGTGTGGTGTTATTTCTGGACTTTCAACTCTGATCCATTGATCTGTTTTAGTGCTAGTGCCATGCTGTTTTGATTACTATAGCTTTGTAGTATGTTTTTAAGTCAGGGATTGTGATGCCTCCAGCTTTGTTCTTTTTTCTCAGGATTGCTTTAGCTATTTGGGGTCTTTTGTTGTTCCATATAAATTTTTGGATTCTTTGTCCTATTTTTGTGAAGAATGTCATTGGGATTCTGATTGAAATTGCATTGAATCTGTTGATTGCTTTAGGTAGGATGGACATTCTAACTATGTTTATTCTTCCGTCCCATGAACATGGACTATCTTTCTATTTCTTTATATCTTCTTCAATTTCTTTAAATAATGTCTTACAGTTTTCAGTGTATAAGTCTTTCACCTTTTTGGTTAAGTTTATTCCTAAGTATTTTATTCTTTTTGTTGTGATTGTAAATGGGATTGTATTCTTGATTTCTCTTTCTGTCAGTTCGTTGCTGGTGCATAGAAATGCAACTGATTTTTAAAATTGATTTTGCACTCTGCAACTTTTCTGTAGTTGTTGATTATTTCTAATAGGTTTCTGGTGGATTCTTTAGGGTTTTCTACATATAGAATCATGACATTTGGAAATAGAGAAAGTTTCACTTCTTCCTTTCCAATTTGGATTCCTTTTATTTCTTTTTCTTACCTAATTGCTCTGGCCAATACCTCTAGTACTATGTTGAATTGGTATGGCAAGAGTGGGCACCGTTGTCTTGTTCCTGTTCTCAGAGAGATGGCTTTCAGTTTTTCACCATTAAGTATGATGTTGGCATTGGCTTTGTCATATATGGCCTTTATTATGTTAAGGTACTTTCCTTTTATACCCATTTTATTGAGACTTTTTATCATAAATGGATTTGGATCTTGTCAAATGCTTTCTCTACATCTGTTGAGATGATCATGTGATTCTTAGTCCTCATTTTGTTACTGGGGTGAGTCACATTGATTGATTTGCAGATGTTGAACCATCCCTGCATCCCTGGAATAAATCCCACTTGATCATGGTGCATGATCCTTTTAATGTATTGCTGTATTTGGTTTGCCAATATTTCATTGAGGATGTTTGCATCCAAGTTTATCAGCGATATTGGCCTGTAGTTTTCCTTCTTTGTGTAGTCCTTGTCTGGTTTTGGTATCAGGGTAATATTGGCCTCATAGAAAGTCTTAGGGAGCATTCCATCGTCTTAAATTTTGTGGGATAGTTTGAGAATGATGGGTATTAAATCTTTGAAAGTTTGGTAAAATTCTGGTTATCTGGTCATCTGGTCCTGGACTTTTATTTGTTTTGGGGGGAGGTTTTTGATTACTGTTTCAATCTCTGTACTTGTGATTGGTCTATTCAGATTCTCTATTTCTTCTTGATTCAGTTTTGGGAGGCTGTATGAGTCTAAGAATTCATCAATTTCTTCTAGGTTATTGAATTTGTGGGCAGAAGGTTTTTCATAGTATTCTCTTATAATCCTTTGTATTTCGGCAGTATCTGTTGTAATTTCTCCTCTTTCATTTCTAATTTTATTTATTTGAGCCTTCTCTCTTTTTTTCTTGGTGAATCTGGCTAAAGGTTTGTCAATTTTATTTATCATCTTAAAGAAACAGGTCTTAGTTTCATTAATCCTTTCTAGTGTTTTTTTTAGTGTCTATTTCTTTTATTTCTGCTCTGATTTTTATTATTTCCCTCCTTCTGCTGACTTTGGGCTTTGTTTATTCTTCTTTTTCCAGCTCTATTAGGTGCATTTTAAGATTACTTATTTGAGATTTTTCTTGCTTGTTGATGTGGGCCTGTATTGCTATGAATTTCCCTCTTATGCTCACTTTTGCTACATGCCATAAGATTTGGTATGTTGTATTTTTACTTTCATTTGTCTCTAGGTATTTTTTAATTTCCCCTTTGATTTCTTCATTGATCTAATGGTTGTTCAATAGCGTGTTGTTTAATGTCCACATATTTCTGAATTTCCCAGTTTTTTCTTGTGGTTGATTTCTAGCTTCATAGCATTGTGGACAGAAAAGATTGTTGGGATAATTTAAATCTTCTTAAATTTACTGACACTTGCCTTGTTTTCCAACATATGGTCTATCTTTGAGAATGATACATGTGCACTTGAGAAGAAAATATATTCTTCTGTTTTGGGATGAAATGTTCTGTATGTATCTGTTAAGTCCATCTGATCAAGTGTTTCATTTAAATCTATTATTTCCTTGTTGACTTTTTGTCCAGATGATCTGTCCATTGATATAAGCAGGGTGTTTAAGTCACCTACTGTTATTATGTTGCTGTTACCTTCTCCCTTTAGGTCTGTTAATAATTGCTTTATGTACTTTGCTGCACCTGTGTTAGGTGCATATATATTAATAAGTGTTATGTCCTCTTGGTGGAATGTCCCTTTTATCATTAAATACTGCCCCTCTTTGTCTCCCATTGTCTTTTTTGACTTGAAGTCTGCTTTGTCTGATAAAAGTATGGCAACACCTTCATTCTTTTGTTTGCCATTAGCTTGGAGTATTGTCTTCCATCCCGTCACTCTAAGCCTGTTTGTCTTTAAAACTGAGATGTGTTTCCTGGAGGCAGAATACTGTTGTGTCTTATTTTTTACTCATCCAGCCACTCTGTCTTTTGATTGGAGAATTCAATCTATTTACATTTAGAGTGATTATTGATATATATGAGGGCTTAATACTGCCATTTTACCTCTTGTTTTCTGGTTGTTCTATGTTTCCATTGTTTCTCTTCCTTTGTATTTCTGACTGCCATTTCATTTTGGTGGCTTTCTCAGGGGTTTTTCCTCAGTTTTCTCTCTTTTTGCGAACTGTAGCTTTGCTCTGATATTTTGTTTAGTGGTTACTGTGAGGATTGGGTGAAAGATGTTGGAGATGAGATAGTTCATTTTCTCATAGCCTCTTATCTCCATTAACCTAAGCAGGTTCCTTCTCTTTCCTTGCCCCTTCTGAGTAATTACTGTTATAAATTGTTCTGTTTTTAAAGTTGTGAGTTTGTGACTGAGTTGAACTGTTTATCATTACTTTTGATACTTTCTTTCCCTTTCTCTTTTAAGTTGTAATTGAGTCTTTGCCTCCTTATTCCAGTAGAGAGCTGAAGGTTTCTGATTATGTCTATTTATCTCCTAGCTCAGAACTTTGTAGACCTTTGCCTTTTTGTTGCCAGTGTGAGGGCATCTTTAATTATTTCATTCTAGGAGAGGTCTAGAGGCAATGAATTCCCTCAGATTTTGTTTATCTGGGAAAGCTTTTATTTCTCCATCATATCTGAAGGAAAGTTTTTTCCTCAATTGTTGCTGCAGTTTCCCATGGTGTTTGATGAACTAATCTTTCATTGGGCATTTCTGGTATTCTTAGGTCATAGATTCCACCTGTGACCACTAGGGGTAATAGGAGCAGAGTTTCTGCCCCTACCCCATCTGCTGGAAGCTGTGGGGGTATTATGGGTGCTTGCCCCAGCCTGGGGTGTGTTCAGGTGCTTTAGTGGACTGTGTTTGGCTGGCAGGGCTTCCTTGCTGGACCAAGCTAGGGACACTCCTTGGTGCTGCAGGGGCACTATGGGCTCCCCCTCCCTGCCAGGAAAGTGATCACCAGTGGGCTAAATGCTGCCAGTGCTTCTTTCCACAGCTGTCCATGACATGTTCCCTCTTTGGGGGCTCAGCAGCACTATGAGTGCTCACACGCGTGGGCTTGGGGTGTGTTTATCCCAGTGTGGAGATGTGCTGTGGTCTCTGCTTGAGGTCTGCAGGACTTCTGTGCTTGGCAGGTGGGTCTTCCTTGCTGGGATCCGAGCTAGAGCCATTCCTTGGTGCTGCAGGGGCAGTATGGGTTCCCCCGTCCCACCAGGAAGGTGATCCTGAGTAGGCTGAAAGCTGCTGACACCTCTCCTCACACCCACCCAGGACATGTTCCCTCTTTGGGGGCTCGGCAGCACTATGAGTACTCACACAGGCCAGAGGTGTGCTTGCCCCAATCTGTAGATCTACTGCAGTCTCTGTTTACAGTCCACAGGGCTGCTGTGCTTGGTGGGTGAGGCTTCCGTGCTGGAGCAAGCTAAGGCCACTCCTTGGTGGCACAGGGGCATGATGAGCTTCCCTTCCTCACCGGGAGGGCAATCATGAGTGTACGCTAAGGATTACCATAGCCTCCTCCTACAGTTGCCCTGGTGAATGTTCCCACTTTCAGGGCACTTGCACCAGGCTGGAAAGCATTTGTGTGCGTGCACAGGGCTACTAGAGGAGAGCAGGGCATGCTCACCTATCTCTACCACTTCCTGGGGAGCCAGTCCATCCATCCTCAGATGTATAGCTGCGTGTGTCTCTCAGGCATCCTCTTGTGCTGTATGGGCTTCCTCTGTTGGTCAGTGAATGTCCATTTAGTTGTAGTTCAAAAGGGAAGGACAAAGGGAACAGCTCACTCTGCCATGTTGCTGAGGTCACCCATACCTTCTAATTCTTACATATAAGTCACAAGTGAAAAAGTGAGGTTTGTCTTCCAACTGACTTCCAAGGGCAGAACCAAAACCCATGTATATTATTTTGTTATATGTTGCCTCTCAATTCAAAATTTCCAGCCATTATTATTATTTTTTTAGTGAGCCTTCAAGAGGCTTCCTGTATTGAAAATTTTTGTCTTTTGTTCTCCTCAAATGCCCTCATCATCACTCTTCATGTAACCAATTATACCCACTCAAGTTGAAGCCACTGCCTGTTCATTCAGGGGTTGGAATGAAATTCACCAAATGAACTTACACTCAGATATGTTATTTTCTAGCCTCATGGACAGACCTTCTTGGAGTACCAGGTCTACTTCTAATTCTGTCCATTGCACACACTGGGATTTTGTTGGTATTTAAATATGTGTTGAGAGAATGCATGCATGAGTGAATTAAAGAGGAAAACATATTTTAAAAACCAAGCATTCTTTCTGTATGTAAAAATAGGATGTCAGAAAACTTAGGATAACAATAAATATGGAGTAACTCCTTTGATCCTACAGATTTCTTCATCTGGGTCAACACATAGGTATATCCTCAAACACAGGAGATGGTGCAAAGCTGTCCTCCTTCATCTGGGTGGAGATGAACCAGACGCAATGAGGGTTTCCGAGGGACCACACTCCCAACCCCAAACCCTTCCCTTTATTTTCAGTGCCCTTTTGCAAAATGGAACATTAAGAATCTTACTCAGGTTAATTCTGGTCCAATTATTATCTGTTAGCTTGCAATGAGTTCTTTTGTTCTTGTTAAGGTTAACTTTAGGCCATATTTCTTTAGGGAAAATTTCCCTTAAACAATAACAGATTCACAACTACTACCTATATAATCAAACACTTTACCAACTATCACCCACTATATTTTTACAGATTGAATTGGTTCTTTCCTAGCATTTAGTTTTTATCAATAGCTGTTGTGTATTTATTTAATCCAAAGTATTTTACTACAAAGTATTTAATATTATCTCTATTAGCTTCCTTTCATTGGGTACACAAGGACTTATAAATCTTGCTGGACTTCTTAAGGGTATTTGCCTTGGAAACTGAGAAATGAAGAAAAGCAGGACGAATTCCCTTTTGTGTTGTCCTGTGGTAATCAGAAATATCCTGTCTTCCCATGAACATAGAATGATAGAACTGGAAAATATGTTACCATTATCTAATCTGACCTCTTTTACATTTCTATGGAAATATACTGAAGCCTAGATGTAACATGTAGCACTGTTGCTAAAACTCTGGTGTCCTCACACAATTTAGTGATCTCTTTCCCTATTTCACCAAAGGTAAACTCCAAATCAAAGAAAAGAATAACTGGGTGCGTACTTCCATTGAAGAATAGGACAAGGTTTAAGAGTGATCCTAAATTGTATGATATATAGAAGAGAGCGAAAACATTTTTTCTTCCCTGTTTTTACAGAATCTTGTCATGTCTCCCAAGGAAATCTGTCCCTTCACTCATCATGCCATCCTTCAATCAGAGCATTTTCCACCCTGCAGTCTTCTTTCTTACTGGCATCCCTGGTTTGGAAATCTACCATGCCTGGATCTCCATCCCGTTCTGTTGTCTCTATGCCATTGCCATCTCTGGGAATGGCATGATCCTGCTTGTCATCATCACTGAGTCCAGCCTCCATGAACCCATGTACTATTTCCTCTCCATGCTATCCTTCACGGACCTAGGGCTGTGCCTTTCCACGTTAGTTACCATGCTGGGCATTTTCTGGTTCAATGCTCGAGAAATCAGCTTTGATGCCTACATTGGCCAAATGTTCTTTATCCATGGATTCACATTCATGGAGTCCTCAGTACTCCTGGCAATGGCCTTTGACCGCTTCATTGCCATCTGTAACCCACTGAGATATGCCACAATATTAACCAATTCAAGGATCATCAAAGTGGGCTTTGCAATTGTTATTAGGGGGACAACAGCTCTTGTGCCTTTACTCCTGCTTCTTAAGCACCTGTCCTTCTGCCATAGTCGTATTCTGCACCATTCATATTGTTTCCATCCTGATGTGATGAAGCTTTCATGCACAGACACCAAGATCAACAGTGCATTTGGCCTGACCATTGTCATCTCTACTGCTGGCTTGGACTCTATCTTGATCCTCCTCTCCTATGTTCTGATCATCCACTCTGTGCTCAGCATTGCCTCCCCCGAGGAGCGTAAGAAGGCCTTTGGTACCTGTGTCTCACATGTAAGTGCCGTTGCAATCTTCTACATTCCCATGATCAGCTTGTCACTGGTGCATAGATTTGGGAAGCATGCCCCTCCCCTTGTACACACTCTCATTGCCAACGTTTATCTGCTCATCCCTCCTGTAATGAATCCCATTATCTACAGTGTGAAGACCAAGCAAATTCGCAAGGCTATGCTCAAAGTATTTCTTTCCAAGCTAACTTAGGAAATTTTCAGGGTACCATTTCTTTACCAAGACTTCTCTGACTCATATTTGATCAATCATCAGTGTGAGTTATATCTATTCCTGGAAAAAGCATCTTTATACACGCTTTGACCCTATTCTGGTCATCCAGTAACTTACAATTTACACACTTCTAGACTGTTATTTTCTGAGAGCAGGAATTGTGACTTGTGTGCTTCTGGAGCTTCCACAAATACTGCGCCTGGCACATAACAGGACCATGGTTAAAATACGTCTACAGGCATGGGCCAACAAAGTCATATTTTGGGGTCTAGAGTATGCCTCACCACCTCTAGAGTATGTAGCTACCCAAAGTATGTCTGATATAATTTAGATCAGTAGGAAAGTGTAGGTTTCTGTAATTCTTACAGTTTATTGATAATGATTATTATTATCCAAAATAGATTATTCATGGCTGAGGAACATGAATAAGCACAATAAACAAGAAGAAATGTGAATCAAAAGGGTACTTCCCTAAATCTAAATGAGTCTTTCAGGTCAGTTTGGTAAATGCATTAATATTTTAATTATGCAATATATAGTGATTCATCTTCTATATATGTGTCTAAAGGGGGATAATGGGCAAAATTGCAAAGTTGTATTGCGATGTTCAAAACATCATTATACATTGCAATGAAAATCTGGACACTGCTTAAACAATTAGTTTAGGACATTGGTTAAATAAAATATGAACTATCATGCAACAAGCTAAAACTGATATAGATATAAGTGATACATTGTTAAGAGAACAGATTAATTAGCATACTGGGTACTTATCATTGTTTGTGCATATATTTCATGTGAATATATACATACATGTGCAAACAAACATTAAAAGAGTATGGCCCACCACAGTCTAGCAGTCTAGGGGAAAATGGAGACTGCAGTTTGAGCTCACAGGCACCATAACTCTGTACGCTACTCAGTACAGAACAAGTGGATGGAAAAATTCAGCTATCATCTTCCCTCTGGGGAGTGAAATTGTGCAGCCTTGCAGACAGCACACCAACTTCTTCAAGAGGGCTCCAAGAGGACTGATCTCTCTCTCTTGTCAGTCATGGAGCTTGGATGTGTTGTCCACAGCCTGGCAGCCTGAGAGAGAATGAAGACAGCAGCTTGGGCTTGCAAACACCATAGTTCCCCATCCTGCTCAACACAGAATTAGTGGATAAAAAGGCCCACCTCTCAGCTTCCTTCTGGGTTGGGAAAGAGTAAAGCTATATTTACAATTACCCAACTGTTCTGAGGGGCACTCCTGGAGGACAGACCTCTTTCCTGTCAGTCTTAGAGCTTGGATGGGTTCACTACAGTCTACTAGCTTGGAAGAGAAAGAAGTCAGCAGGTTGGGCTAGCAGATTCCTTAGCTCACCCTGCTGGTTCACCACAGAGTGACCTGAAAGAAACTCCAGCTACCTGCTTTTCCCTGGGGAAGGAAAGAGTTGATAGAGGCCCCCAGAATCTCTCCCTGGGCTCATTGGTAGAGGTTGTCTTCTCTACAAGCCAGTCTGTAAAGGCTGAGAGAGGGGTCTGCTTTATCTAATGTGCAGACATTCACACAGACAGTCAAGGAGAAAGAAAAATCAGCCAAAGATCTTCCAAACAAAGGAGCGAGATAAGTCTTTGGAAACTGACCTTAATGAAATGGAGCTAGATACTTTACCTGACAGAGAATTAAAAATGCCTGTCATACAGATGCTCATCGAGCTCAAGAGAACAATGCATGAATACAATGAATATTTCAACAAAGAGACAGAAAATATAAAAACACCAAACAGATATATAGACAAATAAAGAATACCGTATTAGTGTAATGGTAGTGGGTAAATCATTTTTAATTCAAACATATAAGTTAAGGGAGAAAAGCATTAAAAATAACTATAACCACAAATATGCTTAAACATACACAATACGAACAGATGTAAATTATGACAACAATGACGTAAAGTATATGGGGGGGAGGATTTAAAATGTAACATTTTTGTATGCAATTGAACTTAAGTTATTATCAACTTAAATTAGACTGTTATAACATGGTTTATGTAAGCCCTATTCAAAAATACCTGTAGAACTTACACAAAGAAAAACAGAAAGAAATCAAAGCATATCAGTACAAAAATCAACAAAATACAAAGAAGACAGTGAGGAGACAGCAAAGGAATTACAAGATGAACAGAAAATAACTAACAAAATGGCAATAGTAATTCTTCCATATGAATAATCACTTTAACTGTAAATGGATTATATTTCCCAAACAAAAGGAAAGAGTGGCTGAATGGATAAAAAAATATGATCTATCTATATGCTGCCTATAAGAAACTCACTTTAGACTTAAGGACACACATATGCTAAAAGTGAAAAGATGTAAAAAGTTATTCTATGCAAACAGTAACCAAAAGAGAACTGTGGGTGTTAACCTTATATCAGACAAAACAGACTTCAAGTCAAAAATGACCCTAAGAAACAAAGAAGGACATTACATAATGATAAAAGGATCAATCCACCAAAAAGATATAATAATTATAAATGTATATGTAGCCAACATCAGAGCACCTAAATATATAAAGCAAACACTGAGAAACTGAAGGGAGAAATAGATAGTAATACAATAAAAATAGGACGCTTCATTACTCCACTTTCAATACTGGATTTAACTACCAGAGGATCAATAAGACAAGAGAGAGCTTGAACAACACTATAGACCAAATGGACCTAACAGACACATACAGAGCATTCCAACCAACAACAGCTAAATACACACTCTTTTCAAGTGCATCTATATCTTTCTCCAGGATAGATCACACGTTAGGTCTCAAAATAAGTCTTAACAAATTTGAGAATATTGAAGTTAGACTGAATATCTTTTCTGACCACAATGGAATAAACTAGAAATTAATAGCAGAAGGGAAGCTGAACACTTCACAAAAATGAGGAAATTAACACAGTCTTGAGCAACCATTGGGTCAAAGATGAAATAAAAGAAATTAGAAAATCCCTTGAGACAAATAAAAACAAAAGTCTAATATATCAGAAATGAAAGAAGAGACATCACAACTAATGGTGCAGAAATAAAAAGCATCATAAGAGAATACTGTGAACAATTGTATGCCAACAAACTGCATGACCTAAAAGAAATGATAAATTCCAAGAAACATACAACCTACTGAAAGTAAACCTGAAGAAATAGGAAGCCTGTACAGACATATAACTAGCATCGAGATTAAAACAGTAATCAAAAACCTTCCAACAAAGAAACTTTCAGGACCAGACGGCTGCACTGGTGAATTTTACCAGACATTTAAAGAAGAATTAATGCCAGTCGATCTCAAACTCTTCAAAAAGATTAAAGAGAAGCGACTACTTCTAAGCTCATTTTATGAGGTCAGCATTACCCTGATACTAAAACCAGAGAGAACCACAGGAAAAGAAAACTATGGGCAGATATCTCTAATGAATATAGATGCAACAATCCTCAAAAAAATAGTAGCAAACCAATTTCAACAGCCCTTTAAAACTATCATGGGATTTGATCCCTGGGGAGCAAGGATGTGGGATCTTGCCATGGCATGGCTTGATGAGTAGTGCTAGGTCCGTGCCTGGGATCTGAACCTGCGAACTTCATGCCACTGAGGTAGAGTGTGCAAACTTAACCAGTACGCCACCAGACTGACCCCAGGAATAGTTTTGAAAGAGGAGAATTTTGAGAGTGGGGCAACCATATTTTTGGGGTGTGTTTTAAAATAAATATGTTACAGAATGTTCTTATGAAAGGTACAACTCTGACATACTGCAATAAGAAATGACTCATGAAGTGTCAATAACATATAATTTTGCATACTACAGTCATATGTACACCAATAAGATCCATTTTAAAGTCTATTCTTTTTTCTTGTTTGTAAATTGATACCATTCACAGAAAATTACATAAGTAAGAAATTTTTTTTTAATCTTACAAGCTATACTTTTTGCTGCTTTTTACTAGCTGTGTTGCACTGTGAATTCTACACCATCCAAAATGGAGGTTGTTTTGTGCCAGTCTCAACTTATCAATAACCCAAATTGTGGATGGACTGGCCCTTGTGGTTCTTACTACAACTGCAAGGTGCTCTTCAGCAATAACCATCAAGAACTTAGAAAGAGACAGGGTTTATTACTTACAAGTCCTGGAAAGAACATGGCACACCTGGGGTCACACAGGGAGGTCAAGGGTAGAGAAAAATCATAGGCCTGGGGTTCCGCTTTTATTGGGGTTAAGGGTGGGGGCCTGGGTTTTCATGGGTTCACTCTTTATTGGTGAATTTAAACATAAGAGCAGGGATTAAAGCACAGGAAGAAAACAACCAAAAAAGTGGCTAAATAGTCAGTTATCTAAATCAACCAGATCCCTAAAATAAAGGAAACATGAGGTAGGGAGCAGCCTGGCTCTTTATCTAGTCTTTTGGCTGGTGATGTGGGTTTTTTTTTCTGAGATAACTTACATCTTCTGAATTGGATGTCTCTTTGAAGTAGATGCCTTGGCAATCATAGCTTACATCAGTTATTTGCATTACAGAAAAGGAAAAATAACTGTCAGGGATTATACTACAGAGGTCTATACATTTTTGCAAATGTTGCTTTTTTTAATTAGACCTTGAAAAACAATGCTTGTTCAAGACTGTCTCAGACAAGGCTGAAAACAAGTCTGGTTAATCAGATGTAGAATTTGGAAGAGTAAGTAATGGGTTTTCTGCCAAGACCTTATAGCACATTGAAATTCTGTTTGAGAATGTTTCTGAAACTGATATTTCTGTAGAACTGATATATTGTGGCTTAGAGGGAAAATTTGATATTTTTACCACTCAGGTTGATATTGACACTGAATAGAGAACAGCAATATACTACGGAGCCTTGAATAAGGCGCCCAACTTCCTCAGTTGCTTCATGAGAAGCTGCAGAATGTGTTTTTCTAGCCAAAGAGAAAGATTAAATTCCATGCTGAGCAATTTCTATTCTGTTATTTAGATTCAAACGCCTTAGAATCACAGTACTTCCATGAGATGGATCCCGCCTCCCTGTTTGGCTTCATGACTTGCCACTTACCCTCCCAAGTGCACTCAGGACTCCAGGTGTGCTGAGTATGTCATTAGTCACCTCTGTTCTTTCACGCTCTATGCTCCCTTGTCTTCTGACTGACCTGGTGCTGACATTCCTGCAGCTTAAATATGTGCTCTTCTATGCTCTCATCGTAAATGTGTCCTGTTGCAATCACTGAGTTTTACATGTATTTCTTTACTGAGTTTTGAGCATTTGAAGGAAAGTGACTCTGTTCTATTCTCCATATTACCAGTGCAAATCTCTGGAATGTGATAGTCTTAAAGTGTTTTATGAAAGAATTAATGAAGCGTTTTTTTTTTTGACAGAAGCCAAGAGGTTTCTAAAAAAAACAAAAAATTCATCCAAATGATGTTGGAGGAAGATATATTTATCAGCTAGATGTGGGGGTAGTGAGTGAGCTCGTGCATAAAGCAGATGTTTTTGTCTGGAATTTTATATTCACAAATTTAACAAAACTTAATCAAGACATAAAATCAAAGAACCATAACACTAGTCCCCATACAAGTAAGTGTAATGAGGTAGAAGGGGAAGGAAGCCATGAGGTGGAATGAACCCTTGGGAAGCTTCACACTCTGGGGGCCACAAAAAAAGTCCACCAGGAGTTTTCTGATAAGAGATTTCAGGTAGCCTGAGTCATGGCTCCTTATATATGCTACCTACGCCTGAGTAGAAAACCTCCCCAGTTCTTCAGTCCCTTCCTGGCAAACAGGGCAGGAAAGAGTACATCTCTATCCTTTGTAAGTAAAACTACTACATTCAGGAAACACATCAGCTTTACACATAGTTTCCTTCAAGAATGAGGAAGATTTTATTAACTGCAAAGTGCTCTCGTGGGTGCCTAAGGAAAACAAAGAAAATCTTTTTCCTGAAATCTGTATCTCTAGGGACATTTTATTATAACTTATGGGGTTCAGTTGATCTATGGGCCATATGTCTTGCTGCTTGGAGCAGGCTGTTAGTATGCCCATGCAATTGGTTAGATACAGGTTTTGGGTTGTGCTACATTTCAAAACTCTTGGCCAAGATCAGCTGGCATACTGCCATCACCTGCCACCAACATCATCCTCATTCTCCTCCTCATTTACCATTATTAAATGCTTCCCATGTTCTAGTCAGCATATTAGATGCTTTACAAATGGTATATCATTTAATCTGTACAAATTAATTCTATTGGTGAGCTCCAATTTCACAGAAGTGATATCTGATGTAAAGTTATTATCTGGAGAGCACCAGCTAGTTGGTGACAGATCCAAGATTTGAAGCTAGGTTTGCCTGACCCTACAATGATATTGCTCACTTTCTATAATCAGAGGAGATAACTCAAGATAGCCCTGCACAGAACCTGAAGCAAGCTCTTAGAGTAAGGTTGGAGTATTATCTTATAAGAAGAAGAGAACTATTGTGAACATACGGGGCAGGGGGCACATAATGTTTAGTCTACAATACAAGGACAGAATCTGCCCTCAGAAAACAACAACAAAAAACCCCCAAACTATAACATGCACACCACACACATACACAGGCACAAACACATACAGACATAACTCAGTTTGTGGGAATGAGGGAGAGCTCAGTAAGATAATTCCAATAGTCACGTGTATAATTTCAGAAAACACAGTTTGACTTAAGTAGGCAAAACAGGAATGCACTGAGGTTCTGATATATTTCCAGAATCCTTGGTTTACAACTCTCGGATTTAATGTATATCAAGTCTATATCATTGTCCCACACTGTACAGAAAGAATGCAAGTTATTTGGAATATAATGATGAAAAGTAATGATCCCCCTTCCACTAGCTTATTTTGGTTAGAGAGGAATATTTTCAAATAATTTATGATTACACAATAAAATAACCACTATTCTAATGTTAAAGTAAAAAAAAGATGTGACTCCAGAAGAAGAAATGGTTTCTTTGGACTTCATGTGGAGAAGGTAATGTCACAAAATGTTTCCTAAAGTAAATAAGTTAATGTTGAATTTATAAATAGATTAAGGGGGAAATGATGAGTCTAAACAATGTAGGCTCATTCAAGAAGAGTGGGAAGTACATGAATTAAGGAAAGTACAATGATGTGAAAGAAGGTGTTGTATTTGGTGGTTTGGTGAAGTAGGAAAAGCACAAGTTGACGGCATGAAAAGGTTCCTGGGGCAGGGAAGAGGATAGACAGCCCTAAAGGCAGATGTTGGTCAGATTGGGAAGATCCTTGACGGCTGTAATAGAGAAAAGGAGTTTAACTTCATGCAGAAGGTAATGAAGAGCTCTGTGTGAGGAGTGATGTGGAGATGTATTTTTGGGACATCAGGCTGGTATCATGATGATAATTCGGCAAAACTTGAAACACAGGGCAGGGAAACTACTTATGAGAATATTGCTGTAGCTCCTTTAAAAACTAATGAGAGTGTTATGTAAAATAGAAGTAATGGAAATGGAGGATGAGGATGGTCAAACAAAGGCCATTTCAGAAGCTGAACCTGTATAAGTTTGGATATTGGATGGCCTAGATAGTTGTGGTAGGCAGAATTCTAAAAAGTCCCTCAAGACTCCTGCCTTCTGTGTACTTGTCTAGTATAAAACCCAGCTCTCAAGTGTGAGTGAACCTATGAATGTGAGGAATATCACTCCTGTTATTAAGTTGCATTATATGGCAAAGGAAGTTTGCAGATGTAACAAAGATCGCTGATTCCTTGACTTTGAGTGAATCAAAAGGGAGATTATGCGGGGCGGGCCAGACCTAATCATGAGAGTCTTTAAAAGAGACAAGATGCAGCAGAGTTTCTCCTGCTGGATTAGAAGAGACAACAATTTATGTTGTAAGAGGTCCACATGGCTGGGACTGAGGATAATCTCTAGGAGCTAAGAGCAACCCCTGGCAACACAACCAGCAAGAAAATGGAGACCTCAATCCTACACCACAAGGAACTCAATTCTGCCAACAACCTGAGTCTGGAAGAGGATCCTGAGCTCCAGATGGGAACACAATCCTGGCTGAAACCTCAATTTTATACTTGTGAGCTCCTGAACAGACATCCTACTTATGCTGTGCTCAGACATCTGACTTACTGAAATGTGAAATAATGGATGTGTCTTGTTTTAAAGAATAAACTTGTGGTAGTTTTTATGCAGAAATAGACAAATAATGCAACAGATGATGTATCTGTCCAAAAACAAGGCAAATTTCAACTATGGATGTGAACCATTAACAAGGAAAATGAGGATAGACAAATATTCAATAAGTTGTTGGTTAAGGGAAGGAGACACATACAAAATGGAGGCAGGGTTAATAAGAAGGAAGTTGGAATGTTTATATACTTTAGTTATGAAAGGAAATAGAAACTTAAAAAAAAGAAAGAAAGAAGGAAAAATTTTGGGGTTTATTTCTTAAAGCAGAAAGAAATCTATGTATTCATTCTTTGCTCAGTGTTTAGAAAACATCCACATTCCTTATCCTTTTAAAGGTGGAGTGATAATTCCATGTTGCATCCCTGCCACCTTTAAACACTACTGTTAGCACTTCATAGCTCACACTTTAGTGGCATTTCTAAAATACCTGAAATGACATGCCTTGGACGTGCCTAGAATATCTTCTTAGTGATTTTTATCTACCATCCCCTGCACAAGTCATCTTCATGTTCTCATGGATGCCTTTCTTGACCCTTTCCCCACTCTACTTTCTAATAAATACAGCCTCTGTATTTTAAAAACAAACCCGTTATTGTATACATCACACTGCATTTTTTGTTTGTTTACAGGGTTGCTTTCCTAACTATCCTATGCTTTCCTAAATATCCTCAAAGGTCTGCGTCATAGCTAATTTGATTCTGTATCCCTATAGTCTGGATTACAGAGTGCACTCAATAATTTAACGTTAAACTAAAGTAATATCCAAAATTGAAGGAGAGGCTGAGGTTGTCTTTGGAAAGATGCAAAAGTTCTTCTTTTTATCAATCAGGAAAGAATGAAGAAATGTTGAGAAAATTATAGCTGTGGAGGGAGGAAGAAGTGACCACATGAAAAGTTATTAACCAGTGGACATTGCCCAAGATGGATTTAGATAATATTTTCATCTTTTCTTTTAGCTCTGAGATAATAAGTCATGTGGATAAGTAGGGATGGCTGTGCAAATAGAAGTGGGAAAGGAAAGGAGAAAAATGATTGTATAATATTTAACTTTAACTGTTTGAAGTGATAATAGCTATTATTTAGTGAACTTTTACCACAGTGAGGTACTCTTCAGAGCTTTTCACAGATAATAACTAAATTAATCCTCATAGTAATCCCATGGGGTGTATATATTATTATTTCTTTAGACCTAGGAAAATCCAGGCACACTCAGTTTAGTAAGGTGTCATATGGTAACTTAGTTGGTAAATGCATTAGCCTATGCTTGAACCCAATCAAGGTTTAGAATATTTGATCCTAAAACATTGACTTGGCATGAAGGATAAAAATTCGTAATATCAAACTGTCCATAATACTCACGTTGTAGGTCCTACATACTCAAATAGTTTCATTTGTAATTTGTTAATTTCTCATATTTGAAGAGATGATTACATTTTGGGCCTCCAGAAGCTAATTTAATTTATTTTCTGTTTTAGAATCACTACATATACCATTTCCTATTTGTCTAACAATTCATACCACTTTTTGAACACATTTCAACAAATATTTATTAACTGTCTACCATAGGAAGTCCACTAGGACTGAAACCCCAGCCATATCACTCAACAGCCATGTGAAGTTAAATAGATTGACTGTTCCATTAGCTTGTATACTAATTTTGTATTCCTGTAATTGTTCATTTCCTATTTTCTGCTCCTTTGTTTGGGGTGGTCTTAGTTTTATTTTTTTAACCAATCTATATTGATATAGATATCAAACTTTACAAATTTTTACCTGGGTGAAATGATTATTTTCATGTTGAATTCAAAATAAATAAAGGCATTTTATCATGGAAGGACACCCCGCTTAAGATTCTGCAGTTTGAGTTCAACATGTCAACTTTCCAGAATACCACATCCTCTTCCATCATTTTCCTGCTAACTGGTGTTCCTGGACTGGAAGCCTTCCACACCTGGATCTCCATTCTCTTCTGCTGTCTCTACATAACTGCCCTCTCAGGAAACAGCCTGATTCTCTTTGCCATTGTCACTCAGCCCAGCCTCCACGAACCCGTGTATTATTTCCTCTCCATGCTGTCTACCACTGACCTTGGCCTGTCCATATCCACTCTGGTCACCGTGTTGGGTATACTCTGGTTCAACGCCAGGGAGATCAGCTTTAACGCCTGCTTGTCACAGATGTTTTTCATTCAACTTTTCACTGTCATGGAATCCTCAGTGCTGTTGGCTATGGCCTTTGACCGTTTTGTGGCCATTTCTAACCCTCTTAGATATGCCTCTATCTTAACTGATCTTAAAATAGCACAGATTGGAGTAGCAATCATCACCAGAGGGACATTAGTACAAATACCTATACAAGTGCTTCTAAAGCGTCTATCATTCTGCCACAGCCATGTGCTTCATCACTCCTATTGTTTCCACCCCGATGTGATAAAGCTGTCATGCACAGACACCAGGATCAATAGTGCAGCTGGGTTGACAGCCCTGATTACCACTGCTGGGGTGGACTCCATCTTCATTCTCCTTTCTTACTGTTTGATTATTAAGACTGTCCTCAGCATTGCATCCCCAGAAGAGAGGAAGAAAGCCTTCAGCACATGTATCTCCCATATTGGGGCTGTTGCTATTTTCTATATTCCATTGATCAGTCTGTCGTTTGTTCACAGATTTGGGCAACGGGCCCCACCTTATGTACATACCCTGATTGCCAATGCCTACCTGCTAATCCCCCCTGTGATGAACCCCATCATCTACAGTGTGAAGACCAAACAGATACGCAGGGCTGTGCTGAAAGTTCTCCATCCCGGTGCAACAAAGAGCTAGACGGGCTTTTCAGATTTTGCTAGTCCTGGTCATTGCATGGATGAGTAAAATGCTATTTATATAAGTTAAAATGTTGAGACTCATGCTTCCAGTGAAAGCATTCCGAAAGATCACTTTAGTGTTAAGTATGAGCTGAAACTCTCTATTGCTATTTTTCTCAGAAAACCACAATAATATTAACATTTCTTCATTTAAGAGAAAAGATTTTCAGTGACCTAGACACAAATGACCTAGTTTCAAATGTGGAGATATTATTATTGTTTTAAAAAGGAAAATAGCAATAAAAAGTGTATTAGCAATAGCAATTTTGCTGAATATTATCGTCTAAATCAAGCACATATAATTGGCATTATGCATGGTTATGGAATTGTTCCAAATACAATTGCTAGTGTCACCATCATACATGTTTCACTGCTTAATCAGTAACCTAACGTTTTTTGGTCAAATATTCTTACTTACCCCAGCTCTTCAGGGAAGATTTTTTATCACAAGCATTCTGTGAAAACTAACTCTGCTTAATTCAACTCCAATCTATATAGTTCCTTTGGGAGTACAAATGTCATGCTTAAGGCTCAATAAGTCTGTTTTTGGTTTTGGCAACTATCATTTAGAAATACAGTAAATTTCTCTGAAGTCTCAAGATTACCAGGAACCAAATGCAGACATAGTTTAATCTGGTTGGATTTATGTTGCCATATTTGGACTCTCTCCTCAAGGAATGGTGAAGTGGGTATGTTAGTCAGGCTCTAGATAGGAAAACAGAAATCATTCCAGTAGTTAACACTGGAAGTATTTAATCCAAGGAGCTAGGTAAACAGTTATTGGAGGGCTGAGAAGGCACAGAGAACACAGAAATAATAGAGAGCTAATAACTGCAGGATTTCACTTCTACCTGTATGTCTGTGGGAACAAAGAGAAAGTTTGGGGTTATGAAAACCTAGAAGCTTGGTAGAAGATCACCCCAGAGCTGAGACTCAGACCTATAATGAAAGGGTGCTATCCTGCTGGTTCTAGTACCCCAGGAGTTCAGAGGATGGACTAGATAGAGCCAAGACTCAAACCTCTGTGAAAGGGTACTTTGTAGCTGGAGCTCATGCCTCAGGAGCACAGAGGAGGAACCCTCATGGAACTGGGAGTCAGACTCCTGCAAAGGGGCACACCCTGTCTGTTTCTGTTTCTTCCAACGGAGTATGATGAGACTGTTGGGATTGTGGGAACAATTAAAACTAGAATCTGGATCCAATGCTACTAGGCAGAGAACTATAGCTGTTGTGGCATTGACAGGATCAACAAGCAAACATGAGATACTCGTCCTGCCAGTAGCTTCCAGTCTCCTTCTAGCATCCTCCAATTAACAGAATATGACAGGAACCAGCTGGCAAACCATGAGTGTGGTTCACGATTCCTTGTCTTCTCATCAACAGAGTTTATAGAATGGTGGTTTGAAGCTGAGATACAATATCTTCATAGCCAGCACAGTGGGGTAATATGTATGTATCACAATTAAGTTTGATATAGCCATGACAAGGATATCTTATGTGCCCCAAATGGATTGTTGGTAAGAACATCAGTAACTACTGACTAGAAGCTATACAAGTGTTTCCACAGTTCACCGAGTATTTCTATGTACTATCGTTTGGAAGGCTGCTAGATGACAATTTTCAGGTCTTTCGTGGTGGCACCTCCCCTCCTTTCTATCAAATTTTTAGTTCTCCCAGGACCACCCAGTTCCCTCCTCAACGGCTAGCAATAAAGTTCCAGGCTGTGTCTGTGTCAGCTTCTGGTTTGGAGTTTGCTGATTGCTCATAAACTTTTCTGCAAAACTATACTTGCTCTTTGTTTTTAGGGCATCTCTTACTTTCCCAGTTGCTTTCGCCTCTCTTAATCATGCATCATTTCCAAAGACTGAGCATATACCGTATTTTTGACTGGAAACTTTTGCTCATTACTTTCATTGCCCTTCCCAGTGAAACAGATCTACTGTTCATCCTTCCGTTCTTTGCTTGATGATCTAGGGTGTTGACTCAAATGGACTGTATTGTCAGATGCCCTTGTGGACTGACTTCTAGCTGGGTTATAAAATGGAAGGCACTGAGAGGAGAAGGAAGGGTGGGAGCTGAGATCCTGCTTTGATAAGAATTCTCTTACCACCTTGGCTCCTGGGCCAGTACTGGTTTCTCACTCTCCCTGGTATCCAGGTATCTCAGCATCCCTTGTTTGTTTCCTTAACCCTGTCCACTGTTCTGTAATTAGTTCTTTCACTAAAGTGTCTCCATTTAAGTTATCTGAGTGATTTTTATTTCTTATTGGTCTCTGACTGATATGTATATATATCTTCAATGGACAAACAAAATGACTCCTTGATCCTACTGGCATTAATGCCTATATTTGTAAGTACTTTTTGGGTATGAGATGCATAAAATAGGTGCCATTTGATCTTTTTGTCATCTGAGGCTTAAGGTAAAATGCCTTTCCTGAGCCTTTCACTCCTGTTCTTAGTCCCATGAGCCTTGCCTCAGCCACATATAAGACTCCAGGGCAAGCCCCACCAGGGTAGTTTCTAGGTATAGAGCGGCTGTGCAGGATTTTCCTCTACATCCTATCACTGCTTGAGACCAAAGTTGGGTGGAGTGGACTTCTGACCTCTTGGTTGGCTGGTCTGTGGGAAGCCTGGTACATTTTTTTCTGGTGCAAATAGAACAGACAGCCAGAACTCCAGTCTGAGAAGGGGGAGGGAGGCTTTGGTTCTCCCCTGGGATTCTTCATTTGACCTTTGCATTCACTGAAAATGTAAAGAATCCATTCACTGTTTACTTTGGGCTCAACCTGTAGAATCTACAGTTTATAAGATAAATAAGTCCTAGGGATGTAATGTACTACCTGATGACTATAGTTAATAGTGCTGGATGATATATATGAAAGTTTTTGGTCAAATCGTTATGCTGTACTCCCTAAACTTATACAGGGCTATATGTCAATTATATCTCAATAAAACTGGGGAAAAAAAGAAATTGGCCTTTTCATGCCTCCAGGGGCTAATGGTCTTGTTTGGAAGCAAGAGTCGTACCCAAATGTTTTGCAGAATATGAGCTAAAAATAAGGTTGTTGTTTGGCCTATGCAAAATTCCCAGAAAGAGGTTTGAAGCGAAAGGAGATCCCTCCTGTAGGAAAAAATCCAGTCTTCTACAAGTGTCTCCCTCGATTCAAACTCAGCTGGAATCTGGCTGATAGGTACAGCCTGTAAGAGTCAGCTCTCCTGAGATATTAAGCAGAGTAATAGAAAGAAATGAATTTGAGGAAGAATAAGTCCAGTCCACCTTTTCTGCTGTTTGTCAAATATATACATATAATAGTTGATTTAGCATAACAGGAGACAGCAATTTTTCATGTAAATGAACAAAACTTCCTCCTCTCCTTAAAAATTACAGATGTGAAAGCCCATCAGGCATGGAGTCCAGTACTTTCAAGTGATAAACTATTCTCCCAATCTGCTCAGGACATGGATCTTCACTGCCTGGTGAATTTTGTGATAAACTGTCAAATTAAGCACTACCAGCGCTCCTCATACAAAATAATTGATTGATTATTACATATGCATTAAAATACACATAGAAGGTTCAGTCCTCACTTTTATAGCTGGTCATGAGATAGAAATTTATCATTTTCTTATCGGACTCTCCACTATACATCATCTTTACCATAGCCATCATTCTGGCTGGTGGGTTGACCCAAATTTTATTCCTGAAGGCATTGGGTCCTCTGTGATCTTGCGCTTATTGAGTTACTGTGGTGTTTCATCTGCCTTTACAGCAGGGTATGGAACATAAGAGGAGCCCTAGTGAAACCTCTAGGCTCTGGATATGGTCCTCACTGTCTCCATGGTATAGCAGCAACCCAGTTCCTCCTTAGTTTTTGGAATCAGCTTTGTAACCGTGCTTCTTTGCCTGTTAGCACAGTGGCAAGAGGAGCCCCAGGTAAACATTTTAGCATAGATATGTGGGGGATAGAAAGCAATTTGTTAGGTTTAATGTTAGGAGGGGTATGGAGATCAGAGTCAAGAGATGAGGTATGACAGCAAGACAAGATGGATCATTCACTTGTAAGAAAAAAAGAATAGAAATAGTTTTCATTCACTCAAAATGTACAACAGTGTACTTTTATATTCATAGATAACCCAGGGCTATGTGGTTATAGTATAGTCTGAAGCAACCTGGAACAATAGAACACCCCACAGAATATCACACTGGACCACTACGTTGATGAAATGATGAAACCATGCTAATCATGTGGAATGGACAAGTAGCTAGTAACACATGCATTCCAGAAGGTGGCTGGCAACTTTTAGTGACCCAGTTGTCTGGGGCATGCTAGGACATCTCTTCCATAGTAAAGGAAAAATATTGTGTCTTGCATTTCCCACCACAAGAAGGATGCACAATGCTTAGTAGGCCACTTTGGGTTCTGGAGGCACGTGCATTGACTGTGCTTCTCTCCCCATCTCTTTCCACACATAATTAGGTGTGGTCTAGTTGACACTGAGCTTTTTCTCAAATACCAATAGGCTCCTCAGACATTTCTATGCATTTCCTATTAAAGAATTAACGTATTTGTGTACGTTCTTTCTGAATGAAGATGAAAGCTCTAAGTGTTCATGGGCTTAAGGACTATGGCTTGTTAAGAAATCAGGCTCTGATCTGGCCATCCCCTAACATGTGAAGTCAGTTGTCAGCAGCTTTGCTCTGCCTCTGCCCCTCCCTGCACATTTATAGTTCTGTAGCATGAGAGAAGGTACTCTAAGATATGCTACATGTATAACATGATGCGGGGACACTTCCAAAAATATTCTAGATTTAAAATTCTTGTTACTTAATCTAACGCTAAAGTGTGTGTGCATGTGTGTGTGTTTGTGTGTGTGTGTGTACATACATGGGGCTATTTCCTGTCCACCTGAATTCATTGTCCACGTGAAATGATGTATTTAGGAATTCTTCATTGTGTGGTCTTCTATATATTTAACATTTTCTGTTCATGTTTCCCTGGATATTGTTTCTATTTACCATAGACTGTCTTCTGCACCATGAGGAAGGGAGGAGTTATCCTGTCATGGGGAGGAAGAATCCACTGTTAGCACTTCATCTGGGTCCAGGGGTTCTCTATTTCTCCTGGATGTTGCTAGAGTTAAAGTGCAGACCTGCCTCAGTGGCAGAATCATTCATATTCATTTTTTCCACCTTTAGGCAAATTTCTCTGTGGCCTAAGATACAGCACAGTGAGGGCCAGGTTGGGGTTAGAGGGCAGAAGTAAAATAATCATATTTTCAATTGAATTCTCCAGTCCAACACTTTAGGATTGGAACATCCCTTAGAATAGCTTCCACTGCCCTTCCCTTTCAATATTCTCCTGTACAAAATGTAGGCTGTTTCATCCATCAATGTTATTTCATCATTTGTTCTATCTTTCATAATTTTCCTAAATTCATAGGTCAGTAATTATACTCTTATATTCTAGTGACACTATTGATTTCATTTTTATCCAGAACAATCTTCTCTTTTTTCTAGGGTGAGAGCATGTGTGATCTCTCCACTTTCTTTATAATTTTCAATTCTCCTTTTAAAAAATGTGTCTTATTGTGATACAATTCACATACAATACAATTCATCCATTTAATGTGTAAAATTTAATGGTTTTTATGATATTCACAGAGTTGTGCAATTATCACCGCAAAAATTTTTAGGACATTTTCATAATCACAAAATAACTGTGATACTGGTAAATGACTGGTGAGCAAAATCATGGGTGACCACTTCTCCCTTTCTTCGCCCTATGCAAGTTGCAAGTTTTGACTTACAGCTGTTCAAGGGAGCAAGAAGGTCTTGAATGAGAACTGGAATTGCAATTCATAACCAAGATTCACCTTTGGGAAAGTAAGAGTGAATCTAGACTGAAAAGAAATTGCCCTTTAGAGCCTGTCATTTGGGGCAGAGTGCTAGCAGGACACAAGTGTATAGAGTTGTCTCCTAGGAATTTGTTTTTCTGCAGGGTAAATGGCCCTCACCAGGCAGCTTCTGGGCTCCTAATAAAGGCTGTCTTTCTCAAATCTGACAACCCTCCTATTCCAGAGACCTCTCCCCATGAGCTTTCCTGGCAAAAGAGGACCTCTTTGTAGATGGTTTAAGGGTGCCGGACTGATCAGGGACTGTTCCCCCAGCCTCAGGACAGAAGGACTTTTCTGCCTGTAAGTTTGTGAGATTATCTATCTCTGTCTCTCTCTCTGGCTTTAAAAGACTCTTGACTGCTGCCTGGGATGACTCTTCAAAGAGCAGAGGGCAGGATCAAATGAGTCACTTTCCAGAGCCAAGAGTTTTTCTTTGCAGGAGGTCAGTGTTTTGGTGCACTGCAGTCTTTTCTGAAAACATCAGGGATTATATAGTCTTCAGATAGTTTATAAAACCAACAGTTCAGAGGTAATTGGGGAACTCAGTAGTATATATTCAACAGATTCATTTATTATGTCAGTTTAAAAATAATTGCTGCAATGTTCCAAATAGTTATTACAAATATAGACGTCAGTCATAAGCATGTGTCCATTCATTTCACAATTAAAGAAATGTTATTTTAAAACAGGGATTGGCCAAAGCATGGCATTGGGAGTCAGCAGGAAAAGGGTTCAATTCCTGAATCTGCCAATGGTTTGTTGGGTGAATGTAGAAAGTAACATGAGTTCTCTGAGCCTCAGCTTTCTAACTTTAGCCTCAGTTCTTCCATATTAAAAATAAGCTAATAAGGTCCAATGCATGTTGTTGTGATAGCAATGGATATGAAACTTTGTAGTGGGATCTGTCTATTTATCTGTTCCTAGCAGTCTGGTTATAGGAAAGAATTCTTCCTATAGATGGAGGAAAGAGACATTCAAATATATCTTTTCAAAAATAGTTATTTAATATTTCCTCATTAGCTTCAGTGCAAGAAAACTCAGTTGTGGTTAAGGAATCATAGAATTAAAAAAAGGGAACTCTAAGGTGACCTAAGGACTTTCAGTTCTTATGATGTGTCAAGGTAGGTTCACCAGTTGTAACAAAGGTACCATCTGGTGGGGGATGTTGCTAATGGGGAAGGCTACACACGTGTGGGGGTAGGGAGTATATAGGAAATCTCTGTACCTACCTCTTAATTTTGCTGTGAATTTAAAACTACTCTAAAAAATAAAGTCCTAAAAATCATAAAAACAACAACAGTTAAATAGGGTAATATTTAACATTTTTCATTCTGATTATTCCTATATCTAAAATTGATACTGGTCTATTAATTTAAATTTTCAATTCAATTCAATTGTCTTTTGTAATACTCTACATGAAAATTATTCACCAATCAGAAAAAAATCTTAAGTAACATTCTCAGGCAATATGAGAAGATACCCTCCCCCCCCAGCACCTTCCCCAACAAACACAGAGAAAGAGCAAAGGGAAGAGAATGAGATGCTATGAAAAGGGAAAGAAAAAGAAAGCTATTTCTACCCCCTAGCTTTGCTAATAAAGTTTGCTGCATTAGAATAGTCCTAGTATGTTTCCCTTGATTATGGGAGTTGAAAAAGATACCATGAGAAGCATGCAGAATAGCAGAAAGAGGGATTCAGACAAAAAGATATAATGAGGTAAATTCTCAGGTCCATAGGAGTCATTTAACACATTTTCATTATTGTTATTAGAGAGAAAAGCTGGCTTGAACACTTAGATAATCCACTGGGATCTCAATTTATTTGCTATTATAGAAATAGCATTAAATCCAGGGTCTTTTTTTTTTTTTTTTTTTTTTACAGTAAAAAGCATATGATTTTAAGGTCCTTACTACTTTATTTTGAAAAATTGTTTTTTATCATCAGATCTAAATTAAAGCAAAGTCCGAGTCTCAAGGATGAATGCCAGATTAATAAGAAAACTGTTAGTTTTCCTCCTATTTTAAAATCTGTCAATATGATTACATGAAATTTATTTCTAATTTGAGGTGGCCATATATCAGGTATCACAGTACATGCCTGATATTAAGTGTCTAGGATCTATCACTATTATCAGTGGCAATGAATTCATTTATTCAACAGATCCTCTTAGATACTGTTGTGCCAGGCATTTTTCCTGCCTCTGAGATCACAGATCTGAGAAAAACTCATGACCTTGCATTTTCCCGTAGGTCATTTTCATCTTAGAGGCCATGCCTCTGCAGTCTCATTCGGAGGTGCTTTTTCTGTCTTTTCCTTAAATAACTGCTATTCCCTAGGGCTCTTTCCTCAGATAACTTTTCCCTTAGATTTTATTACTCCGAGATGTTTTTCATCACTCCTGTGACTTCAACCCAAACACTAGTTTGACAACTCTCAAGACTTACTATCAGAGTGGGACACACGGAGATTCTTGCATGTATGTCACAAGTGAAAAACTGAGGCTTGTCTTCCAACTGATGTCCAAGTGCTCACTCCAAACTCCTGGATTTTATTTTGCTTTGCATTGCCTCAATTCGAATTTCCAAGCCATTGACTATTTTAGTAAGTCCTCAAGAAGCTTCCTATATTGAACATTTTCCTCTTCTCCTTTCTACAAATAGTTGGAGAAACATCTTCTTAGCTACACCTCCTATAACCAATTATTCTCATTCAAATTGAAGCCACTGCCTGATCATTCAGGGGTGAGACTAAAAGTCACCAAATTAATTTACACTCAGATATTTTCTTTCCCAGAGTCATGGACAGACCTTCTTGGAGTACCAGGTCTACTTCTAATTCTGGACATTGCATACACTAACACTTTGTAGGTATTTGCATATTTGTTGAGAGAATGCAAGCATAAATGAGTGAAAGAGGAGCAAATGTTGAAAACCAAGCATTCTTCCTGTATAAAAAAATAGGTTGTCAGGAAACTTAGAGGAAGACCCAATATAGAGGAACTCCTTTGATCCTACAGATTTCTTAATCTGGGTGAGTGCGTGCTCATATCCTCAAACAGAGGAGATGGTTCATAGTCGTCATCCTCCATCTGAGTGGACATGAGTCCAGACTCAGCGAGGATTTCTGAGGGGACTCCCTGCCCCATTATATTTTCAATGCCCTTTTGCAAAAATGGAATATCAAGACACTTTTGGGTAATTCTTCTCCAGTTGATATCTGAGAGTGTCCAATGAGTTTAATTGTTCTTGTAGGGGTTACCTGAGGCTGTCTATCTCCAGGCAGAATTTCCCTTAAACAATGTCAGGTTCACAGCTACCACCTATGTAAACATTTTAACAGCTATCACCCACCATGGTCTATTTTCACAGATTGATTGGTTCTTTACTAGTATTTAGTTTTTATCAACAGCAGTTTTGTATTTGTTCAATCAGAAGCATTTTTCTAGAAAATATTTAATATTCTATTTTTTATCTTATTTTCATTCCATATATAAGTACTCATAAATCTTAATGGATCTCTCAAATGTTTTTGCTCTGGAGACTAAGTGAAGAAAAGCAGGATGAATTGCCTTTTGTGTTGTCCTATGGTGAGCAGAAATATCCTATCCGCCCATGAGCATAGAATCACAGAACTAGAAAATATGTCACCATTATCTAATCTGATCTCCTCTTTTATACATGTATGTGGAAATATACTGAAGCCTAGATGTAACAAGTGGGCCTCTTGCTAAAACCCAGGTGCCATCATACAATTTAGTGGTCTGTCTCTTTCTCTAGTTTACCCAGCATCAACTGGAAATTGAAGAAAAGAATGGTGTATGAACTTCCATTGAAGAGCAGAACAGGGTTCATTAGAGATCCTAAATTGTATGATATATAGAAGAGAGCGAAATCATTTTTTCTTCCCTGTTTTCACAGAATCTTGTCATGTCTCCCAAGGAAATCTGTCCCTTCACTCATCATGCCATCCTTCAATCAGAGCATTTTCCACCCTGCAGTCTTCTTTCTTACTGGCATCCCTGGTTTGGAAACCTACCATGCCTGGATCTCCATCCCGTTCTGTTGTCTCTATGCCATTGCCATCTCTGGGAATGGCATGATCCTGCTTGTCATCATCACTGAGTCCAGCCTCCATGAACCCATGTACTATTTCCTCTCCATGCTATCCTTCACGGACCTAGGGCTGTGCCTTTCCACGTTAGTTACCATGCTGGGCATTTTCTGGTTCAATGTTCGAGAAATCAGCTTTGATGCCTGCATTGGCCAAATGTTCTTTATCCATGGATTAACACTGATGGAGTCCTCAGTACTTCTGGTGATGGCCTTTGACCACTTCATTGCCATCTGTAACCCACTGAGATATGCCACAATCTTAACCAATTCAAGGATCATCAAAGTGGGCTTTGCAATTGTTATTAGGGGGACAACAGCTCTTGTGCCTTTACTCCTGCTTCTTAAGCGCCTGTCCTTCTGCCATAGTCGTATTCTGCACCATTCATACTGTTTCCATCCTGATGTGATGAAGCTTTCATGCACAGACACCAAGATCAACAGTGCATTTGGCCTGACCATTGTCATCTCTACTACTGGCTTGGATACTATCTTGATCCTCCTCTCCTATGTTCTGATCATCCACTCTGTGCTCAGCATTGCCTCCCCCGAGGAGCGTAAGAAGACCTTCAGTACTTGTGTCTCACATGTAAGTGCCGTTGCCATCTTCTACATTCCCATGATCAGCTTGTCACTGGTGCATAGATTTGGGAAGCATGCCCCTCCCGTTGTACACACTATCATTGCCAATGTTTATCTACTCATCCCTCCTGTAATGAATCCCATTATCTACAGTGTGAAGACCAAGCAAATTTGCAAGGCAATCTCAAAATATTCCTTTCTAAGCTAATTTAGGACATTTTCAGTGTGCCTTTTCTTTACGTAGTATCTCTGACTTATGTTTGGTCATTTACTAGTGTGTATTATGACTATATATTGAAGAAGCCTGTTTATACATACTTTGATTCTTTTCTGATGGTCCATTTACTGACTATTAACACATTTCTGGAGTGTGAATTCTTTGAGAAAAGAGGCTATCTTTTGTGTACCTCTAACTATCATAAATGCTCTACCTTGCACAGAATATTGCCCCAATTAAAAAATGTCTGCAAAATAGACAAATGAAGCCATACATTGGGGTCCAAACAGTCTCACCAACTCTAGGGTATGAAGCTATCCAAGGGATGTTTGATATAATTTAGGTCAATATGAAAGTCTAAGTTGCCATAATTCTAACCATTTATTGGTAATGCTCTTTATTCCCCCAAATAGATTATTCATGGCTGAGGAACATGAATAAGTGCAGAAAATGAGAAAAAAATCAAATTAAATGCATATTTTCCTATTTTCTAAAAAGAGTTCTTCAAGTCCCTTCAGTAAATGTAATAACATTTTAATTATGCAATACCTAGTGATTCACCTTCTAAATATGTGTCTAATGGGGTAAATGGCCAAAGACGTATTGTGATGTTCAACACATCATTATGCATTGCAATGAAAATTTGGAAACTGCTTAAATAATTACTTTTGGATATTGAATAAATAAAATATGAACTATCATGCAACAAGCTAAACACTGATATAGATATAAATGATATATTGTTATGAGAATAGATAGATTTGTATACAGGGTACTTATCACAGTTTGTGTGTGTGTTTCATGTGACTATGCACACACATGTACACACACATGACCACTCACACATATACATTATAAAGGTATGGATAAACATGTTCCAAATGTGAAAAGTGATTATCTTTTGATAATTGGATATTTTTTTGCTTATGCTTCCTTGTACTTCCCTGCAGTTTAAAAATGCTCAATAATGAGTTTTTAAATTTTTTCAGATAATGAAATAATCGATTTCTATTTAACACCCGCCTAAAAACATGTCAACAAATAAGAGGCATATACTGCAAGAGAAGCAAAAAGTTTATTTGGGGTCTCAGAGAATTGCCATTTGGGAGACACAGATTTGAGTAGAATCTCAAATGTGCTCTGATTACAGGAGACAGGCTTGGGGTTTTTATGGAGAAAAAGGAGGAAGATGAGATAGGTAAGTTGTATTAAGGGAGAGTTCATTGGTGTTAGATGGGGTAAGGTTAGGCTTGTGCTTCATAGATTGGCTTGAGATTCAGTCATCAGGCAAAAGGCTAGACTTGTACTTCATTGATTGGTTAGCGATTTGGTCATCAGCAAAGTTCGGTTTCCTCAGTCCTTACAAACAGGATAGCCTTGTCCTCACTGACTTGTTGGAATGTTGGTACTTTGGTCCAGTTTTGAAGATAAAGAAAAGAAGACATCTAAGGCATTTCCTCTGAAATGGCTGCTTTGACTCTGTTTTAGTATGGCTCCACTCTTGTCATCTTTCACACACAATAACTTTTTGTTCTCCATCTTCCATACAATTGTTATTCCCATGTGTCTTCACAATTTTTCTTCAAATTTTGGTAAACACTGTGGGAAGTACTGGAGGTGAAACAGTGAAGACACAGTCTCCATTCTTAAGGAGTAACAATCAGATTAAACATACCTAAACTGAAATAATATTTTAACTAGTGGTTTCTTTTGAATGAGACTGTGCATAAAACATTGTACCAGATGCTAAGATAAGTCATAAAGGGTAGTCTCTCTTTTTCCCAGGAAGAGCCTGAACTAAGAGGAAAATCATCAGCCTAGGAAATTCTTAGCCTGATGAGAAAAAATATGGCTTCAAGAAACCTGTTATTTAACAGAGGAGATATAATACATATTCAAATCTAGGGAATAAAAGAATAAACAGTGGAGATTCAAATTTTGTCGATGCTCAGGAAAAATTTTGAAAGTGGAGAATTTTGAAGATGGGGCAACCAAATTTTTTAATGTGTTTTAAAATAGATGTGTTTGAGAAGTTTCTGATAAAAGCAACAATTTTGACAAATGTTGCAATAAGAAGCGTGATTCATGAAGTGTGAATTACATATAATTTTGCATAGTATAGTCGTATGTGTGCATTAATAAAATCCATTTTAAAGTATGTTCCTTTTCCCTCTTTATAAAATGATACAATTCATAGAAAACCACCTAATTGTACTTTTTCTTTAATCTTACAGGAAATACTTTTCTCTCTTCTATTAGCTATATTTTCTTGTGAATTCAGCATTGTCCAATACATAGGTATACAAATTTTTACAACTTTTGCGTGTATTTACAGACCTATGAAAGAATGCTTATTTAGCACTGTCTGAGCCTATGCTGAAAATAATAGTCTGATTAATCTGATGTAGAATTTGGAAGAGTAAGTAACCAAGTGTTCTGCTGAGACTCTATGAGCTCATTGAAATTCTATATGAGAATGTTCCTAATTGATATTTCTGCATAACTGATGTATTGTGGCTTAGAGGGAAAATTTGACATTCTTGTAATTTAATTTGATATTGCATCAAGCAGGGAACTGTACTATATAATGTAGCCTCAAATAAGATGCGTGTATTCTTCAGTTGCTTCTCAAGGATCTGTTGGAATGTATTTTCCTAAGAAAAGAGAAAGATTAAATTCCATACTGAGAAATTTCTATTATGGTATTTAAATTCAAATGCTTTAGGGAGCCTATTGAGGTCTTCTGTGACATGGATCTTGTCTCCTTGTTTAGCTTTTTGACTTGCCACTTGCTCCCTCACCTGCACTCAGGGTTCTAGATGTGCTGAATATGTTATGGCTCACTCCTTTTTTTCCTGTGCCCTATTCTCCCTTGTTTCCTGACAGACCTGGGGCTGACCTTCCTGAAGGATAAATACATGCTCTTCTCTGCTCTTATCATAAATATCACCAGTTATCATCACTGGGTTTTATGTCTCTTTTCTCACTGGGTTTTGAGGCCCGGGAGAAAGCAACTCTATTCTATTCTCTGTATTACCAGTGCAAAACCCTGAAATGTGATGGATACTTAAAGTGTTTTATGAAAGAATTAATGAAGGTTTTTTTTTTTCATAAATGGAGAGGTTTCTTAAAAGTGTACAAAATTCACTCAGGTGATGTTGGAGGAGGGTACATTTATCAGCTGGGTGTGTGTGGAAGGTCGGGCCAGGAGTGAGCTCATGCATACAGCAGGTATTTTATTTTGAAATTTTAATCACAAATTTACTTTTAATAAAATTTTACCATGATACAAGGGCAGGGAACTGTAATACCGGCCCTGTAGAGAAATGACAAAGATACGTATGATGAAGTAGAAGGGGAAGGAAACCATGAGAGAGAAGGAACCCTTGGGGAGCTTCATACTCTGCGGGCCACAAAAAAGTCCACCAAGAGTTTGCTAATTAAGCAATTTCACGCAGCCTGAGTCACAGCTCCTTATATATGCTACCTATCCCTGAGCAGAAAACCTTCCCAGCTCCTCAGGCCTTTTCCTGGCAAACAGGCCTGGAGAGAACACATCTCCATACTTTGTAAGTAAAACTGCTGCATTCAGGGAAAACATTAGACTTTATACATACTTGTTTCCTTTAAGAATGAGGAAGATTTTATTAACTACAAAAAGCTTTCATGGGTGCATTAAGAAAAATTGTGGAAAACTTTTTCCTGAAATCTGTATTTGGGGACATTATATTTTAACTGATTGGGATCCATTGGTCTATAGACCATATGTCTTGATGCTTAGAACAATTTGTTAACGTGCCCTTGAAGTCATGAATTTTCTGCTTAATTGTATGACATTTCAAAACCATTGTCTAAGGGCAGCTGGCAATACTGCCACCATCTACCACCAACACCGCCCTCATCCTCATCCTCATTTACCATTATTAAATGCCTCCCACGTACTAGTTATCAGATTAAATGCTTTACAAATGCCATCTCATTTAATGCTTTCAAACTAATGCTACTGGTAAGCTACCAGTTTCACAGAAGTAGAATCTAATGTAAAGAGCTTATTTGTAAAACCTCTGCTACTTGGTGGCAGAGTCAGCATTTGAACCCAGGTTTGCTTCACTCTACAACCATATTAGTGACTTTCTGTAATCAAAAGAGCGAACTCAAGGTAGTCCTGCTGAGAACCTGCAGCATGCTCTTACGGCGGGACTGGTATATTAGCTTCAAATAAAGAAAGAATTACTATCAAAAAATGGAGAGAGGCACATAAAAGTTTACTCTGAAATACTAGAACAGAGTCTTCCACCAAAAAACAAAAAAACCCCGCGCACACACCCACACCCACACCCACACACACACAGCTCATTTTGTGGGAATGAAGGGGAGTTCAGTGAGATTCGTAAAATAGTCACATAAGTAATTTCAGGCTACACAGCATGAATTAAATGGACAAAGCTGTAATGTGTTGAGATCCCGATATGTTTCTGGAATCCTTGGTCAGTTTACAACTCTTAGATTTAATTTATATCAAAAAGTATCTGTTGTCTTCCCACACTGTACAATACAGTGCAAGGTATTGGGAATACAATGATGAAAAACAGTGATCTACCTGCCAGTAGTTTATTTTAGTTGGAGAGGCATGTTTTCAAATAACGCATAGTCATGCAATGGAATGACCACTATTTTAGATGTATGAATAAAAAAGGATGTGATTCCAGAGGAAGAAGAAATTCCTTCTTACTTGACTTGGAGAAGGTGATACCACAAAACGCTTCCAGAAGTAAATAAATTAATGTTGAATTTATAAATGGATCAATGGAGCAATGAGTCTAAAGAATTCAGGCTCATTCAAAGAAGAGTTGAAACATATAAATTAGCCAAAGCACACCACTGTGAAAGAACTTCCTGTATTTGGTAGTTTGGTGAAGAAGGAAAAGTCCTGTACCAAAAGGTTCCTAGGGTAGAGAAGAGGATAGGCAGCAGCAAAAGCAGATTTTGGTCAGATTGGGAAGATCCTCGACTGCTATAATAAAGAGAGAAAGAGTTTTGACCTCATGCTCAAACAATGAAGAGCTCTGTGTAAACAGTGACGTGAATGTATTTTTAAGAGATCAGGTTGGTATCAATATGGAGATAGTTTGGCAACAGTTGAAACTTATGAGAATATTGCTGTAGTTCCTGTAAAAACTAATGGGAGTGTTATGTAAAATAGCGGTAATGGAATTGGATAATGAGGACGGTGAATCAAAGGCCATTTCAGAAGTTGAACCTATATTAAGTCTAGATATTGGATGGCCTAGATAGTTGTGGTAGGCAGAATTCTAAAAAGTCTCTCAAAATTCCTGCCTTCTTTGTACTTGTCTAGTATAAAACCCACCTCTTGAATGTGAGTAGACCTATAAATACGATGGGATATCATTCCTATTATTATGTTGCATTATATGGCAAAGGGAGTTTGCATATGCAACAAAGGTCCCTGATTCCTTGACTTTGAGTTAATCAAAATGGAGATTAGGCTGGGTGGGCCTGAGTTAATCATGTGAGTCTTTAAAAGAGACAAGAAGCAGCAGAGATTCTCCTGCTGGATTAGAATAGTCAAGATGCCATGTTGTGAGAGGTCCAGAAGGCTGGGACTGAGGATAATCTCTAGGAGCTAAGAGCAACCCATGGTGACACAGTCAGCAAGAGAATGGAGACCTCAATCCTACACCACAAGGAGCTCAATTCTGCCAACAACCTGAATGAGTCTGGAAGAGGACCCTGAGCGCCACATAGGAACACAGTCCTGGCTGAAACCTTGACTTTAGCTTAGTGAGCTAACTCATGTTGTGCTCAGACATCTGACTTACTGAAATGTGAACTAGTGAATGTGTCTCGTTTTAAAGCATGAATCGGTGGTAGTTTTTATGCAGCAATAGACAACTAAATATACTCTATATGCAACAGAGTATATTTCAGTCCAAAAAGAAGCCTGATTTCAACTATGGATGTAAACCATTAAAGAGGAAAACGAGGATAGACGAATATTCATTCAGTAGGTTGTTGCTGAAGGGTTGGAGACACATGCAACACGGAAGCAGGGTTAATAAGAAATTGTTTTTTCTTTCTTTTTTCTTCCTTTCTTTTTCTTCCTTCCTTTCTCTTTTTCTTTCTTTCTTTCCTTCCTTCCTTCTCTCCCTCCCACTCACTCTCTCCCTCCCCCCTTCCTTCCTTCCTTCCTTCTTTCCTCCCTTCATTCCATGTTCCTTCTTTCCTTTCTTCCTTCCTTATGTTTAGAGTGAGAAAAAATTTGTAATATTTACAAACTACGGTGATGGTACAAATGAGAGGGAATACAAGTTTTAAAAAGATAAGGAAACATTGGTGAGTTTATTTCTCAAAGCTGAAAGAGACCTATGTGTTCATTCTTTGCTCAGTGTTTAGAAAACATCTACATACCTTGCCCTTTTAAAGGCGAGACAATAATTCCATGCTGAATCCCTACCTTTAAACACTACCTTTTAGCACTTTGTATCGCACAATTTAGTGGCATTTCTAAAATATCTGAAAGTACATACCTTGGATGTGCTTAGAATATCTTCATGGTAGTGTTTACCTACCATCTCCTGCACAGGTCACATTTATGTTCTCAAGGAAGCCTGTCTTGTCGCTTCCCCCACACAACTTTCTAATATATACAGCCTCTGTATTTTAAACTCAAACCCGTTATTGTATACATCACACTGCATTTTGTTTCTTTACTTATTTGTTTTCCTAACTATCCTATCCTTTTCTAAATACCCTTAAAGGCAGGTCCCATATCTAATTTGGTTCTGTATCTCTATAGTCTGGATTACAGCGTGCACTCAGTAATTTAACGTTAAACTTAACTCATGTCAAAATTAATTGAGAAGCTAGGTGGTAGGATTGTCTTTGGAAAGGAGCAAGACTTGTTCTTCTTCTGATTCAGGAAAGAATGAAGAAAGTTTGAGAAAAAACTGCGGAGGAGGTAGTGATCACATGAAGAAAATATTAACCAGTGGACATTGCCTAAGTTCAGATTTAGATAATATTTTCATCTTTCTTCTCAACTCTGAGATAATATTACATGTGGCTTATGGAGAGGGGTTTGGGTATAGAAGTGGGAAAGAAAGGGAGAGAAATAATTGTATAGTATTTTAACTTTATTTATTTATTTATTTTGAGGAATATTAGCCCTGAGCTAACTGCTGCCAATCCTCCTTTTGTTGCTGAGGAAGACTGGCCCTGAGCTAACATCCATGCCCATCTTCCCCTCTCCTTTTATATATGGGACACCTACCATAGCATGATTTTTGCCAAGTGGTGCCATGTCCACACCCGAGATCCGAACCAGCGAACCCTGGACGGCCCAGAAGTGGAATGTGTGAACTTAACTGCTGTGCCACCGGGCAGGCCCATCAACTTTAATTTTTTAAGGTGATAATAGCTTATATTTGGTGAACTTTTACATCGTAGTTAGGTACCCTCCTAAGATCTTCACATACATTAACTAATTTAATCCTTGAATTATCCAATAGGTTGTGTATATCATTATTATTTTAGAGATGGAAAAGTTCAGGCACACACAGTTTAGTAACTTATCGTGTGGGTAACTCAGAAGATAAATACAGTAATCCATGCTTGAATGTATCAAAGTTTAGAATATGCATATGCAATACTAAAAAATTTATTTGGAATGCCAAATAAAAATTCAGAACATCAAAATATCCATAATACTTTTGAGAGCCTTTATACTCAAATAGTTCTGTTTGTAATTGTCTTGACTGCTTATACTTGTTATGTGGTATGAGAATTAATTAGGTACAGTTCAAATGATCATATTGCAAATAGATTGTATGTTTTATACAGGATATTGTCACATCCACCAACACATAGTAGCTGTTAATGTTAGCTGTTCATTAAGCTGGAGATATTCAACCTGATTGAAAGAAAGTATTCAAGAGATAAAGGGAAGATTTCTTTGGGGAAAACCAGACGCTAACTTACTTCATTTACTATATCAGAATCACTATATATACTGTTTGATATTCATCTAAAATTTCATATAACCTTATAGACACATTTCAACAAATATTTATTGACTGTCTACCTTGTGAAGTCAGGAAGTGATGAGTACAATCTCATTCAACAGATGAGTGAAATTAAATAAGATGGGTTGTTGTTAGATTTGTGTGTGTATGAATACATTTCCTGTTTCTGCTCCTTTATTAGATGTGTTCTTGGCTTTCTTCCTTTGTGTTATTTTTACGAGTCTTTATGAGCTCTTGTAGATATTGTCTTTTATAGTTGTTTACCTAGTGAAATAATTTCAGGTTACAAACATAATAAACAAATGCAATTTATCATTTCAGGACACTCATATTACGATCCTGCAGTTGGAGTTCCATATGTCAACTGTACAAAATACTACAACCTCTTCCATCATTTTCCTGCTAACTGGTGTTCCTGGACTGGAAGCCTTCCATACCTGGATCTCCATTCCCTTCTGCTGTCTCTACGTAACTGCCCTCTCAGGAAACAGCCTGATTCTCTTTGCCATTGTCACTCAGCCCAGCTTCCACGAACCCATGTATCATTTTCTCTCCATGCTGTCTACCACTGACCTTGGCCTGTCCATATCCACACTGGTCACCATGTTGGGTATATTCTGGTTCAATGCCAGGGAGATCAGCTTTAACGCCTGCTTGTCACAGATGTTTTTCATTCAACTTTTCACTGTCATGGAATCCTCAGTGCTGTTGGCTATGGCCTTTGATCGTTTTGTGGCCATTTCTAACCCTCTTAGATATGGCTCTATCTTAACTGATATTAAAATAGCGCAGATTGGAGTAGGGATTATCACCAGGGGGACATTAATACTGACTCCTATGGTGGTGCTTCTTAAACGATTGTCCTACTGCCGCAGCCACGTGCTTCACCACTCCTATTGTTTCCACCCCGATGTGATGAAGCTGTCATGCACAGACACCAGGATCAATAGTGCAGTTGGGTTGACAGCCCTGGTCACCACTGCTGGGGTGGATTCAATCTTCATCCTCCTTTCTTATCTTTTGATTATTAAGACTGTCCTCAGCATTGCATCCCCAGAAGAGAGGAAGAAAGCCTTTAGCACATGTATCTCCCATATTGGGGCTGTTGCTATTTTCTATATTCCATTGATCAGTCTGTCGTTTGTTCACAGATTTGGGCAATGGGCCCCACCTTATGTACATACCCTGATTGCCAATGCCTACCTGCTCCTCCCCCCTGTGATGAACCCCATCATCTACAGCGTGAAGACCAAACAGATACGCAGGGCTGTGCTGAAAGTTCTCCATCCCAGTGCAACAAAGAACTAGATAGTTTTTTCAAATTTTGCTAGTCCTGGTCATTGTATGGATGAGTAACCCCATTTAGAGATGTTAAAATGTTGAGACTCATGTTTGGGATGAAGGCATCCCAAAAGATCACTTTGGCTTTAAGTAAGAAGACTGTTGGCTTAAAGATAAATTTAGGCTGGAAATTCTCTCTCGCTGTTTTCCTCAGATAACCACAATAATATTAACATTTCTTCATTTAAGATGAAAGATTTTCAATGACTTCGACACCAATGACCTAGTTTAGGTTTCAAATCTGGAAATTTTTTTAAAGAGGAAGATGGAAATAAAAACCATTTAGTTGCAAATTATTGAGTTTTATCATCTGAATCTTGTATATATAACTGGGATTGGCCATGGTTATGGAATTGGTCCAAATATTCTTACTTTTCTGTTTTGCCTATGACCTGCCTGACTTTTAATATAATAGCTAGTATCATCATCAATACATGCTTTACTGCTTTGTCAGTAACCTAAACTTTTTTGGTCAAATATTCTTACTTTCCCTCAGCTCTTTAGGGAAGAATTTTAGCACAAGTATTGTGTGAAAAATAACTCTGCTTAATTCAATTACAATCTGTATTGTTCCTTCAGAAGGACTAATATGCTTAATAAGCCTTTTTTTCATTGGCAAATATCATCTAGAAATAAATTTCTCTGAAGTCTCAAGATTACTAGGAGCCAAAGGCAGACACAGTTTAATCTGGTTGGATTTATGTTGCCATATTTGGACTCTCTCCTCAAGGAAAGTTGAAGTGGGTATGTTAGTCAGGCTTTAGATGGGAAAACAGAAATCACTCCAGTTGTTAACATTGGGAGTATTTAATCCATGGAACTAGCTAAACAGTTATTGGAGGGCTGAGAAGGCACAAAGAGAACACAGAAATAATACAGAGCTAATAACTGTAGGACGTCACTTCTACCTGTATGTCTGTGGGAACAAAGAGAAGAATTTGAAGTTATGAAAACCTAGAAGCTTGGTAGAAGATCACCCCAGAGCTGAGACTCAGACCTATAATGAAAGGGTGCTGTCCTGCTGGTTCTAGTACCCCAGGAGCTCAGAGGATGGACTAGACAGAGCCAAGACTCAAACCTCTGTGAAAAGGTACTTCATAGCTGGAGCTCATGCCTCAGGAGCACAGAGGAGGAACCCTCATGGAACTGGGAGTCAGAGCCATGGAAAGGGGCACACTCTGTCTGGTTCTGTTTCTTCCAATGGAATATGAGGAGATTGTTGTTGGGATTGTGGGAACAATTAAAACTAGAACCTGGATCCAATGCTACTGGGCAAAGAACTATAGCTGTTGTGACAATGACAGGATCAACAAGCAAACATGCCAAGATACTCGTCCTTCCAGTAGCTTCCAGTCTCCTTCTAGCATCCTCCATTTAACAGAACATAGCATGGAAGCAGCTGGAAAATGATAACTGTGATTCATGATTCCCTGCCTTCTTTTCAACAGCAGAGTGTATAGAATGGTGTTTTTAGTGCTCAGATACAATATCATTCTAGCCAGCACAGTGGGTAATGTGCTTGTAACAATTAAGCTCAATATGGCTATGATAAAGGTTTCCTTAGTTGCTCTAATCTGGACTTTTCATCGTAATCATAGTATCTAGTAAGTATAGGTAGATAAGCGCTTTATAGTTCCCCACACATTTCTACATACAATCTTCTCGAATGCTGCTTGTTGAAAATTTCCAGGAAACATTGGACTTGAACAATTCTTTAGACTACAGGGACCTAATTGACATATACAGAACATTCTTTACAACAGAGGTTGAATACATATTCTTCTCAAGCACATAAGGAACATTCTCCAGGATAGATCACATGTCAAGTCCCAAAACAAGTCTTAACAAATTACTTGTAATCTCTACCAGGGATTCTGAGGCTTCTTCATGTCTTGTGTATGTGTACGACTGTTCAGACATCTTGTTTCTTCTCAGGTGGGAATTTCAAAAGGTTCTACACCTTTTCTTGATGCTGAAGAATCAGGCTGGGTGCTTCCAGCCTCTCATTTGCTTTCCCTAGGTTGGTGCTGATAGTTCAGCTTTGGGTGCCATCTCAATCCTGCAAAATCCAGCCATTTTTTTGTGTGGGTTCACAGGCCATCCGCAAAAGCTCACACTCTCCACCTGTGGGGATGCACACAGGAAGCTACCCAAGGAGGGTATACAGTGAGGTGCATGGAGTATTGGGAGTGTCTGTAGGTCAGATAGCAGGTCTGAGGTGAGGCATCCCCATCAGCTTGTGGGCAGGCTTCCTAATGAAGTCCCCCAAGGGGTTAAGATGACCTGCACCCCTTCTGTGAGTTCCGAATCACTGGCTGCTGTGCTCCCAGCCTCTTCCTGTCCCTCAGTTATGCAGATCCACCTCAGTATTCTGGGACAAGTGGGAAAGACATGGGCTTCTTTAGCAGCATCCTACACAGATGGGGAAGCCAGGTGCTCCCTCACTACTCTATCACTTTCCCCTAACTAAGAGGGAATCTCTCTTGGTACTGAGTTGTCCTGCCTTGGAGTAGTATGATGCAGTTAAAGTGAAATTGTTCTTCTCTTTGAAGCATCTATTTTTGGATTTTTTTTAACTCCAATGATGTGCTGGAACTTCTCCACTATACTCAAGACTCCCAGTAAAGTACTCTTGTCTGTGGGTGATTATCAAAATCAGTTTTGTTAGGAGGGGAAATGGTAGAGAACTCCTATTCCATCATCTTGCTCACATTCATGGTCTTGGCCCAGAGCTATGGTGTCTCTCTAGGCCTCTGTCATAATATAGTCTGAAGAGACATGGAGCAGAGGGACATCACAGAAATCATAACCCTGGTGCAATATATTGATGAAATGATCAAACCATGTTAATCATGCGGGATGGACAAGAAGTAACTAGTAACACATGCACTCCAGACGGTGGCTGGCAACTGTTTGTGGCCCACTGTTCTGGGGCATGCTGGGACATCACTTCCACAGTATCATGTCTTGCATCTCCCACTACAAGAAGTATGCACAATGCTTAGTAGGCCACTTTGGGTTCTGCAGGCACACACACTGCCTGTGCTTCTCTCCCCATCACTTTCCACACATAATTAGCAGTGGCCTATCTGACTCTAAACTTTTCTTGAGTACCAAGTGGATATTCAGACATTTCAGTATATTTTCTGCTAAATCATTAGCTTATTTGTTTAAATTCTTTCTGAGTGAAGATGAAAGCTTTAAGTATTTGTGGGCCTAAGGACTATGCTGGTTAAGAAATCAAGCTCTGATCTGGCCATACCCTAACATGTGAAGACAGTTGTCAGCAGCTTTGCTCTCTCCTCCTTCCTCTCACATTTATGTTTCTGGGGCAAAAGAGAAGGAGTCTAAGATATGCTACATGTATATCTCTGATGTGGGGGCACTTCTAAAAATATTCTGGATTTAATATCCTATTACTTAATCTAATGTTAAGGGTGTGTGTGCGTGTGTGTGTACATACATGTGGCTTTATCCTGTCAGTTGAATCCAACTGAAATGATGTATTTAGGAATTTTTTATTGTGTGGTCTTTCTATATATTTACTATTTTCTGTTCATATTTTCCTGGATATTGTTTCCATTTACTATAGACTGACTGCCTTCTGTGCTGTGAGGAAGGGATGAGGACGGAGAATGTGCTATTGGCTCTTCATCTGGGCACAAGGTCCTCTGTTCCTCACGGATGTTACCAGAGAGTTAAAGTGCAGACATGCCTCACTGGCAGAGTCAGTCATATTCATCTTTTCCACCTTTACTCAAATTTCTCTGTCATCTAAAATTTGGCATGAAGAGAGCCAGGTTGGGGTTAGAGGACAGAAATAAAATGACTGGATATTTCCGTGGAATTCTTTAATCTAACACCCCCGAACTTGGAGCATCCTTTAGACAGCCTCCACTTCCCTTTCCATATTCTCCTGTACGTATTTTGGGCTATAGTTTCATCTATCTATGTTGTTTTGTTTTTGCTCTTTCTTTCATGGATTCTCCAAATTTATAGATCACTGATTATACTTGTATTTATATTCTAGTGTGATTATTAATTTAATTTTGATTCCAAACATGTTTTCTCCTTTTTCTAGGGTGAGAGTAGAGTACGTGTGTTCTCTTCACTTTCCTCATGTAATCTCCAATCCTTGTCTTTTTAAAAAAGAAATATGTAACAGTTTTATTGTGATAAAATTCACATACAGTACAATTTATCCATTTAATATGTAAAATTTTAATAGTTTTTAGTATATTAACAGAGTTGTGCAACTATCACCACAGTAAATTTTAGATCATTTTTATAATCTATAAATGGAATACCCTACCCATGAGCGGCCACATCTCATTACCTTCCATCCCACCCAGCCCTAGGCAACCACTAATCTACTTTCTGTCTCTGTAGATTTGTTTATTTTGGACATTTCATATTAATTGAATTATGTAATATATGGTCTTTTGTTTTATATATATTTAAATATGTATATATTTGCATATATATTATTTTTTTTCCAATGTTAAATCAACTTTACATTTCTGAGATGAATCCCACTTGGTCATGGTGTATAATCCTTTTTATATGTTGCTAGATTTGGTTTGGTAGGGTTTCATTAAGGATATTTGTACTTATATTCACAAAATATATTGGTTTTTAATATTCTTTCCTGCGATGTCTTTGTTAGTTTTGACATCAGTGTAAAATGGCTTCACAGAATGAGTTGGGGTGTGTTCTCTTCTGTTTTTCGGAAGAGTTTGTGAAGAATTGATACTATTTTTTCTTTAGGTGTTTGGTTAATCATCAGTGAGTCCATCTAGATCTGGATTTTTCTTCTTTGGAAGCTCTTAAATTACTAATTCAGTGTTATCAAAAAGCCCACTTTTGCTTTTGTTGATTTTACCTATTGTTTTTCAATTCTCTATTTCATTAATTCCCCCTAATATGATCGTTAATCTAATCATTATTTTCTTCCTTTTGTCTCGTTTAAGTTTAGTTTTCTCTTTTTTTAAAAAAAACAAAAAGTATCTTATAATGGAAGTTTAGTAGTTGATTTGAAATATTTCCTTTTTCAACATAGGCATTTGCAGCTATAAATTTTCCTCTAAGCATTCTTTAGCTTCACATAACAATTTTGGTATGATGATAATTTTTGTTCATCTCAAAGTATTTTCTGATTCTTGTTGTGATCTCTTTTTTGGCCCATTATTTAGGAGTGTATTGTTTAATTTTCAAACATTTGTGAGTTTCTAAATTTTTGTTACTGATTTATTATTTAATTCCATTGTGGCCCACTTCTCTTGGAATTAAACCCCTATTTTACATGCATGGCACTATGGAAGATAGCATATAGTCTTCTCAACTCGTATCTGTCATCATGATTCTTCTGCCTTATGATAGAGCTGGGGAGAGGGCGACTAGGGCCCATGTATTCTCTGACTGCTGTGTCTGGGCTAGAGCCTTTGCTTATGAGTGAGGCTGGGAGGATGAAGGGAGCCACTGACCTCTAGACTGCACTAACCTGGAATTTAACTTCTACCACTGGAGCTAGGGTGGGGGGGAATAAAAAGTACTGAGGTCTGCCCCTCTGGGAGATACCATAGCCTTAGACTGAGAGCTGGAGGGGTTGGGGAGAGGTGAGGGATTTAGAAAGGAAGTCCTGTGTTCTTTACTAGCCCTACCTGCAGTGGAGCTATCAATATGCTGAGCCATGGGGGAAGGGAGGGGTGAGAGCTGGCTGTGATTCAAGTGCCACTGACTTCCTACTGTGCTTTTAGTTATTTAATGGATTCTCTTGAAAAAAGGATTTTTCATTTGCTCTATGCTTTTAGGTCAATTTTCAGACAACTTAATAGTTTATGCCCACGTCTATACATAATTCTCTGTATTTAATTCTACTATTTATGATTGGTTCCCTGGGTAGCATGTCCACAGATCTACCCATGCTACCATTCTGAAAGGTGATTTCTTCAATTCTTGACTTTATAGTTCAAACAACAATTTGTGATGATTTCCTGATCTTCTCAGGTTAGATTAAACACTCTTCTTATATATTCTTATTACTCCTTTTGCTTATATCTATATATTGTAACATATCATAGTCCATTAGATTTTGACTTGGTGCTTTCTTATCTAAGTATTTCACTAATTATGACAGTATCTTGTTTGTCTCTGCCACTCTATCATATTGTGCAGTGTCCGACAATAGTAGCCACTCAGTAAATGAAAGAATGAATCGATGGTAATTAAATTATATATAAGAAACATAGGTAATAGGGTCTAATTTAATCTAAGATTAAACAAAACTTAATAAATCTTTATTATGCATACTTTAAGAAGAAAAATAAGGACAGAAAGGTATGAGTTATTATTTTAAGAATAATTTTGAAAGCTTAATCTAATGGGCAAAGTGTTCATTTTAGCCATTGTCATTCATACTTTCAAAACTTTACTAATATATCCATAATATTAGGACATTTCATTGCTCATTGCTAAAGAGTAGAGTAGTAATATTTCAATTGAAAATAAAAAATAAATTTTCACCAAACTGCATCGCCCACTCACTCCACCCAACCTTCTATGTTTGTTTGCTTTTTTCTTTTTCCTGAGGAAGATTAGCCCTGAGCTAATGTCTCTGCCAACCTTCCTCCACTTTATATGTGGGTCTCTACCACAGCATGGCTGATGAGTGGTGGAGGTCCACACCTGGGATCTGGGCCTGTGAACCTGGCCCACTGAAGTGGACTGAGCCAAACTTAACCACTATGACATGGGGGAGCCCTGCCCACCACCGACCTCCTAGTTTTTTTTTTTTATTTAGGGTCACTGATGGAAGAGATCATATTGGTTAAGCACTAGGTCTTGGAAATGATAACTAAGGAGTCGATTTTATTGCAGAGTTGTTAGAGTCAGACTCAGATCCCTTGGGAAAGAGGAATTTTTAAATGACCCTACGGATCTGCTTAGTTTTCACACTATAAATTATGGGATTCATCACTGGTGGAATAAGCAAATACATATTAGCCATAAGAGTTTGTACATAAGGAGGTGCCTTTTTTTCCAAACCTGTGGACAAAGCACAAGCTAATGAAAGGGATGTAGAAGATGACAATGGCTCCAATGTGGGAGATACCAGTGCTAATGGCCTTATGCCACTCCTCTGGGGAAGCAATACTTAGGATGATCTTGATAATCAGGATATAGGAGAGAAAAATAAAGATGGAGTTCACTTCTGCAGTAACTAAGAGGGCAGTAAAACACTGTTGATCTTATTGTCGGAACATGAAAGCTGGATTATGTCAGGATGGAAACAGTAAGAATAATGGAGCACATGACTTTGGCAGAAGGTTATATATTTAAGAAGCAGGACCAGAGGCATTAGGATCACTATGCCCCTGAAAGGATGGCAAACCACACTTTCAGGATTCTGGAATCAGTCAAGATGACAGCATATCTCAGTGGGTTACAAATGGCAATGAAGTGGTCAAAGGTCACCACCAGGAACACTGAAGACTCCATGAGAGTAAAGAGTTAAATAAAGAATGTTTGAGCAACACAGGTGTGGAAACTGATCTGTCTTGCATTGAACCAGAATATGTCCAGCATGGTGACTAGTGTTGAAATACACAAGCCCAGGTTGGTGGTGGAGAGCATCAAGAGGAAATAGTACATGGGATCATGGAGACTTGACTTGGTGATGATGACGAATAGGATTATACCATTCCCAGAGAGAGCAGTTACTTACAGGCAGCAGAAGAGGATTGAGATCCAGGCATGGGCCCATTCAAGTCTAGGGACTCCAGTCAAGGGGAAAGTAGGAAAAGTGGAGTTATGGAAGGTTGGCGTTATGGTCTGCAAGAGAAGAATTCTCTTGTAAGATCTTGACTCCATAAATTTAGAATTTAAAATTATTTTTAGGTGAAGTTGAATAAACATTTTGTAAAGTTAACAAAATAAAGTTTGGCATCTACATGCACTCATGTGACCACTTCCGAGATCAACTAATAAAACATTACCACTAACACTTAGAGCTTCCTACTGCCTATCCTCATCAGTGTCCTCTCACATAATAAGCATTATTCTGACTTCTATTACCATAGTTAGTTTTCTCTGTTCTTGATCTTGATATCAACAGAATCATGCAGTATATACTATTTGCATTTTGCTTCTTTCACTCAATGTTATGGCTGTAAGATTCATCACCAAAATAAGATATTTAAGCCAATTTAATTTCAATTTACTTAGCTAAATTTATTTGGTGTTTATCACTTACTATCTTGTACTACTGTCAATACTTTTTATTATGTTTTTATGCTTAAACTGGATTATAATCTTATTAATATGGTCTCATGAGAATAGAAGTTTCTTTTTAGGTAATTTTTGCTTAGTAGAATTCTTTGCTATTAGTAGTTATTCAATATGTTTTTGCTAATTGACTTATATTTTATTTGCCTTTCCTGAAATAGTCTATTTAACCACAAGTAGGACTTGGCCTAAGAAAAAAATTGACTAATATTACCCTGGAATTTTAGAATTATTAAACTCAGTTTCTAAGTGAAAATTCATCTTAAATTAGCAGGGAAACCTTTCTTTTCAGGGACTACTTACACCTAAGAATTCACCCCAGATGATGCCAGTTCATCCTGTCCCGTTTCATAAATTCACTAGAGGGAACTAGAAGGAAGATTCTTCAGTTCTTGTAAATTTGAGCTGGATATTGTTCTTATTTTTTTTTTCTGGTGAGGAAGATTAACCCTGAGCTAACATCTGTTGCCAATCTTCCTCTATTTTGTATGTGGGATGCTGCCACAGCATGGCTTGATGAATGGTGTGTAGGTCTGCACCTGGGATCTGAACCTGCAAACCCCCGGCCACCCATTATGCCACCAGGCCAGCCCTGATATTTTTCTTAATTTTTAACCCTAAAATACTTCCTTTTTTTACCATTGTGGATCCTGCCTCTATTGTGGTAAAGAACAATGAGAATAGTAATCTTCTTTTGTAACTCGTACATCCCAGTCCTTAATTTGGCCTTTAATCTTACAGGTTTATTTACATATATAGTATTATGTGACTGATAAGTCATGTTGTATATAACAATACTTTACATAGATTATTTCATTTTAGCCTACAAAATACCTAAGATATAGGTATTTCTATTATAGATGCATAAAGTGAAGTTTAAAAGTTTGGATAAATGCCAAAGGTTATAAACTCTGAAAGAGATGACATTGGTAATCAGAAAATAAGACTTTAGAATCTATGCTATTAACAACTACACTACACTTTCTAATGATGATAAGGATACAAATGAAAATGATGTAATTCACTTCAACAATAATATAGTTCTCTATTAATAAATAACACAAATGTGTTAGAGATATCTATGCTTGCAAATCTCTTATTTAAGATTTCTATGGTTCAGAGTCAAAACAATTTTATTTCAGCATTGCATATGTTTTGTATGATATCTAAACAAATTAATGAGACAATTTTAGCAAATAGTAAGTTCTAAAGCATAATATTTGATGCTAGAATTCAGATTAATCTGTGGTGGATATAACATGCTTGTTATAAAAATGAAGCTATTACTCAAAACATATTTTTAACTTCTTTAAGATTTCTATTGTTCATTTAGAAGCCATCCAAGATCATTTCTGTTAAGTATGCCCAGTTTTATAAATTTTGTCATGTCATTGACTGCATAACTTACTTATGAATGTAGATAAAAATTAGTTAGACTATTTCTCCAAACACGTTATCTATTTCTACATACTTTTAATTCCACAGGCATTCCATGGACAATGGTTTTACTCATTTATTTTCATATGTTAAAATATTTATCTTTATCCAAGGTAACCTCCTAAGATCCATATATCTAACTCTTTGATTTCTCCATATAAGTAGCTCAAAGTCAACTCAAGCACAATGTGACTGGGTCTGAATTAGTCCCTCAAAATTGTAAACTCTGTTTTCCCCATTTTGATTAATAAGTCTATGGATCTATGGTAGCTTCATGTATCAAGTTGCCTAATCCAGAAATCTTAATGTCTTCTCACTTCCCATCTGTTGATCATCAATATCTGTCTCTATTGCCACTCTTTCTAATTTGTGCAGCATATTGCTCTCAGAGTTTTCTTTCTAAGATTTAAAATAGACTTCCACTTTAAAGTAATTTTAGCTAGTATTACCTGAAATAGTCTCTTCCAACTTTCTATTAAATTTTCAAAAAGGATAAAGGGAAAAGGGAACAGACCAAATAAGTACTAGTGTTAAAACTTATAGATGTCCTAAATCCAGAAAGTTTTGAGGGTAATTAACTGCTTCTGACTAAGGAATACAGAGATTGACTGAGCCAAAATATAGGACAGCACGTAACACCATTAACACAGTCTACACTCAGGAATCTAGCATCTGTAACAAAATAAAAAACGTAATCAAGCATTTCTTTTTATAAGACGTTTGACTATATGGTGACCGAGGACATTTTCTTTTTTTGTTTGTTTGTTTTGTTTTGTTTTGTTTGAGGAAGATTAGCCCTCAGCTAACTACTGCCAGTCCTCCTCTTTTTGCTGAGGAAGCCTGGCTCTGAGCTGACATCCGTGCCCATCTTCCTCTAGTTTATACGTGGGACGCCTACCACAGCATGGCTGCCAAGCAGTGCCATGTCCGCACCCGGGATCCGAACCAGCGAACCCCGGGCCGCCGAGAAGGGGAACGTGCAAACTTAACCGCTGCGCCACCGGGCCGGCCCCCGAGGACATTTTCTTTACACCAGGCATGTCATCTCACGAAAATCATCCAAAGATAATGGCGTAAGGGTTGGCGTTGGTAGAGACACATTAAAGTTTGAAGTGAATATTCACTCAAGTACATCTTTGTCAGCAGAAGAGGAAACAGAAGAAAATCTGACAACAGCACATTTTGGGAATTTAGGTTTTCATTTCCTCTAACCCTTCAAAGCGGCCAAGAACTAGACAGTGTTGGTGGCATGGATGTTACCTTAGTGAAATTGTAGGCTGCTAGAAACTAGGAAGTGGGTCACGAACCACCCTCTAGATAATCATGCTTGTTGCGACAACAGCCATGAGGAAGCCACACACATAGTTAATTGGGAAAAAAAACTGTGAGAAGATCTTCCTTTGCAGTAAGTAGTGTATAAAGGAAAAAAAAGCTCGCATGAAATCTTTAACATATTGCATAAAAAGAACACGGGAACAACATCTGGAAAATTCAGGGTATTAGCTTATATGAATATGTAATAATGTCTGTAAACCACAAAGCACATTGCCTGTCACATCATAAAGTCTTAGGCATCGTCATCATAGATGTTAAAACCTCAGTGGAACTAAGAAAATATCCTAAGGTAATTCAAGTAATAGAATCATATAGCATTGTGAAAGAAAGAGAAAACATTGGAAAGAAAGGCCAAAATAATGAGATATTAGAAACATAATAGAATTAAAGCAAATATTGGATATAATCAAAATCAGAATTGAAGTAAAATAATTTAAATCAGTTTGATTTGGAGAATACATTTCAAAAATCCTCCCATAATGCATAGAAAAAAATAATGAAAAGAAATAATAAGAAAATGATATTTGAGCAGGGCAAAAATGTGAAAATTAAAAAAACTGAGAATTAATGTCCTAGGAAAAATAAAGCAGAACAACTAGAAGAAAAATGACTGTTTTAAAAAAAAGACTGCAATGTTCAGAGATTGCAAGAACTCATTGTTTTCCATGTAGAATCAGTGAAGATGGAAATTTATGTGAAATATTTGACATGCAACTTTTTAAAAACAATCTACAAGTTTTCGCAAAGGAAAAAAATAGTTCCTATAAATAAATTACAATCAGGCTGGTTTTATAAACAAAACAAAAGACATTTTTTAAAAAAATATTTCACTCACTATGAAGAAATAAAAGAATAAAATATATAAGAAAAAATTACAAAAAATGAGCAAGACATATACTGAAGACTACAAAATATTGCTGAGAGAAATTTACAGATATAAATAAATGGAGAGACACCATATGCTCATGTATTAGAAGACTCAAAATGGTCAAGCTGGGTATGGATCTCTAATGGATCCATGAATTCAATGTAGTATCAGGAGCCTTTCTTTCGTAGAAATTGATTCTAATTCTAAAATTTATAAGGAAATTCAGAAGACTTATAATAAACAAAATAGTTTTAAAAAGAAGAACCCTGTTGGGGTACCTATACTACTAGAGTTCAAAACTTAATTATAAGCTAATGTAATGAACATACGTACCCCAAGGATTATTATATAGATCAAGAGCATAAAATTGAGAGTCCATATTTAAACCCTTACATTATGGTCAATTGATTTTCAACAAAAGTGCCAAGATGATTAAATGAGGGAAAGGATAGACTTTTCAACAAATGGTGCTAGAACAATTGGATATGTCTATGCCAAAAAAAAAAAAAAAAAGAGAGAGAGAGACAGAAAACAGAAAAAAGAACTTAGACCCTTACCTCATACTGTCCTCATGAAGATAAGTCACAGACAGGGAGAAAATATGCAAGAAAAACTTGTATCTGGAATATATAAAAACAACTCTTACAACTCAATAATAAGACGAACAACCCAATTAAAAATGGGCAAAACATTTGAAAAGATATTTCGCTAAAGAAGATATACAGAGGCTAGTAAGCAGAGGAAAAGATGATAAGCATTGTTGGTCATCAGGAAAATGAAAATTCAAAATACATTGAGATACTACCACCCACCCACTAGAATGGCTATAACCAAAAAGAAAGATAATATCAAGTGTTGACAAGCATGTGGGGAAACTGGAAACGTCACACGTCGCTGGTGGAAATGTAAATTGGTACAGCTGCTTTAAAAATCAGATTGGCAGTTCCTTTAAAAGGTAAACATACACTTAGCATATGACCCAGAAATTCTACTCCTAGGAGTCTACCAAAGAGATATGTAAGCGTATGTATATGAAAAACTTGTACACAGATGTTCATAGCAGCATTATTCACAACAGCCCCAAATCGGAAACAACTTAAATGTACATCAACTGGTTATGGGTGAACAAAATGTGAAATACCAATACAAGGAGTACTACTCAGCAATAAAGAGAAGAAAATACTGTTACATGCTACAATGTGGATGTACCTCAAAAACATTACGCCAAAAGAAAGAAACCGGAAGAAAAAGACTACATATTGTATAATGCACTTTTATGAATAATCCAGAAAAGAGAAGTGGGATTAAATGCAAAATGAAACCAGGTGATGCCATTGGGTTGATGAAGAAATGTTCTAAAACTGAATTGTGGTGATGATTGCACATCTTTAGAAATTTGCTAACAATCTTTCAATTGTATAATTATTATGACACAAGTAAAAATACACAAAGTAGATACTTTGTGGTATACTTTTTACGACATGTAAGTAATGGTTTTAAAAACCTTAAAAATAAGGCTGGATTTAAATTTCTTTCGTGAAATATTGAGTGTCATAAAGCAATAGAATTTTTCAGTAAAACTTATGGCAAAATCTGATATCCTGCCCGGTTAGTTTCACTGGAAAAAGTAAGAAATATGTAAAAGCTCAGAAAATATACCCACCATATAATCTTCTTTAAAATAAAATTTGAAATACTACAATATTTCTTGGTTGAGAACCGACTGCAGGCTGAGAGGAAGTCAAGAATAGAAATTCACCATTTGAAATGATTGACAGAGTAGAAGAATTTGACCAGAGTAGAAGAATTTGACTAGTGTAGAAGAATTTGTCATGATTACTAAAAGAATCAATAATACAGAGAATTGTATTGAAATTATATTAGATGCTGATATAATTAAAATAATTTAGTACCTATTTGGAAGCAAATACAACCCAGGGACAAATTAAAAGCATAGGAAAAGGCCTAGGTAAACATTTACTGGAGTTTAAAAGAAGCTTCTGAAACCAGTAGTAATAGAGTGAGTTATGGAATAAAAGGAGTTGGGTAAACCGACTATCCATTTGAAAAAATATAACAAAGCATACACCATGATACATATTTAAATTAATTCTTGATGGTTATATGTTTAATTATGAACAAGCACATACAGTTTAGAATAAAATGCAGGCAAATATTTATATAGTCCTTGAATGACAATTTTTTAATGACATAAAAGCTATAAACCATAGAGGTAAAGATTGTTATATTTGATTTGCTAGAATACAAAGAATTGTTTTATGCAAAAACAACTTCCATAGAATTAAAATAGTAATTACAAATTGGAGGGAATATTTGAAGCACATACAACATTCAACCGGAAAATGCGCTTATCATATGGCAGTAAAAAAATCACAATATAAAAACTGGGCAAAAGGCATTAAAATGGAATTCTCCAAGGAAGAATTACTAGAAATATGGGAAGAATATTAGATTTCACCACCAGCTAAGGGAATACTAATTAAAATGCTAGTTTTTAATCAACTATTTGACAAACATTAGTAAGGATTGCTGGGCTGCAGGAGAACTGCACTCTCAGAGGTGAGGAGCGACTGAGTAAGAGGTCCATTGGCATTATTTGTTCAGACACTTAAGACTCAATTTCCTGTGAATTACCAGTTTAATTTCGCAGAAATTACTAGTAGTGATAACAACAACCACTACTGCTTGTAGGCATATCATCATATACATATACAAAACCATCATTCCTTCAATCATATGTTTATTAATTCTTTCAATGATTAAGTACCAAGTGTCTAATTTTTGTATTTAATCCTCAAAATAACCTTTTATTTTCAAGGTAATAAATAATGTTTATGGACAGATTAATATACATACATACACACACACACACACACGCACACACATAAGCAATTGTGCTAAATTCCTTTAATTTAGAAATTGGCCTTATTCCCTATTGTACTAAAAAAGCATGGAGCAGATTTTATATTTTATGATTACTGAAAGATGAATGACATCTATGTTTTCAACTTATTTGTTTCTTTGACATTTTCCAATGTACTGTTTCTTCATCTAATCCAAGGACATTCTCTAGATCTCTAAAAAATAAATTTCTATTATTACAAAACATATGTGTCGTATCATCAATTTGCCCGTATTTTCTCAGCATCATTGTGCTTTCTAGAGAGGAAAAAGGGGGAGGGTTCAGGAACTGGTGGACTAGCATGCGCTTGGTGTCAGGCAGGACCAGACAGTTTGGGACTGATATCCATTTTGTGATCTCCACCTCCCAGTCAACCTCACTCTAGTCAACTCTTAATATCTATCAATAAAATACATGGATGTGTAATTGGACATAAGTTGGAATATGTGCCTGAAGATTCGGGAAAAGAGGACAAGAGCTTTATCTTTCTCTAGTTTCGAAGAAGTATGAATAATTGAGAAAAGGGTAAAACACCTCTATTCTTTTCTGATGAAGAATATGAAGTCTAATTTTCTGCATTGTTAGTTGTCTCCTATATATGGAAAGGCCAGGAGTCAAATCCTGCTGCAGAGGAAAATCAGTTGCCATCACATGATGATTTATTAAAACAATGAATACCTACACAGTCTCCTGGAATGACAAAATGCTGTTGCTATGATTAAAAATCTCATGGATTCAATTAATTTCATTAATTTATTTAATTGATTTATGCATTTGTAGAGACGGATTTGAGAAGGGCTGTCATCATATTTTTCTAGATTTAGGAAGAGCATCTGTGGAATGTTACAAAGTTAACCACCTCCATGGAGGCAAAGTGGTGACTGTCTCCTGACCTGAGGCACTGCCATCTCAGGGTCTGGGGCATGGACTGAAATGTGAAGTAGATGAAAGGTTGGAAGATAGAAGATAATATTCTCAGAGAGAAGAGAAATTAATATTGAGCCAGAATCTTTGCTACATATCTCTACGTGTGTTACTTTAATCTAACAGCACCACTACTTGGCTGTGACTAATATCCCCAGTTTTCAGGTGAGATGTCTTATTGTCAGAGTGAAGAACTTACTGAAGGTTCCCAACCATCGATACAATGGATCTAGGGTATGAATTCAGGTCTGTCTGACTCTAAAGGTGTGGTCATTTCACTGTGCCAGCCTGCTTCTGATGTTCAGACAAAATTAAAAATAAATAAATCAGTTGCTGCGAACTTAAGAGACTGAATGGAATAAATGTGCTGCAGCAAGTGTAAACCAATGAGAAATGTAAATTTAACAATAGCCAGGATGACCCTTGATTGTATTTTGGGGTTTTGTTATTATATGTGTCAGGAAATATATACATGTAACAAGCACAGTTTTTGTTGAGATTAGCAAACAGATGAAAACAAAACATCTCTATGGGCTGTGGAATTTCTAAATAAGCAGCAGGTCCGTAGAAGTGAACAAAATAATGGGGAATCCTAACTAGATCAGGAGCTGGGCGGGTGTAGAGATCAGGGACCAGGGATAAATGGAGAGGGTCATACCTTTCAAGATGTGGAGAATGAGAAGGGATACAAATAGAGAGGCTGAAGGAGCAACACTGGAAGGTTAGGCGAGTTATTGTCTTTAAGTTCACTTCCAAGAAATTCTTCCTTGTGTTTAAACTAAGTTACTCATGTTGCAACTTAAAGTCATCCAACACATTTTATTATAGATACAACCAAGTACTGTCTGATCTGAGAGCAGCGGCTTGACTTGGCCTTTAGAAAGGAGGAGAGACTTCTCTCTCTCTTATTTAGAGTGGGTATATGCATGTCACCCATTTACCTTTGTTAACGGAGAATTTTACACGGAAACTTGATTGTGTAGTCATTTACCCAACTGGGCTGAATACACCCTTGGTGGATTTCTGTGCCACTCTGTTACGCGTCACCTCTCTGCCTCCTGGGCTAGTTGGGTGGCATCAGGAAATACAGATGCTAAGACAAGTGGAAAGAACCAAAGAATAGTAAACGTGTTGACACAGTAACTCTGTTTTTACATATTTTAATTAAAAAATGGAATTGAATTATTGCTTTGAACTTGGATACAGCATTTAAGATGAAGATCCAGTATTTCCTCTTGATTTTATTCTGCTATATGTTTCTTGCATATAATCTATTACATAGATTTTTGTGTACAACTAAGAGGAACAATAGATGCTTTGAAAGTATCTCCAGGTAATAGCATAGTACCAGCTACATAGTACGTATGCACTACATGTTTGTTAAAATGAGCAAATGCATTCCTAAAATTCAGAAGCAAGTGGTAAAATAGAATTACAAAGTCAAGTGGCTGGAAAGGGGTGGTCCAGTGGATAGAAGAAGGTCAATTTGGCTGCATGGCAACTCAAGTGAAGTAACTTCCAGAAATAAAATTATATTCATTAAAATTACATTAATTAACATCTATATAGTGATTAATATTTCCCAAGTAATTCAGGTACATTATCTTCTTTAGTTTTAGTTGTTCAGGTGAAAGCAAAAATTTTTATATAACTGATTGATGAACACAGTGCTTGACACAAAATCAGTGGTCAATAGTGTTTATCAAATTAATTTATCCCTCACTCTTGAAGATTTATTTCACAGTCTAGAAAGGAGGGTGATATAAACAAGCAAAGTAGAAGTCATTTTATTCAACTCTACTGGGTTGATGGTTAGGTTAATTACCTAATAAAGTTGTTTAAATATGAGTCATAAAAATAATTTTAATCTACATTGTATATTTTCTTTCAACCTAAAACTTATATATGTGATTTGTTCTTCATCATTTGATGTAGACTAAGGGCCTCTAACATAGCTCTGAAAACTGGAATTCCATATTATTGTCTTTTCATAAACAACATCTTTAATACACTGTATATAATTTACATGTAATTTACATTATAATAATTATGACAAATGAGAAATAACAAGTAGCCTACAGTTCACTTACTGGAGGCGACGTGGACTTGCCAATTGGAGAATGAAAGAATTGGCACATACATAGGTTTTGGACAAATGTTGTGACAAAAAGGATATGCCTTCACATACACACGGCTGTTTTATTTTTCCTGGTGCTCTTTTTAATACTTACATGTGACCTATGGGATGAGCTACTCAGATCCTCAAGAGTCTCCTATGAGTATCTTTTTAATAGTACCCTTTTGAGCCACTAAAATTTATTAGAATGGTAATTTAATAAATTTGCCACAAGCACTAGTATGTTTCCTTTAATGAAATATACTAAGTAACATGCATATGTAGTTTCCTGGATGCTTTGTAGACCAATAATACAACTCAAACTAAATAAAATTGTCCAAGATTTTTCTTGCACCTTGTAAAATTCCCCAAACACATTTCCTTTCCCATCATTTTATTCTCTTGCTCAGTTCCAGCTAGAGTTCTCCAAAGGTGTCTAATCTTTTCTTTAGCAGGTTTAGCCAGTAGCACACTTTTTTTTTTTTAAAGATTGGCACCTGAACTAACCTTTGTTGCCAATCTTTTTTTTTTCTTTCTCCCCAAAGCCCCCCAGTACATAGTTGTATATTCTAGTTGTGACTGCCTCCGGTTGTGCTATGTGGGATGCTGTCTCAGCATGGCCTAATGAGCAGCGTCATGACTGTGCCCAGAATCAGAACCGGCGAAACCCTGGGCCACGGAAGCAAAGCACACAAACTTAACCACTTGGCCATGGGGCCGGCCCCAAGGAAGCACACTTTTTAACGCTGTGGGCTTTTGAACATCTCAAGATAGAGCCCCTGAACTTTAATATTCTGTGTCTTCTATTTTTCTGAGTCTTCAAGCAGCTAGCAGGCATGTGGAATTACCAGAACAAAGCTCCCCCAAATATAAAATTCAGGAAGCACAACCAAATTTCTAAAGCAAGTCTACAAATCAATTCCTTTATAAAATAGCAATTTTCAAGCAAAAGATGTTCTTTAAGCAGATAATACAAATCTTATAATCTAAATTCACTTGAAAGAATATGATGGGTAGAGAAAACAGAAGAATAAAGGAAGATTTTGTGTTTTCATATTCTTCAATGCTATGTCCAGACAGGACCTATGAATTAAAAGTGTCTAGAGTATTCTCTCATCAGGAGTAAAATGGTGACATAGTACTCCTTACTTCCTCCACAGAGTTTCTTCTAAAATACTCTTCTCCTCTATTTAAGTCTGGAAACATTTTCGAATCAGATGGCAAGAAAAACAATAACTATAATTTTGCATATCAACAATCATAGCACTTTGCACATTATTTTGTAATTTTTTTCTATGTCACTACTTCACACATTAGACTTTAAGCTTCTTGAGTGCAGAGGAATATGTTTTATTGATCTTTTAATTTCTGTTGCTTTTCACAAGGCCAAATACACAGTAGGCCCCCAGTTGTTGATGTGCTGGTAAACTGAATCTATGAAAAATAAAATCCTCATTGGTAGTGTATGCCAATTTGCATGGTATAAATGCTGATTTCAAGTGGCCAATATGACACTCCTGAACTCAGAGTTGAGAAGAGATGTACATTATGGCCTCTTGCAAGCTGGCGGGGGCTGGCTCCATCACATTGCTGCCTGTGGTGTTTGTATGTACATTAAACACCGCTCCTATTGCCACATTTCCAACTCAATAAAATTGATGTGGCTCTCATCAGCTTCCCATCTCCATTTTCCTCTGAACTGTTCTCCCATTTTATAAAACTGAGTTTTAAGTTTCTACCTGCCTCTCAAATTGATATAGTTATCATAGTCCCTTTTTAGGAACAAAAATACTTTAGGTCTAGCTATATGTAACTGTTTATAGTCAGAGCACCATAAATTATTTATCTCAGTTCTTAGATTGGTTACAAGAACCAGAGTGGGTACCTCATGGCATTTGTGAAACATTGGAAATTTTATGGAAAATAATATGACTATGTTTATACATGATTTTTTGTGGAAAAGGGTTCATGGATTTCACTAGATGCCAAAAGGGCCATTGTGCAGAAAGAGGTTAAGAACCTCTGCCCCAAGCTTCCTTACATTCTGCAATACATCATGATCTTTTCCAGTTCTCCAAAGTTCCCGTTTCCTGTAATGAATTAGCTAGTGTCCCTAATCCTGAAGGTTTTCTATTGACTGTCCCATACTGGATAGTGATCTATGACTTACATTCCAGGACTTATCTATTTTTATGTTTTGTATTACTAATTATGAATGAAGAAAACAAGCTAACGTATCCTCTAAGAAGGACAACACAACTTTTTAAAGGCATAATTAATGGATGGGGAGATCCAGTTCTAATGTTTGATCTTATAACATTTTTCCTAGAAGGTTTTGGTAGAGAATGGAATACACTAGTGAAGAGAGTGATGTTTAAGATACAGATATCCTGGACTCAAATTTCAACCCTGATCCACGTTAGATGTCTGGTCTTTGATGGCCTAAATGTCTTTAGGCCTCAGTTTCTGCATCTCTAAAATCTAATTAATAATATTATATATTTCACTGAAATTTTTTGAAGAATAAATGGAATACGTATTAAAGGCTGTTAGTAGAACACATAATAAAAAATAAACAAATACTAAATGTCATTTAATTGCTATGAGTATTGTTTTTATTGTTTTATTCTTATAGTTCTCATATTTCCCGTATTGAATTATAGAATCTTAGGGGTATGTCATACTGGAATTTTATGAATGAGAACACAATTATGCTTACTAAATATTTGTTGGTTAAAGGAAAAAAAGAATATTTGATAGGCGATAACCTACCATGGTTTCTTGTCTACAGTGAAAGTTATTTTTTACCGGTTTTTCTCAAACAGTCATCTCTGTTTATTTTGTAAGGAGAAGACTGAATATAACCTTGTGAATCTGTTTTGTTTTTACACTATAGATAATGGGGTTGAGCACAGGAGGCAAAAGCAGGTATATATTGGCCATCAACGAATGGACCACTTTGGGTGCTGATCGACTGTAGCGATGCACCAAGGAGAGGCTTATCATGGGGATGTAGAAAATAGTGAGAGCTCCAATATGGGAGACACAGGTGCTAAAGACCTTGTGTCGTTCTTCAGGGGAGGCAATATGGAGGACAGAGCGAACGATCAAGATATAAGACAAGATGATGCATAGTGTATCTACTCCTGTGGTCAGGAAGAGGTCTATTATCCCACAGATGCTGTTGGCTCGAGTATCTGAACATGCTAATTTAATCACATCTGGATAGTAACAGTAGGAATGAGAAAGGACATTCACTCTACAGAAATACAGGGGCTTAAGGAGCAAGAGTAATGGCACTATTAACACTACAGTGCGTATAATCATTAAGAGGCCCATCTGAATGATCCTGGAATTAGTGAGAATGGCAGTATACCTCAGAGGATCACAGATAGCCACGTAGCGGTCAAAGGCCATAGCCACCAACACCCCACATTCTATGATGGTAAATCCATGAAGGAAAAACATCTGGACAATGCAAGTATCCAGACTGATTTCTCTTGCATCGAACCATAGGATGCCTAATGTTGTTGACATTGTAGAAACAGTCAAGCCCAAGTCAGCAGCTGACAGCATGGAGAGGAAATAGTACATGGGCTCATGGAGACTCTTCTGGGTAATGACGACAAACAGGATCATGCAGTTCCCAGAGAGGGCAACGGTATACAGAAAACAGAAAGGAATGGAGATCCAGGCGTGGACAGACTCTAGGCCAGGAATGCTGGTCAACATGAAGGTTGGAAATTTAGATGTCAAGTTACTTAGGATCTCCATGTTGTTCTGGATTTGTAGCATTTATCATCACAATGCTCACGTCCTATAGAAATAATAAATTACATCGTTACACAAAAAAATCTAGATAAATTTCCTTTTGTTTAGGAGAGTTATCTAAGGTCATGTTGAAGGACTCTATCATTTTGAAAACTCTAAATCAAACTCTAACATTCATCTGCATTTATAACCATGGATATTTACCCAATATATAAACATTTTTACCCTGAAATTCAAGGAAAACATGTCCATATAACTTTATACATGTTGATGATAAGTATTTTTATATTGACACAATTTTAAGCTCCATTAGACATAACATTCTATGAATAGACACTTGGTTAAGAAAAATCAATGCATTTAATTTTGAATATGCCATGTATGAAATGACTGAGAGAAATTCACTTAAAGTAATCCGTGGGTCTACAGTACCCATGTGGGCATGATCTCCATGCAAACATCTCCAGATTTTTCCAGATATAGATTTGGAAGTTATCATTGTATAAGTGTCATTTTAATCCAACCTCAGAGTGGTTGAATAACCTCAGAAAGTAGGGTTATAAGAGAAAATCAGTCAAGATGGAACTCTGCAGAAGTTATTGGAAAGGACTATTATGCTAAAGTAAGATGAGACTGGACACTTTACAGGAACCATAAAAACCAAGAGAGCATGGTGTCACAACTGGGTGTTACATGAACAACACTGTCAAATTGCTTAAGCAATCAGGTCTGCTAAGGATTAGAAATCTCAAATGCAGCTAGGAGCCCATGTAATGGTCACATTAAAGACCCTAGAAAAGTGTAGTTGAAGTCCAGCAATGAAACCTGAAAACCTGCTACAGTGACTTGAGGAATGAATAGAAAAGTAGTGGAGGCACAATGTATAGTAATTCTGGAAACTTAGTAAAGGCATGGAGAGAAACAGGTCATGACTAAAGAAGACTGTAAGGTGGATGGAGGACATTTGCAAGATTGAAAAGACTTGGAGAAAAATATATATTTATGAACTGAGGTTAAAGATACAGAAGATAGTGAGAGATTGAAAATATAGAATGATAGTAATTAATTGGTATAGAAGAATCGCCTAAGAAAGTAGTAGGAGATTAAGTACAGAGTATGATAGTATTTAGCCTTCAGAAAGATGAGGATTATCATTTCCACTGACACTGGAGATAAGTGGCAAATGGGTATGTTGATGGAGTTTTATGGGTATGTTATCAAGGGGACATTTTCAGGCAGTGCCTATATGTTTTAGGGTTTTTTTTTTCATTTTCTTTTATTGTATCCAAATATACTAATATAAAATGTACCAACTTAACCATTATTTAGGTATACGGTTCAGTAGTATTAAATATATTGATAATACTGTGCAACCGTCATCACCATTCACCTCCAGAACTCTTTTCATCTTGTAAAGCTGAAACTCTATACTTATCGAACACTAATACTCCATTCCGCAAATTCCCCAGCCATGGCAACCACCATTCTACTTTATCTGTTTCATATTTCTTTAAATATTTAATATAAGTGGAATGACGCCATATTTGTCCTTTTGAGAATGGCTTATTTCACTTAGTATAATGTCCTCAAGAGTCATCCATGTCACAGCATATGTCAGAATTTCCTTCCCTTTTAACCAAAGCCCACCTTTTCCCCTGTGATTTATAAGGGGGCGATTTGCTTCTGTTTACAGAGTATAAAGGGATGGATGATGATTTGAGGATAAGATAGGGGTTTTTAGGAGACACTACAGAAAATAGGAGAGGCACTTGAATTAATACCCACAAAAATATTATAAAGTCTTGTTCAACGAAAATTTTAAAAATAGTTTTCAAAGTAATATATTTAAATTGATAAATCAATTCTATGAAGACAAATGAAATAATACCAATATTAGCTACTATAATATTAACATTTTTCAATAAAGCTTTTTAAAATACTAAAGTTTATTTCCTGAGAATAAATACTCTGTAATAAGTATACATATTACAATTCCCATTATGCTAGTTTTCAATAGTTCCTTTTAAACTCCAGTTTTCATGGTTTCCATCCAGTCTTAGAAAAACCATTACAATATTTAACTATAAACTAGCAGGGGTCAGATATCTGTGTGTTATATGGATCCCTGAGGACAGGGTGGACCCTGATCTTCTGTGACTTTTTCAGTAAGCCCATATGAAAGTTTGGAAATAGGTAACAAGCAAAGCACAAAGTCAACACAGTGGGCACCTTACTCTCCCCTCACCAGCTTCATGTGGGAAGAGGAGACTTTGTCTTCACTAGCAGAGAGAGAACAAGACACAGTTCTGGAGCCATGGACTTTATAGTAAAGTGGGATTGAGCTGTAGGGCCATCGGGAAAATATGGAATCTCCCTGGGGCTGTAGACAGAGAAAAACTGAAATCCCTCTCTCTCCATCTCTAAATATAGGACAACGCTGTGTCGTCTCAGAAGGGTCTTACCTACTAACTGAAGTAACCAGTGGTTCACAAGGATGTTAAATGCAAAGCAAATAACCCAAATCATCTGTAGAAGTGGGAAGTTTAGACATTGTTTTAGGCACTAGGGAATAGAGAGACACATGTCACTGTCTATGGATTCTCAGTATGCTGAGAAGATAAGAAAGCAAACTAGTATTCACTGCAATAATTTTGGGGACAATGAAGAGAGAAGAAATATGTACCCCAAACTTTATGAGCCACTGTGAAAGAATTAAAACTGTTCCCTTCAAAGAGCACATAATCTAACTAGAGTTTCTGCCCAAATACTTTCTTAATGGACAGATTATAAAATAATAAAATAGTCTCTGATTACCCCTGCCTCCTTGTCCTCAAGCCCTTGTGTAATTCTTTGCTCTTGAGTGCGGGCAGTATTTGTGACTTTCTTCTAACCAGTGGTATATGGCAAAGGTAACAGGATACCACTTCTACACTTATGTTTCACAGGATCTGGCTTTGATGAAGCAAGCTGTCCTGTTTGGCAGGCCCACATAGCAAATAATTGAGGACCTTCTCCAGTCAACAACCAGCTAGAAACTAAATGTGATGTTTTCTAGCCAATAGCCAGAAAGAAACTGAATCCCTAATTTCTCTAATAGACCACAAGGAAGTAACTGAATCCTGCCAATAGCTATGTAATCGTGAAAGCATATTCTTCCCCAGTCAGGCAGGCTATGCTTCCCAAAGACAGAGGCAGGGCAGGGCACAGCCACCTGTGCCCCAAAAGGTGGAAGGAAAAGGGAGGAGTAGATGGGCAGGCATAGGGGAAGGTAGCATTCTCTTGCATCCCCCACCCCTGCCCTGGAGCTCAGAAGCCTTTGCTTGGGGCCAAAGGCCAGGACAAAGTTGGCTCATAAATTGGTGGAGGGTGCCCTTATCTCCTTCCGCATCCCAGAACTGATGGCCAAGAGACTGGGGCGCAGACAGAGCTACCTTTATAGCAAATATTTGAGCTATTCTCAAATGAGACCCTGGTCCTGAGGGCACCTTGATTACAGCCTTTCAGAGACTCAGCTAAGCTGGAGATTCCTGATTTACAGAAACTGTGAGAGAAAATTTTGAGTTCTTCTAAGTAACTACATTTGTGATAATGTGAAATACAGAAACAGGTAACTTCCATTTAAAGGATAAAGAATTTTTTTTCACTTGCTCTTGACCTGTCTTCTGTCTCTGGCTCCTAATGAGCAGAGAAGCACTAACATACAGAGTGACATCTACCTCTGCCCTCAGTGACACTTTGTGACTGCTTGTTGAGATTTTGAAGTTATCTAGGACAAAGATGATGCTTTTTATTGTTTGTGCATTCTCTAAAACACCCAGAATACATTTGGATACATCATAGGAAGCAAATGATGATTTGTTGAATCACAAATAAAATTTTAATAGAAAGGTAATAATGTCATTCAGCAAATTATTCATTTCATTTAGTGTACTGCTCAATGATTAACTATATATAACTGCAACTCAGCCAACAATATAGAACAGAGGCCAGCATTTTTGTTTTTTCTTTTCTGTAAGGACAAGACGGTAAATATTTTAGGCTTTTTCAGACCATACAGTTCTGTGTCTTCAATACCAAATTTTGATGTTATAGCTTTGAAACAGCCATGGACATTTCTATATCGGCATGGCTGTGTTCAAATTAAACTTCATTTATAAAACCAGGTGGTAAGACAGATTTGGTCTGCAGGTTCTAGTTTGCCAATCCTGATAGACAGCCTTACTAGATATCCTCTTCTATGCTATCCCAATAAATATACTCTGTTCTACACCAAAAGTAACTACTATCCTGACTTCCAACATCCTGGATTAGTTCTGCTTATAATTTGCAGGGATAGTGCAATAGAATATAGATATATAAATTGAATAATACAGTATGTATACTTTTGTTTCTGGCTCTTTCACAACAGTATCTGTATGAGATTTTTCCAGGTTGTGGATGGCAGATGTTCATCCTTGTTAATTCTTATAATTAGATGAACACACTAAAAATTGTCACTTTTTCTTTTCCTAGACACTTCAGTTGTGTTCAGGTTTCGATTATAAGTAACTACGCTGCTACAAATATTATTATATCTTTTGGAGCAAACATAAGCATTTCTGTTGTCTGTATTCTAGCGGTTACATTGCTGGGTCAACTTTGAGATGCTATCAAACAGTTTTTGAAAGAGTTTGTGGCAATTTACACTAACAGCAGTAGCATGGGAGAGTTCCTGCTGATTCATATTTTTACCAATATTTGGGATTATTAGTATTTTTAATGTTAAACTTCTTGTGGGATTGTAGTCTATCTATCTGATTTTCATATTAGTTTATATTTTCCTGACTAATGATGATGTACACCTTTTCATAAGGTTAATTGGTGAATATACTTTTTTTATGACTTGCTTGTTCCAAAGTTTTCTCCATTTTCCATTGGCTTGTTTGATTTTTCTTATTGATTTTATAGAGTTCCTTATATATACAGGACACAAATCCTCTTTTTAATATTAACTTTCTTGAAAGTGTCTTTGATGAACAGAACTTACTGCATTAATTTAGATTAAACTGTTTTCCCGTTATATTGAGTGTCTTCTACATTCTGTTTAAGAAATAGCGGCTTACTACAACAACTTAAATATATTACCCAATGTTCTCTATAGGAACTTCAACAGAGGGAGAAAACATATTCTTCTCAAGCACACAGGGAACATAATCCAGGACAGACTGTATGTTAGGTCACAAGACGAATCTTAACAAAATTACCCTCAGCCCTAACAGGGAGTCGGAGGCTATCTCAGATGTTTTCTATAAATGCGATTGTTCACACATCCTGTTTCCTCTTGTGGGGGAATTCTTAAGATGATATGCCTTTTTTTGAACCTCCAGATCCAGGCTGGATGCCACTGCCATCTCGTTTGCTTTTCTTAGGGTGGTGCTGATAGTTCAACTTTAGGTGCTTTCTCTCAGTCTCACAGACTCCAGCCAGTTTTCTATGGGCTCACTGGCCATCTTCCAAAGCTTGCACTCTCCACCTATGAGGATGCACAAAGGGAGCTAGCCAAGGAGGGTGGTGAAGTGCTTGGAGTATTGGGAATCCGTGTTGGTCAGATAAGGTGTCTGAGGTGAGATATCCCTCGTCAACTTGTGGGCAGGCTTCCTAATGAAGTCAGCAAAGTGGTTAATAGGATCTGCATCCCTTCTGTGAGTTCCAATCCCTGGCTGCTGTGCTCCTAGCCTCTCCCTGTCCCTCAGTCATGGAGATCCCCTTAGTATTCTGGGTGCGGTGGGAAAGACATAGTCCTCAGGATACTGTGTAGCACCCTGCACAGATGGGGAAGCCAGGAGCTTCCTCACTATGCTCTCTCTTTCCTATGTGGAAGAAAGGATCTCTTTTGGCACTGAGCTGTGCCACCTTGGGGTATTGTGATTCAAGCAAAGTGAAGCTGTTCTTCTAGTCTTCAATGCATCTATTTTTGGATTTTTCATTCCAATGATGTGCTAGAACTTCTCCCCTGGACTCCCGACTTCCACAATTATATTCTTGTCCACGGGTGATTATCAAAATCAGTGTTCTTTGGAGGGAAAATGGTAGAAAACTCCGATTCCATCATCTTACTCACATTCATGGTCTTGGCCCAAGGCTATACTGTCTCTCCAGACCTCTGTCATAATATTGTCTGAAGAGACCTGGAGCCGTAGGACATCCCACAGAGCATCAGAATGGTCCACTATGAAAATGATATGATGAAGCCTTATCACTCTTATCAGCTATGAATGAAAGCATATGATGACATGGTGAAATCATATCATGTCATATCAGCTAATCATGTGGGATGGAGAAGTAGCTAGTAACACATGTACTCCAGAGCGTGGTTGGCAACTTTTAGTGGTCCAGTGTTCTGTGACATGCTGGGACATCTCTTCCACAGTAAAGGAAACCTATCCTTGCATTTCCCACCACAAGAAGGATGCACAATGCTTACTAGGCCCCTTTGGGTTCTGGAGGCATGCACACTGACTGTGCTTCTCTCCCCATCTCTTTCCACATCTAATTAGGTAGAGTCTAGCTGACGCTGAACTTTTCTTGAATACCAAGAAAGTCCTCAAACATTTCTATATATTTCCTGTTAAAGGATTAGCTTATTTGTTCACTTTCTTTCTGAGTGAAGATGAAAGCACTAAGTATTCACGTGCCTAAGGACTATGGATTAAGAAATCAGGCTCTGGGGGCTGCCCTGTGGCCGAGTAGCTAAATTTGTGCCCTCTGCTTTGGCAGCCTGGGGTTTGCAGGTTCAGAGCCTGGGTGCGGACCTACACACTGCTCATCAAGCCACGCTGTGGCAGCATCCCACATAGAAGAACTAGAATGAATTACAACTAGGATATACAACTATGTGCTGGGTCTTTGGGGAGAAAGAAAAAAAAGAGGAAGATTGGCGACAGATGTTAGCTCAGGGCCAATCTTTCTCACCAAAAATGTATACCTTAAAAAAATCCCCCAAAACTATGATTTACCTACATGTCATATCTGTAATTGGTAGATTATATTAAAAAAAGAAAGAGAGAAAGAAAGAAAATAAATCAGGCTCTGATCTGGCCATACCCTAACATGTGAAGACAGTTGTCAGCAGCTTTGATTTCCCCTCCCTCTCTCTTCATATTTAAATTTTTGGGGGGCAAGAGAAGGTACTCTAAGGTATGCTACATGTATAACACTGACGTGGGGACACTTCCAAATCTATTCTGGATTAATATTCTATTACTTAATCTAATGTTAAAGTGTGTGTGTGTGTGTGTGTGTGCGTGTGTGTGTGTGTGTGCCTACATGGGACTATTCCCTGCCAATTTGTAGTCCGCCTGAAATGATGTATTTAGGAATTTTTCACTGTCTGATCTTCTATATATTTAATATCTTCTGTTCATGTTTTCCTGCGTATTGTTTCTATTTGCTACAGACTGACTGCTTTCTGCACCATGAGGAAGGGAGGAGACATCCTGTCGTGGGGAGGGAGAATCCACTGTTAGCTCTTCATCTAGGCACGGGGATTCTCTGTTCCTCCTAGGTGTTGCCAGAGCATTAAAGTGCAGAACTGTCTTGGTGGCAGAACCATTCATATCCATTTTTTCCACCTTTAGGCAAATTTCTCTGTGGCTGAAATATGGCACAAAGAGGACCAGGTTGGGGTTAGAGGACAGAAGTATAATGACTGGATATTTCAGTGGAATTCTCTAATCCAACACCTCCGAACTTGCAGCATCCCTTAGGGTAGCCTCCACTTCCCCTTCCATATTCTCCTGTACATTTTTTGGGCTATAGTTTCATCTGTCTATGTTATTTTGTCTTTGCTTTCTCTTTCACGGATTCCTCAAATTTATAGATCGCTGATTATCTTTGTATTTATGTTCTAGTGTTATTATTATTAGTTTAATTTTGATTCCAAACATATTTTCTCCTTCTTTTAGGATGAGAATAGTTTGAACACGTGTGTTCTCTTTACCCTCCTTATGTAAGCTACAATTTTCTTCCTTAAAAAAATGTTTTATTGTGATAAAATTCTCATACACTACAATTTAACATGTAAAAGATTGCAAGATTTTAGTATACTCACAGAGTTGTGCCACTGTCACCACAGTAAATTTTAGATCATTTTTATAATCTGCAAATGAAACGCCCTACCGGTGAGCGGTCACATCTCATGACCTTCCATCCCATCCAGCCCGAGGCAACCACTAATCTACTTTCTGTCTCTGTGGACTTGGTTTTTTGGGACATTTTATATAAACTGAATTATATAACATGTGGTCTTTTGTTACTGACTTTTTGCAATTAGCATAGTGTTTTCAAGGTTCATCCTTTTTGTGGTAAGTATAAGTGCTCAACTCTTCCTCGTTGACAAATAATACTTCATGTTATGGATCTATCACGTTTTATATAGCCATTTTTTAGTTGATGGACATTTGGGTGGCAGCACCTTTTGTTGAAAACACTATTCATTCTTCATTGAACTTTTTGGTGTCTGTTTCAAAAATCAATTGACAAGAAATGTGAGGGTTTATTTCTGGAATCTTAATTCTATTCAGTTGATCTATATGTGTATCCTATGTCAGTACTACACTGTCTGGATTACTGTAGCTGTGTAGTAAGTTTTGAAATTGCTAAGTGTGAATCCTCCAATTTAGCTTTTCTTTTTCAAGATGGTTTTGACTATTCTGGATGCCTGCCCATTTTGAGGCCAGCTTGTCAATTTCTGTAAAGAAACAAACTCGAATTTTGATAGGGATTGCACTACATCTATAAATCAATCTGGAGAGAATAGCCATGTTAACCATATTAAGTCTTTAAATCAGTAAACATGGCATTTATCTTTCCAGTTATTTAGGACTTTTTCAATTTCTTTGAGCAGTGCTTTTGTGTACAATGTTGTCAGTAGGCAAATCTTATACCTCCTTAACTAAGTTTATTTCTAAGTATTTTTATGATTCTTGATGCCATTGTAAATGGAATTTGTTTTTGGTAATTTCAATTATGGATTATTCATTGCTAGTGTAGAGAAATACAATTGATTTTTTATATGTTGATCTTGTGTTCTGCAACTTTGTTTAAGTCATTTATTAGTTTTAATACTTTAAAAAATAGATTTCTTAATATATTCCATATAAAAAATCAGATCATATGCAAAAAGAAATAGTTTTATTTCCCCCTTTAAAATATGGATAATTTTTATTTCATTGTTTTTTCTAATTGACTTGGCTAGAACCCCCAAGACAGTATTGAATAAATTGGTAAGAGTGGGCATCCTTGTTTTGGTCATCATTTTAGGGTAAAACATTCAGTCTGTAGCATTAGGTATAATGCTACTTGTGGATTTTTCATAGATGTCTATTATCAGTTGAGGAAATTTCTTTTTCTGCTTAATTTTTGAGTGTTTTTTATCATAAATGGATATTGAATTTTGTCAAATCTTTTTCTAGATATACTCCTCTAGTGAGATTGTCATGGAGTTTTCGTCCTTCATGCTATTGTTTTAGAGTTTTATATGTATATAAATCCAGTATTTGTTTTTTTTCCCCAATCTTAAGTAAATCTTGCATTTCTAGGATGAATCCCACTTGGTCATGGCCTATAACCTTTTTTATATTTTGCTGGATTTGGTTTTCTAGTGTTTTATTGACGATATCTACAGCTATATTGACAGATATATTTCTTCTAACGTTCTTCTCTGTGATGTCTTTGTCTGGTTTTGACATCAGGGTAAAATGGCTTCATAGAAAGAGTTGGGGTGTGTTCTTTCCTCTTCTGTTTTTTGGAAGAGTTTGTGAAGTCCTGATATTATTTTTTCTTTAGGTGTTTGGTTAATTCACCAGTGAATCCATCTAGACCTGAGTTTTTCTTCTTCGTAAGTTTTAAAATTACTAATTCAGTGTTATAAAAGAACCCACTTTTGGTTTCGTTGTTTTTTCCTATTGTTTTTCCATTTCATTAATTTCCACTAGTCTAATCATGAATCTAATTATTATTATTTTCTTCTTTTTGCTTTAAGTTTAGTTTGCTCTTTTTTTCCCCAGTATCTTGAAGTGAAAATTTAGTAGTCGATTTGAGATATTTCCTTTTTCAAGATAGATATTTATGGCTATAAATTTTCTTCAAGCACGCTTTAGCTTCACTTCACAATTTTGGTATGTTGATCATTTTCATTCATCTCAAAGTATTTTGTAATTACCAATGTCATTTCTTTTCTGGCCCATTGATTATCTAAGAGTATATTATTTAATTTTCAAATGTTTGTGAATTTCCAAATTTTTGTTATTGATTTATAATTTAATTCCATCATGGCCCACTTCTCTTGGAGTTAAACCCCTGTTCTACATGCATGGCACTACAAAAAATAGCATATGGTCTTTTCTGCTTGCATCTCTCATCATGAATCCTCTGCTTTATGATAGGACTGGGGACAGAGTGATTGGGGCCCCAGTATTCTCTGACTACCATGCTTGGGATAGAGCGTTTGCTATATGAGTGGGGCTGAAAGGATGAAGACAGCCACTGATGTCGCGACTGAACTCACCTGGAATTTAGCTTCCACAATTGGAGCTGGATTTGGGAGAATGAGAAATACTGTGATCTGCCCTTCCTGAGAGATAGCATAGCCTTACATTGAGAGCTGGTGGAGATGGAGGTAGAATGGGAGAGTGAGGAAGGAAGCCCTGTTCTTGGTTACACCAGTCTGGAGTGGAGCTGTAAATATGCTAAGCTGAGACAGAGGGAAGGGTGAAACCTGGCTGTGCTTCAAGTGCCACTGACTCCCACTGTTCTTATACTGATTTAATTCTTTCTTTCTTTCTGTCTTTCTTTCTTTTTTATGTAAGGAAGATTGGCTCTGATCTAACATCTGTTGCCAATCTTCCTCTTTTTGCTTGAGGAAGGTTGTTGCTAAGCTAACATCTGTGCCAATCTTCCTCTATTTTGTATGTGGGACACCACCTCAGCAGGGCTTGATGAGCAGTGTGTAGGTTTGTGCCCGGGATCTGAACCCGTGAACCACAGGCCGCCAAAGAGGAGCACACGAACTTAACCACTATGCCATCAGAACAGCCCCTGATTTAATTCTTTAATTCTTATAGTAATATGATAGAGTTTTTTGAATTAATGGTTTTTCACTTACTGTATGCCCTTAGGGCAATTTCCAGAGAATTTCAATGTTTATACCTATATCTAAATATAATTTTCACTATTTATGATTGTTTTCCTGGAGAAAGTGTCCACGGATCTCCTTATGTTACCATTCTGAAAGTTGATCTCTCCAATTCTTGACTTTATATTTCAAACAACACATTGTGATGGTTTCCTGATCTTTCTAGGTGGCGTTAAACATTCTTCTTATATATTCTTATTACTCTTTTTGCTTACATCTGTATATTGCAAGATATAACATATACATCAGATTTGGATTGGTTGCTTTCTTATCTGCATAATTCACTAATTATGACAATATCTTGTTTGTCTCTGCCACCCTGTCATATTGTGCATTGCCTGGCAACAGGAGCCACTTCGTAAATGAATGAATGAATCAATGGTGATTAATAATATGCAAGAAGAAATAGATAACAGGGTCTAATTTAATCTAAGTTTAAACAGAACTAAATAACTCTTTATTATCTATACTTTAAGAAAACAAAATGGGTCAAAAAAGATATATTATTTTAAGTATAATTTTGGAGGATTGATCTAATGGGCAAAGTGTTCATTTTAGGCATTGTCATTCATGCTTTCAAAACTTTACTAACACATCCATAATATTAGAATATTTCATTGCACAATGCTAAAGCATAGCTTAGTTATAGTTGTATTGAAAATAAAAAATAAATTTCTACCATTCTGCATCTGCCACCCATCCAACCCACCCTCCTAGTTTTTTTGATTTTGAGTCATTGATAGAAGAGATCATATTGATTAAGACCTAGGTCTTGGAAGTGACAAATAAGGATTAGATTTTATTGCAGAATTGTTACAGTCAGACTCAGATCCCTTGAGAAAGATGACTTTTTCAATGGCCTTATGGAGATGCTTGGTTTTCACACTATAAGTAATGGGATTCATCACTGGCAGAATAAGCAAACACACATTGGCCATAAGAGTGTCCTCATAAGAAGGCACCTTTTGCCCAAACCTCCGGACAAAGTACAAGCTAATGAGAGGGATGTAGAAGACGGCGGTGGAACCTGTGTGGGAGATACCAGTGCTAACGGCCTCATGCCACTCCTCTGGGGAAGCAATGCTCAAGATAATCTTAATAATCAGGATATAGGAGAGAAGAAGAAAGATGGAGGTCACTTCTGCAGTAGCTATGAGGATGGTAAGTCCTAAAACACTGTTGATCTTATTGTCAGAATGTGAGAACTAGATTAGATCAGTATGGAAACAGTAAGAATGATGGAGCACGTGGCTTTGGCAGAAGGATAGATGTTTAAGAAGCAGGCCCTGGGGGCCGGCCTGTGGCTGAGTGGTTAAGTTTGCTGGCTCTGCTTCAGCAGCCCAGGGTTTTGAGTTTGGATCCTGGGTGTGGGTGTGGACGTGGCACCGCTCATCAATACATGCTGAGGTGGTTTTCAGCATAGCACAACCAGAGGCACTCACAACTAGAATATACAACTACGTACTAGGGGGCTTTGGGGAGAAGAAGAAAAAAAAGAAGATTGGCAACAGATGTTAGCTCAGGTGCCAATATTTAAAAAAAAAATAAGAAGCAGGACCAGAGACATTAGGATCTGACAAGGATGAAAAACCACTCTTTGATGATTCTGGAATCAGTCAGGTTGGTAGCATATCTCAATGTGTTACCCACGGCAAGGAAGTGGTCAAAGGACATTGCCAGGAGCACTGAAGTCTCCATGACAGTAAAGAGTTGAATAAAGCATGTTTGAACAACATAGGCAAGGACTGATCTACCTTGTATTGAACCAGAATATGCCCAGCATGGGGACTAGTGTGGAAATTCACAAGCCCAGGTTGATGGTGGAGAACATCAAGAAGACATAGTACACAGGTTCATGGAGACCTGACTTGGTGATGATGACAAATAGGATTATACCATTCCCAGAGAGAGCAGTGATGTAGAGACGGCAGAAGGGGATGGAGTTCCAGGCATGGCTAGCTTCTAGTTCTGGAGCTCCTGTTCAGGAAAAAGATCAGAGAAGAGGAAGTGATGTTAGGAAAAGATGACACGATTACTATGGAAGAATAATTCTGTTAGAAAAATGTCCTAGAATGAGAAATGAAAACACCATTCATCAACTTCATTGTGATTTCTATTAACTGTAGTTACATAAATAAATCAAATGGGAGATTATTCTTAGGCCTATATCTCTCCCTTTTGCTCCCCAGTTTTTATTTCTTTTCTTTTTTGCTATATCGAGCTTCCCTCCATGGTGGCTATTTCCTGATTCATGTTAGAGAATGGACCGTCTTTTTTTTTTTAAGTCTCAAGGATATTTTTTGTCTTTTTCCGCTTTGACCCTAAGCATTTTCTTTTCCCCTTCATTACATTCCCCACACAAGGGAGAATTGGATGAAGATAATCTGAAATTACCAAGAATTTAATGGAGACCTCAAAGTAACATTAGTTTTCAAAAGTAAAATTTATTATTTAATTAGAAATAAAATAATAGTTGAATATTTGTGTTAATACTAATGCATTATCATGGAACTTTATCATACATGTTAAAGATATATTGCCTTTTCAGCAAATAATTTTGTTTAAGCAAATAATTTTATGCAAGTCAAAATATCCTATTCATTATTTCTTGGGCAATGGATCTTACCCCTGTCTTGCTAGGGTCGTTTCTAGTCTAGGGTTACATTTCTGATCTTGATTTTTTATTTTCTTAGCTGCTGACACTTTAGTTGTAGTGATACATAACTGTTAAAAAAAATTCTCTGTAACATCAACTTTAGCAATTAGTCCTTTCAGAGGGAACTGTATTCGATTTCAGGGCTAAAAGTGGACTGAGTGTACAGAGGCCAGATATTAGTACTTCCCTCTCCAACTTAGTGTCACTGCAATCATTGCCACCTTTTACTTACCTATAGCCTCAGAAAAGCACATTTACAGAGAATGTTTTCATCGAGTTAAATAACACATTTGAGTTTTCAGCTCCATCAAAAGGCAGCGTCTGAATTGAGACTTACTGTTACATAGGTGAGGTCCTGGGTAAGTTTTCTCCTTACTTTCTCCTTTCCCATATTGACCTAACTCTTGTGACCCAGTCACCTTACATACTGGAAAGTCTTGCTGAAATCGGCACTAAGCCAATGTGGTGCTGTCTGAATACTCTAAATTTTCTTCTCTTTGGCATCTTGAAGACTGCATGCTTTCCTCATAGTCGCAGTCATTGACTGGAACTCCACTGGTCCTTCATGAACATTAGGAATTATGATGCCTCCGACCACTTGATTTAGAGAATATACTCGTGCAGCTGTGTTTTACTGACACAATATTACCTCCTAACATTCTGGTGCCGGATCTTTGTGACACCTCTTGTGACTACTTATTGTATTGTTGACTACCGTTTTACTAATCCCCAGCTGCTAATCCTGTCGAGTCTCAACTTTTATTGCTGGTCTCACAGGCTACTGAGATCCCAACATATCTTGCATATGAGACTGCTCAGTTCGACTTTGACCACAAAATAGCCATACATTTTTGTTTTTGCCATTTAATGTTAATATTAAGGAGATTGAATTAGATAATCTCCATTATTTTTTTTCTTATTCTATGCAATTGAAGTTTAAAAAGACACCACAGAAATAGGCTTGTGAGTATTACTTAATATCCTAAACATATGAGAGATTATGGAAAGGGCCCACATGCAGAAAATTTCAAGTGTGTGCTATAGTGATTATGGAATTTTTACTATGCTGATTATAAGGTGAATCGTGTTCCATTGACTTCATAATTATTTGATTGCAAAGTATATTAAATAAAATAAAATCAATTTCTCACTCAGTTTTCTGGCATCATTCAAAAACTAATATGTGAAACTAAAAATAAAAATCTATTGTTCATCAGGTAATGTTAGAAGAACATTTTAAAGGTTATACATATAGAAAGATAGTAAATGTTATATTAGAAAAATAATGTCCTGTGACTGGAAACTCTAATACAAATTTAGGCTGATTTAATTAAAAAAATAACAACCCAAGAAAGTTGATATCTAAAACCAGTGTTCATGGGAGGAAAGTAGCAGCAGGAAGGTTCAAGAAGAAATACAATTTTGGTGTTAGAAGTCTCTTCTAAGGACATCTACGACATTGGTTTTAAATGTCTTCATTTATAACATTTTAGAGTGAGGTAGAAGCCTAGAATTTTAGATTGGAAAGTAACTTAGAGATCTTTTAGTTCCTTCCAAAGAATGAGATTAATTTTGTCACATGGTCTTCTAGTTGCCTAAAAGCGACTAATTAATTTTTAGTCTTATACCTGTTAAGGTGAATTGAAGGGATAGTGATGGGTGTATGAACTAAAAAAGAGCACTTTGAAATTATAAAGTTTATAATCAGCCAGGAGAAGAGAAAACTAAGACCAAATACAGGGTTGTCCTCACATGGCTGAAGCAGTATTATATTTGAGAAGAATTACATTAGATCTGTGTGCCATACACAGGGCAAACCTAGAACCAACAGGAGGGAGCTTCTAAGATGCTCTTTTAAGAAGCAGTGCTCTAATGCATAGAATGAGCCAGAAAAAGGCAGTGGTGAGCTTCTAATACTGCATGACAAAACAGTCATTTTGTCTATGCACAAGCACAGAAAATCAGATGGATGCATTCATCCAGTCATTTAGCAAATATATATTGCACATCATCCCCACTATCAGAAAAAGAACTAAAATCTCATGCCCTAGTACCAATGAATCACTATTATTATTATTATTATTTTTTTTTTTTGAGGAAGATTAGCCCTGAGCTAACATCTGCTGCCAATCCTCCTCGTTTTGCTGAGGAAGACTGGCCCTGAGCTAACATCCGTGCCCATCTTCCCCTACTTTATATGTGGGACGCCTACCACAGCACGGCTTGCCAAGTGGTGCCATGTCCACATCCGGGATCCGAACCAGCGAACTGCGCACCGCGGAAGGGGAACGTGCAAACTTAACTGCTGCGCCACTGTGCCGGCCCCGAATCTCTATTATTTTTTAACAAATTCTTTGTCTCTTCGAATCTCAACACCAGGATTTGGGCATATGACCCTAGGTATCCCATATTCTATATTTTCACTTAAAGAATTATATTGTTCTTGCTTTTTATGGTAGAATTCTACACTGATGAGTCAAATTCAGTTTTTGGGCCAGATCCTCCATGTCTAACATCCATGCATAAAACACTGTAGATATACTATCTAATTTAAAGAATACCAGCAAGATTTAAATTGACCACATAAACTGATTTTTTTTTAATTTTCAGAATTTCACTGTTTATGAATTTTTCAGAATGGAGATTCAGTACATTGCAAAGAACCTCTATTTTTTATTTCTAAGCAGTGCTAAAAACAACAAAAATCCAGGACCTTTACTGTTGTAAATTATTAAAGCAAAGGCAATTCCACAGTGTCTTGTGTTTGCACGGCTGTTATTTTATAATTTCCTCTTAGAAACACTTCCTCTGAAGAAACTGAATCTCTTTCTGTGCAAGGATGCCACATCAACCTTCTAACATTAAGGCATAAACACTGCCCCTGTACTGACATCAAGTGAAGAGGATGAGGAGGAGACCCATCTCTGAGGTCTCATTCAGCCTCCAGAGTGGAGGTTATCTATGAGGAACCCATGCCAGGAGAGTCATTTACCCATCTGCAAACCTATTCCTAAGGGATCTTTCTGGCCAGTAGCATTTGCTGGTTTTGCATTTGTGCTGCAGTCACTCTGCATGCCTAATCTACTCGCTTTCCCATGTGGTTTAATGTACTGCAATTGCTAAGGTTGTTTTCTTTTTAACTTGCTGTGATGAATGTTGAAATATATGCCAGGAAAATATAAATGTTGGACAAACATGAGAAGTGTATAAATATAGTTTTCACACCTGCCTTGGGAAGGAGATCACTGAAATTATCCTATATACTCTGGAATTTTAGACACAGTTATTCCACAGAAAGAAAGATCTCAAAGATTATTTTTCCCCCACAGACAGAGAGCAAAACAAACAAATTTTAGATTAGAGATAATAAACAAACAGAGAGATATATAGTTGTACCTTGTTATAGCTCAGTGGCTCCTCAAGTCGACTGAGTACTAGATATGCCTGGGGATCTTGTTATAAATAGAAATTCTTAGGCCTCATCCCAGAACTAATAAAACAAAGTATTTGGGGAGTGGGGTTCAGGTTCTGAATTTTTATAGATTTTGTTTTTTAGAGCAGTTTTTATGTTCATAGCAAATTTGAGTGGAAATCACACAGTTCCAATACTCTTCTCTTCCCGACACACTCACAGCCTCCTCCGCTATCAACATCCCCCGCCAAAGTGGTAAGTTTGTTACAATCAATGAATGAACATTGGCACATTATTACCACCCAAAGTCCATAGTTTACATTAGGTTCACTCTTGGTGTTGTGCATTCTATGGATTTTGACAAACGTATAGTTACAGGTATCCACCATCATAGTCTCATACAGAATAGCTTCACTTCCCTAAAAATCCTCTGTGTTCCACTTATTCATCCTTTCCTCTTCCCAATCTCCTGGCAACCACTGATCGTTTTGCTGTCTCCACAGTTTTTCCTTTTTTCAAAATGTCATATATTGAAATTCCATAATATACAGCCTTTTCAGATTGACTACCTTCACTTAGTATCTATCTAAGCTTCCTCATTGTCCTTTTGTGGCTTGATATCTCATTTTAGCGGTAAATAATATTCCATTGCATGGAAGTACCAGGAGTCTGTATTTTCAACAAGACCCCCATCAATTTTTATGTATCCTGCCCTGTACAATAATTCTTATGGATCAGCCATTAGAAAATACTTCACAGACTAAAGATACCTTCATCAAAATTGGAATATCAATTAAAATTTTATGTAGTGAATATTACATTCCCATTGACTTACATTATTAATTCTAATAATAAAACTGTGTTATTAATTCTCATTTCCAAGCGGCCTTCTATCATTTTAGTTTTGCTTCTTCCCATTTCCTTCTGTCAGGTGATTTTTGATTTTACACCATGGTTGCAGTAAAGTAGGATTAGTATTTAAAGTTCGTTGTAATTTGAATTATTCAATATTTATGTCATTTACTAAGTTTTCTTGAAAGAGGGTATATCTATAATAAATATTTTAATGAAATTACATCTTCATAAGTTATAGGCCTCACTATGCAATAAGCTCACTCAAAGCAAGAAGCTAATCTTGTTCATGTTTATAGTCTCAATATATGCCCCAATACCTAGTTCATACTAGATGGAAGATGCATGTTGCTGTTGAATGAAGAATACGAATATAAATTGAGATTGTCATGTCCTTGGTTTTATTCATTCTATTTTTATGGCCACAGAACTCTGAGCTTGTGATGCCTCGTTTGGTAAAGTGAGTCACTGTCTTATCATTCTCTTTAAAGAAGTGAATGTGTGAAGTAAGGTGGGGTAAATTAGAGTGCCAAAATCCAAGGCATCAAGCTGGGCAATGAACTACTGTAATTATGGTAGGGTACTTAGTGACTATGGTTGATGGGAGGTGAGTCTGCAGAAGTAATTCTTAGAGCTAGCATTCCACAGCATTTCTATGTCTATACGAAGTAGCAGTCCAAAACTACCTTCCCAAATAGACATTCTGGATGTGGAGAGAACTAGCCAGTGGGGTTTGGAACCACATGTGGCTAATACTAAGAAGGTGTTGAATAGGAGATATGAAGGAAGAGTAAGATATATAGGAATTCTGAGTAATGAGCACATTTCTCTTGTTGGTTTTATGTAGTTGTTAAAATAATAGGCAAAATGCCCCTAGGAAATTCTGTTGCTGTCTGAAATACAAATGATAAAGTTTACTTTAAATTTTATTTCTCAATATCAATGGATATAAATGCATAGAAAAAGGAAGGGTAAAAATCAAATTTATACAGTGGTTACCTATTGAGAAGGTGGAAAGACTGGACTTGAGGGATAATATCAAGGAGGACTTTGGGCTTTTCTATAAACCTTTTATTAATGAGAGCATATTTATTATTTCTCATATAAATAAAATTAATTTAAAAGCCTTTTAAAAAGTTATTTTCTGATTGTTTTATGGAAAACAGAAGGAGGAAAAGGTACAAGGTTGGAGATCTAGAAACCTGTAAGGAAACTGTTGATTTAGTTTAAAGATTTTAGTGTTCTAGACTAAGTCCAAGGGTGAAGATGAAGAGAGATTGTGGCATCAGAATAGGCAAGAAATACAGATTCATTGGATGCAGGAGCAAAAGATGATTAAGCATTTGAGGATGGTTCATTAGTTTTTGTCTTTGGCATTAGGGAAGGTTTTAAAAAATTACATGATAGCTGTTAATTCTGGGAAGCCATCTATTCATGAAAAAACTGGCTTAAATTATTCTTAGTTAAATTGGGGCATATGCAAAGTGGGATAAGATCTGAGACTGTAATCTCTGGTTCTAAAATTTCCCTTGCCCTATATGGTTTGGACAGTCAGAGCTGTGATCAAATGCTAGAAAATATAGGCAGAAAAACTAGGATCAGTTATAAGGGAAATTTCTTATGCTATACATGCCAAATATTGAATTGAATGACTTACCACTGAAATTGTACAGAAAGATTATTTGATAGTCTATCATGTTCAGTTCAACAGCAATCATTGAGTGTCTGCTATGTGAAAAGTATTCTCCTAGGTATTGTAGTAGCTTCAAAGAAAATCAAGCCTTCTTTTTTTTAATTTAGGGAATTTACAGCCTTGTGGAAGCAATAATGATAATGATAATAATATAAATTTAGATATAAAACACAGCCAATAATACACAAAGGCAAAAAAAGATACAGACAAAGCAATACAAAAGGCAAATTATGGGAAGGAGAGATCAGATATCATTGGAGCAATCATGAAAAATTTAATGAATAAGATATTTGAAGATGAGCCTTGACACATGAGTAAAATTTCAAGGTGGAGGAGTGGGTGTCAAGGTTGAAGTGGAGTCAACAGTAAAGGCCACCATCAGGAAAGTTCCATATACATGATGGAGCAGTTAGCAGACTGGTTTTCTTAGACTGCAGAGGATGTGAGAAGACAAAGAGATAGATTAAACTTTAAAGAAAAGTTAAACCTAAATTGTGGAGGACTTTAACTATCATAGACAAGAGTTGTTTCTTTTAGTCAGTAGTTGAGAAATAAACATGGGAGTGATGCCTATTAGTTTGTTTTTAAATTTTCTTTGAGCTGGATATTTGGAAAATTAATTCAAAGAGAATGGCTGGTGTTTTTGGACAGAAACAGCATAGAGAAGGGAGGTCAGTTAGTCATCTACAGGAATGGAGTAACTGACAGGTAGTGAGAATCAGAATTAGCATTTTGATGCAGAAAAGATAAGACTGTCTTAGGTAAGATTAACGACATTGTAGAGATATTTGAATTGGATAATGTCTAGTTCCATCCAACTCTAAAACTACAGAGGTCTATAACTCCATTTTGTGATGAATTTTCACTGACTTTGAAATAGATCTTTATAGTAGCAGTAATTGCTAAATGTGAGTTCCCTTGGAACATACAAGTTTGAGCATAGCTTTTTGAATCTGCTTTGTTTTCACGCTATAGATGATGGGATTCATCACAGGTGGAATGAGCAAGTATACATTAGCAATGAGTGTGGGTACATAGGGTGGAACATGTTTTCCAAATCTGTGAACAAACGACAGGCTGATCAAAGGGATGTAGAATATGGCCACAGCAGTGATATGAGAAATGCAGGTGCTGAAGGCCTTTTTCCTCTCCTCAGGGGATGCAATGTTGAGAACGGAGCGAATGATCAAGACATAGGAAAGCAGGATAAAGATAGAGTCCACTCCAGCAGTAGAGATAATTGCAGTTAGTCCAAAAGCACTGTTGATCTTTGTATCTGAACATGACAGCTTCATCACATCTGGGTGGAAGCAGTAGGAGTGATGGAGCACATGGCTGCAGCAGAATGATAAACGCTTAAGAAGCAGAACTAGTGGTGTCAGAATGACAGTCCCCCTGGTAATGACTGCCAAACCAATTTGTGTGATCCTTGCATAAGTTAGAATGGTAGCGTATCTCAAAGGGTTAGAAATGGCCACAAAACGATCAAAGGCCATAGCCAGGAGCACCGAAGATTCCATAAAAGTGAAGAGGTGAATGAAGAACATCTGTGATAAGCAAGCACTGAAGCTGATTTCCCGGATATTAGCCCAGAATATTCCCAGTACTGTCCCCAATGTAGAGATACATAAGCCAATGTCAGTGGTGGACAACATGGAGAGGAAATAGTACATGGGCTCGTGAAGACTTGGCTCAGTAAGCACTACGAACAGGATCAAGGTATTTCCAGAAAGGGCAGTGAAATAGAGGCAGCAGAAGGGGATGGAGATCCAGGCATGGGCCCATTCAAGTCCAGAGACCCCAGTCAAGAGGAAAGTAGGGAAAGTGGAGTTACAGAAGATTGGCATTACGGTCTGCAAGAGCAGAAATTTCTTGTAAGATCTTGACTTTCTAAATTTAGAAGTTAAAATTATTTTTAGTTGAAGTTGAATATACATTTTGTAAAGCGCAAAAAATGAAGTTTGACGTCTATATGCACTCATGTAACAACTTCCAAGATCAACTGATAAAACATTATCACCAGCCCTGAAGGCTTTCTAATGCCTCATCCTCATTTATGTCCTCTCCTATAGTAAGCATTATTTTGACTTCTATTACCACAATTACTTTTCTCTATTTTGATCTTGATATGAATAGAGTCATGGACTATCTACTATTTGCATTTTGCTTCTTTCACTCAATATTATGTCTGTGAGATTCATCACTGAAATAAGTTACTTAATTACATTCAATTTAATTTCAATTTACTTGCTTAATAGAATTCTTTGCTCATAATAGATATTCCAAATATCTTTGCTAATTGACTTATATTTTATCTGCCCTTCCTGAAATATTATATTTAACCATGAGTGGGGCTTGGCCTAATTGACTAATTTTGCCTTGGAATTTTGGAATCATTAAACTCAGGTCTAAGAGAAAATTTATTTTAAACTAGCAGGGAAGCATCTCTTTTCAAGGACTACATATACCTAAGAATCCACCCCAAATAATGACCGTTTGACCTGTCTCATTATGTATATTTACTACAGGGAACTAGAGGGAAGATGCTTCAGTTCCTGTGAATCGGAAACTTGATACTGTTTTTAATTTGTAACACTAAAATACTGCCTTATTTACCATTATGGAGCCTGCCTCTGTTGTGGTAAAAATTAATGATGATAATAATAAACTTCTTCTGTAACATGTATAGCCCGATCCTCAATCTGGCCTTGATCTCTTACAGGGTTGTTCAGATACATAATATTATGTGTATTATAAGCCATGTTCTATATAATGTTCTAGGTATTTTACATGTTATTTCATTTGAGCCTATGAAAAACATAAGAGAGAGAGATTTTTATTGTAGATGCATAAAGTGAAGTTTAAAAGTTTGGTTAAATTGTCAAAGGTTGTAAAATCTGAAATAGATGACATTGGGAATCAGAAAATAAGACTTCAGAGTCTGTGCTATTAACAACTACACTACATTTTCTAATGATAATGATGATAACAATAATAATGATATAATTCTACTTCAACACTAATTTAATTCTCTATTGATACATAAGGCAAATGTATTAGAAATATGTACGTTTGCAAATCTCTTATTTAGCATTTCTATGGTTCAGTGTCAAAACAATTTTATTTCAAGATTGTGTATGTTTTGTACGACGTAAACAAATTAATGAGAGTAATTTTAACAAATAGTAAATTCTTAGCATAATACTGGATGCTAGAATTCAAATTAATCCATGGTGGATATAACATATTTATTATAATGAAGCTATTGTTCAAAATATATTTTTAACCTCTGTAAGATTTCCACTGTTCCTTTAGAAGCAATCCAAGATCATTTCCACTAAAAGTGTCCACTTTTATACAATTTTATCATGTAATCGACTACATAGCTTACTTATGGATGTAGATAAAAATTTGTTTGACTTTTTCTCCAAACATATTACCTATTTCTACATATTTTCAATTCCACAGACATCCAATGGACAATGGCTTTTATTCATTTTTTTTTCCTACTTTAAAATATTTATTTTTATCCCGGGCTAATCTCCTAAATATTAGATCCATATAGCTAATCCCTTGATCTCTCCACTTAAATATCTCAAAGTTAACTCAAGCACAAAGGGATTGCATCTGAATTAATACCCACAAACTGTAAATTATATTTTGATTAACATTTTGATTAACAGCTCTATGGATCTACAGTAGCTTGATGTATCTGGTTGCCTAAGCCAGAAATATGAATGTCCTTCCACCTCCCATCTGTTGGTCATGAATTTCTGTCTCTATTGCAACTCTTTCTAACTTGTGCACATATTGCTCTCAGAATTTTGTTTCTAAGATTTAAAATAGACTTCCATTTGAAAATAATTTTAGCTAGTATTACATGAAACAATATCTCACAATTTTCTATTAAATTTTCAAAAAGGATAAAAGAAAAAGGAGCAGATCAATGAAGTACTAATGTTAAAACTGATAGATGTTCTACATCCCGAATTTTTTGAGGGTGATTAATTGCTCCTAACTAAGAAATACGGAGATGGGTTGAGTCAAATTATAAGGCAGCACTAACACCATTACCACAGTCTACAGTTAGGAATCCAGAGTCTGTACCAAAATAAGAAATGGGAACGAGACGACTCTTTTTATAAGATGCTGAACTATAAGGTGACCCAGGACATTTTCCTTGCACCAGATTTCTCATTGTGAGAGACTCAGCCAAAGATAATGGCATGAGGGGTGGCATTAGTAAAGACACATTCGATTTTGAAATGAATATTCACCAAAGTACATTTTCTTTTCAGCAGAAGAATCAGAATAAAATCTGGCAACAGCATATTTTGCGAATTTAGGTTTTAATTTTCTGTAATATTTCCAAGTGGCAAAGACACATTCATTGTTGGTGGATCAGAAACTGCACTCCATATAATCATGCTTGATGAGGCAGCAGCCATTAGCAAGCCACACACATAGTTTATTGAAAGAATAAGTGTGAAAAGATCTTGCTTTACAGTAGGGAGTGTATAAAGGAAAAAAATATTAGCATGAAATCTTTAAAATATGGCATAAAAGGAAAAAGGGAGCAACATCTGGAAAATTCAGAGTATTAGCATATATGAATATATAACAATGTCTGGAAATGAAATAACACATTGCTTCTCATATCATAAGGGTTCAGTTGTTATCATAATAGATGTTAAACCTCTATAGAACTAAGAATAAAATATCCTAAGGTAATTCAGGTAATAGCATCATATAACATTATGAGAAAAAGAGAAACCATCAGAAAGAAAGGCCAAAATAATGAGATACTAGAAACATAAGAGAATTAAAGCAAATGTTAGATATAATCAAAAGCAGAATTGAGGTAAAATAATTTAAAGCAATTCAATTTTGAGAATATATTTGAAAAATTCTTCCATAAGGCATAGGGAAAAATTGTGAAGAGAAAATGATATTTAAGAAAGGCAAAAAGGGAAAATTCAAAATAACGAAAATTAATGTCCCAGATAAAATAAACCAAAACAACTGAAAGAAAAATGACTGTTCCAAATGCAGTGTTTGGAGATTGAAAGCACTCATTGTATTCCTCGTAAAATCAGTGAAGATGGAATATATATAAAATATTTGACTTATACAATTAAAAAAACTACAAGTTTTCAGGCAGAGAAAAATAGGATTCCTATAAAGAAATTATAATCAAACTGGTTTTACAAATAAAATAAAACACACTTTTAAAAATATTGTATTCAATGTACAGAAAAAAGAATGAAATATGTAAAAAATTACAAAAATGAGCAAGAATTGTATATGGAAGACTAGAAAACATTGCTGAGAGAAATTTTAAAATACGTAAATTAATAGAGACATCATATGCTCATGGATTAGAAGACTCAATATTCTTAAGAAGTTTATGGATCCCTAATGGATCCGTAAATTCAATGTAGTATCAGCAGGCTAATTTTTTTTTGTAGAAATTAACACTGATCCTAAAATTTTTTGGAAATTCAGAAGATTATAGTGAAAAAATAATTTAAAAAAAAAACTAAGTTGGAGTACTTATACTACCAGATTTCAAGACTTAATATTAAGTCAATGTAATCGAGACACATGACACAAAGTTCATCATATAGATCAACAGAATAAAACTGAGAGTCTAGATTTAAACCCTTACATCACGGCCAATTGGTTTTAACAAAGGTGCCAAGACAATTAAATGAGGGAAATGACAGACTTTTCAACAAATGATGCTAGAACAATTCGATATCCCTATACAAAATCATCCCCCCAAAACAAAAAGAAACCTTAGACTTTACCACACGCTGTCCTCAAAATTAGCTTCAAATAGATCATAGACCTAAAGGTAAGAACTTAACATCTGAAACTTCTAGGAGAAAATATAGGGGAAAATTTTGTGGCCATGGGTTAAGAAAAGCGTTCTTAGATACCAAAACAAAGCTATGATCCATTAAAAAAACTGATCACTGTCAGACTTCTGCCAAAAAAAGAAAAAATGCAATTCAAAATTCCCCTTAAGAAAATGAAGACAGACCACAGACTGGGAGAAAATATTTACATGAGAATCTTTTATCCAGAATATATATATATATGAATTTATATATATATAAATGCTCTAACAACTCAATAATATATGGAATGATCCAATTAAAAATGGACCAAAAATTTGAACAGATATTTCACCAAAGAAGACATATACATGGTTAATAAGCACAGAAAAAGATGATCAACATCACGGGTCATTAGGAAAATAAAAATTCAAAATACATTGTGATATTGCTACCCACCCACTAGAATGGCTATAATTAAAAAGAAAGGTAATAGAAAGTCTTGGCAAGCATATGGAGAAACTGGAAATATCATAGATTGCTGGTGGAAATGTAAAATGGTACAGCCACTTTAAAAACCAGATTGGCAGTTCCTTAAAAAGTTAAAAATAAATTTACCATGTGACCTAGAAATTCTACTCCTAGGAGTCTACCAAAGAGAAAGGAAAGCCTATGTATATGCAAAACTTGTACACAAATGTTCGTAGGTGCTTTATTCATAATAGCCCCTAATCGGAAGCAACTCAAATGTCTATCAACTGGTTAATTGGTGAGCAAAATGCAAAATACCAATACAATGGAGTACTATTCATCAATAAAAAGAAAAAAATACTGTTACATGCTACAATATGGGTGTACCTCAAAGACGTTATGCTAATTGAAAGAAAGCAGAAGTAAAACACTACTTTTGTGTGACGCACTTTTATGAAATATCCAAAAAAGACAGTTTTTAAAGATAGCAAGGTTTGCCTCTGTCTAGCGGTAGGAGTGGCAAAACAGCAGGAGGTAACTTTTTGGGGTGATAAAGAAATGTTTTAAAGCTGAATTGTGGTGATGATTGCATGTCTAGAAATTTACTAAAAATCTTTGAATTGTATAATATTTATAACATTAAGTAAAGGCACAAAGTAGACACTTTGTAGTATATTTTTTATGATATGAGCAAAAGTTCAAAAACTTAAAAATAAGACTAGATTTAAATTTCTTTCAAGAAATATTGAGGCTCAGAAAGCAATAGATTTACTTCAGTAGAATTTTTGGCAAAATCTGATAACCAGCCCAGTTTGTTTTATCAGAAAAAGAAAGAGACATACAAAAGCTCAGAAAATATACCCACCAAATATTTTTCTTTAAAATAAAATGTGAAGTATTGCAATGTTTCCTGGTTGAGAATTGACTTCAAGTTGCAAGAAACAAAGCCAATAATAGGAATTGACCATATGAAAGGATCGACAGAGACATTTACCAGTGTAGAAAAATTTTGCTATGATTACTAAAAGGATCGATAATACAGAGAATTGAACCTCAAATATTATATTATATACTGATATAATTAAGATAATTTAGTACCTTTTTGGAAACAAATACAACCCTGGGACAAATTAAAAGCACAGGAAGAGGCCTAGGTAAACATTTGCTTAAGTTTAAAGGAAGATTCTTAAACCATTAGTAATAGAGTGAGTTACTGAATACAAGGAGTTGAGCAAACTGACTATCCATTTGAAAAAAATATAATAAAGAATACACCATGATATATATTTAAACGAATTCCTGATGGTTAAATATGATTAAATCACATACATTTTAGAACAAAATGCAGGTAATAATTATATAATCCTTGAGTGAGAATTTTCTAATCATGACATCAAAGATATAAACCATAGAGGTAAAGATTGATATATTTGGTTTGTTAAAATACAAAGAATTGTTTTATGCAAAAACATCTTCAGCAGAATTAAAGAGTTATCACAAATTGGGGAAAATATTTGAACCGTATAAAATATTCCGTTGGAAAATGTGCTTACTGTAGGACTGCAAAAAAACCCTGATAATATGAAAAAATGAGCAAAAGGCATTAAAATTCCTAAAGAAGAACTCCAGAAATACAGGAAAAATATTCAATTTCACCATCAGCCAAAGGAATACTAATTAAAATGATTCTTTTTAATCAATTAGTTGACAAAGGTTAGTAAGGATTGCTGGGCTACAGGAGAACACCACTCTCATGTGGTGAAGAGCGAGTGGGTAAAAGGTCCATTTGTCATTATTTATCAAACACTTAAGACTTATTTTCCTTTGAATTAACAATTTAATTTCTCCCAAATCATCAGTAGTGATAACAACAACCCCTAGGGTTACTGTGCATTTCATGTGCATATATAAATCAATCATTCCTTCAGTCATATGTTTATTAATTCTTTCAATAGTTAAAAACTAAGTGTCTACTTTGTGCATTTAACCCTCAAAATAATGTTTTATTTTCAAGGTAATAAATAATGTTTATAGACAGATTAATGTATATATAAACCATTGTGGTAAATTCCTTCAGTTTAGAAATTGGCCTCTTTCATTATTGAACTAAAAAAGCATAAGGCAGATTACTGTATCCTGTGGTTACTGAGAGATAAACATCTATGTTTTCCACTATTTTGACATTTTCCAACGCATTGTTTCTTCCTCTAATCCAAGGAGCTCTCTCGCATCTCTAAAAAATAATAAAATTTTGATTCTGACAAAATCACATGCACACCATCACTGGTCTGCTCATAGTTTGTTTCTCAGAATCGCTGTGCTTTCTAGAGAGGAAAAAGGAGGAGAGTTCAGGAACAAGTGGACTAGCATGTGCTTGGTATCAGGCAGGACCGGACAGTTTGGGACTGATATCTATGTTGTGACCTCTGCCTCCCAGTCAATCTCACGCTATGTCAACTCTTAATTTCTACCAATGTAATACATGGGTGTGTAATTGGACATGAGTTGGAATATGTGTCTCAAGATTTTAAGAAAAGAGGACAAGAGCTTTATCCTTTTCTAGTTTCTAAAATGTATGAGTAATCAAGAAAAGGGTCAAACACTTCTATTCTTTTATGATGAAGAATATGAAGTCCAATTTTCTACATTATTAGTCATCTCATATAAATAAATGTCAAGAGTCCTATCCTGCTGCAGAGGAAAATCAGTTGCCATCACATGATGGTTTATTAAAACAGTGAATACCTATACAATCTCCTAGAATGACAAAATGCTGTTCCTATGATTAAAAAGGTCATGGATTCAATTAATTTCATTAATTTATAATTGATTTATGCATTCATAGAGAAGGATTTGAGAAGGTCCTTTATTATATTTTTCTGAATTTAGGAAGAATGTCACAAAGTTAACCACCTACATGGAGGCAAAGCAGTGACTGTCCCCCATGAGTGTGCTGACCTGAGGCACTGCAGTCCCAGTGTTTGGGGCTGGGACTGAAATATGAACTAGGTGAAAGGTTGGAAGGTAGATGACAGCAAAGTTTTAATATTCTTAGACAGAAGGGAAATAAATATTGATCCAGAATCTTTGCTACATATCTCTACATATGTTACTTTAATCTAACGGTACCATTAATAGGCTATGACTAACATCCCCAGTTTTCAGGTGAGATGGCGTAGGTTCAGCGTGAAGAACTTAGTGAACATTCCCATTGATTGATAAAATGGAGCCAGGGTGTGAATTCAGGTCTGTCTGACTCCAAAGGTGTGGTCATTTCACTGTGCCACCCTGCTTCTGGTGCTCAGACAAAATTAAAAAGAAATAAATCAATTGCAGCAGACTTATGAGGCTGAATGGAATAAATGTGCTGCAGCAAGTGTAACCCAAAGAGAAATGTAAGTTAAACAATAGTGAGGATGACCAGTGATTGTATTTTGGGATTTGGTTATTATATGAGTCAGGGAATATATACATGCAAGAAGCAGTTTTTGTTGAGATTAGCAACAGATGAAAACAAAATGTCTATATTGGATGTGGAATTTCTAAATAGGCATCAGGCCCATAGAAGAGATCAAAACAATGGGGAATCCTAAATATATCAGGAGCTGGGAGAGTGTAGAGATCAGGGGCCTGGGATAATTGGGGAGGGTCTTACCTTTCCAGATGTGGAGAATTAGAAGGGATACAAATAGAGATGTTGAAAGAGCAATGCCAGAAGACCAGGTAGGTTATTGTCTTTAAGTTCACTTTCAAGACATTCTTCCTTGTGTTTAAACTAAATTATTCATTATGAAGCTTAAAGTCATCTGACACATTTTATTATACAGACAGCCAAGGACTTTCTGATCTGAGAGCAGCTGCTTGACTTGGCCTTTAGACAAGGAGGAGAACTTTCTCTCACCCTTATTTAGATTGGGTATTTGCAGGCCACCGGTTTACCTCTATGAATGGAAAATTTCGTAAGGAAACTTGATGGCGTAGTCATTTACCCAACTGGGATAAACACACCCTTGGGGGATTTCTGTGCCATTCTGTTTTGCCTCACTTCTCTCCCCCGGGGGTTAGTTGGGTGGCATCAGCAAAAACATATGCTAAGACAAGTGGAATGAACCAAACAATGAATAATAGACATATTCACACAGTAATTCTGTGTTTACATGTTTTAATTAAAAATGAATTTGAATCATTACTTTGAACTTGCATACAACATTTAAGATGGGGATCCAGTATTTCCTCTTGCTTTTTATTTTGCCATGGTTTCTTGCAGATAATCTATTACGTAGATTTTTGTGTACAACTAAGTGGAATAACAGATGCTTTGAAAGTATCTCCAGGTAATAGCATAGTATCAGGTACATAGGATGTATGCGTTAAATGTTGGTTAAAAAGAGCAAATGTGTTCCTAAAATTCAAAAGCAAGCAGTAAAATAAAATTACATAGTCAAGGGACTCCATGAGGATGATCCTTTCAACAGAAGAAGGTAGATTTGGCAGCATGGCAACTCAAGTGGAAGCAACTTCCAGAAAAGAAATTATATTAATTAAGATTATATTAATTAGCATCTGTATAGTAATTAATATTTTCCAAGTAATTTCAGGTACTTTATCTTATTTAGTCTTGGTTGTTTAGGCAAACACAAACATTTTTTACTTAGCTGACAGGTACTAATGAATACAGTGCTTGACACAAAATCAGTGGTCAATAGTGTTTATCAAAGTAATTTATCCCTCTCTTTTGTAGATCTATTTCACAGTCCAGAAAAGAGAATCATATAAACAAGCAAAATAGAAGTCATTCTGTTCAACTCTATTTAGTTGATGGTTAGTTTAATTAGCTAATGAAATTGGTTAAATATAAGAGTCATAAAAATAATTTTAACCTAAAATTAACTTTCAATTTCAAACTAAAACTTATACGTGTGACGTATACATCACATCATTAGATGGAGAGTTTGAGCCTTCTAATGTGTATTTGAAAACTGCAATTCTACATTATCTTCTTATTACAAATCCTATCTTTAATTCATTGGATATAATTTCCATTATAGTAATTTCGATAATTGAGAAAAAACAAGTATCCTACAGTTCACCTATTGGTGGCCACGTGGACTTGCTAATTGGAGAATGAGCTGTGAGAGTCCAACAGGTTGCTAGCATCAGTCGGTATATTTCACAGAGGGAACAAGGATTGCTGGTTACTTTAGCGAGTTGATTCAGTAGAACTTGCATGGAAATCTCCTTCTTAAACTACTTTATTGAGGTATGATTGACATAAAAATCTGTATTTATTTAGTGTATACAATTTGATGAATTTGGGGTAAGTGTACAACCATGATACCATCATGACCATCAATGACATAAACATATTCATCATCTCCCTAAATTTCTCCCCATCCCTTTTATTCTTATTATTTTTTGTGGCAAGAACACTTAACATAATATCTACCCTCTTAGCAAATTTTAAGTATACAATAGAGTATTGTTAGCTATACACCAACAACTACATGAAAAAGTGCTCACTATCACTAATCATCACGGAAATACAATTCAAAACAACAATGAGATATCACCTCACGCTTGTTAGGATGCTTATTATTAAAAAAAACCAAAAGTTAACAAATATGGGCAAGGATGAGGAGAAAAGAGAACTCTGGTACATTGTTGGTGGGAATTTAAATTGGTACAACCATTATAAAAAACAGTATGGAGGTTCCTCAAAAAAGTAAAAATAGAATTATCAGATGATCCAGCAATCTCACTTCTGGGTATTTATCTAAAGGAATTGAAATCAGGATCTCAAAGGGGTATTTGCATTCCAATGTTCACAGCATAGATATTTTAATATTTATAATTTTTATACCTTTTGGAAAAGTGGAAAAACAGGAGAAAAGAGACTCACCAAGGATAGCAGGCAAGTAGTTGAAGCCTTTCCCTTGTTGAAAGAAGCAGAATAATGGAGTTCCACGAATACTGTGTTATACAACCAGAAAACCAGAAAAGTTTGCTCTGCTAGTAAGTGTGTGGCTCAAAGAAAAGATATCTTGGCTAAAATTATCCGTCTGTTTATCTGGAGAGTAGAATGATGAACTAGATAATCTCTGAAATTTGATTTTAAAACTACAAAGGATTAGGATTTAGTGTTTCCTTGGCCGGTGGAGTTTGTTTACCATTTGGACAGCAAGAGAAGCCACTGAAATATTTTTAAGCAACGTGATTCTATTGTAAGATTAATCTGACAGTTACATAGAAGATGTATTTCAATGAGGGGAGACTGAAAGTAGAACCGTCTGATGCAATGTGCCTATAGCAAAGAGAGATTCTGAAGGTACAGAGTAGTGGTGTTGGAAGTGAGAAAGCACGTTAAGTGCGGCATCAAAGTTCCATTTACGTTATACGGTAACAGTTTCAATGTTGAAGGTAGAAAGGCCAAAGGTGACATCCATAAATCAGGCTTGGTTGGCTGAAAGAAGGGTGGCATCACAAAGGGAGATCCAAAATTTTTAGTTTTTATGTAAAAGAAATTTCAAAACAAAGACGTGTTGCCAGGGGTTAGAGGATTACTCGGTCAAGTTTTTTCAAAGAAGGAAAACTTTTAATCACTTTACATCTTTCATTATCAGAAATAATGTTGACTCATCAACAGAAGGATCAGATTGTTTCTAAAGAAAGAAAATAAATTTGGTTTGGGACATGCTGAATTTGATGTACTGATTGGGGCATTTGGATTATTTTGGTAGGAAGAGATAGAAATGATTCATGAGAGTACATGTCCTTCCAGAGCATGTTTTATTTATTTTTTACACATAATAGGGGTCAATAATATTCCCTGAATAAATAAATAATGAAGAAATAAATATGTAATATTGTGAAAATTATTTTGAATAATGGATTTCTTTTCTCTCTACCATAACATAGGGCAACGAGTACAGACACATATATTGAAGTTACTATAGACATTTTGTAGTTGTTTTCGCATATTTTATTAAATCTCATAAATTGTCCCAGAATAAGCTTTTTATTAGTTTTCTTAAAAGTTTAAGTGTATAGCACTATTTGTTATCAGTTAACATTAAATAGAATTTGTAAAACAGTCTGTCAGAATAAGAAGTTCTTTGACACAATAAACAGAAAAATTTTATGAAGGATCTAAATTATAAGGAGAGATATTTTATTATTTCTATGCCTAACAAAGTAAGCTTTTTATCTTGATTACTTCTTAATATTTGCTTTGAAATATCTGCATTTGTCTTTGCTGCCCGGCAGGAAAGATGATGTGCTAATACATGTGTTTGTGCTTTGTAATTTTATGTAACTGTTTATTAATCATATAACCATGGATTTCATAATCCTTGGTGCTTTTACCTTGAGGAGTTTTGCTAAAAGGGAAACTTTCAAGTTGAAAATATTCTTCTGTTTACTCAATCATTTACTCCCCAGGATCATAAAACCCTTGCTTTAGAAACATCTACCATTTAATCAAATGTTCTTCATGCACTCTGTTGCATAAGGAGTGGGTATAAAAGTGGTGTTGGGAAGTTCTTTGGCAACAATATTTTCTGTTTTCTGATAACAGCCTTAAACAAAAAGGCAACCCGATGCACTGGGCCTGTATACAGGAACCTGATTGAAACTAGCTCTGTGCCTGCATCTCCTACTGTCATTCCTGGTCAACAGAGGAGAGCCACTTCTCAACTTCTTAGTGCTACTGGTATTATTTTCACAGCTTATTCCTAATGGCCTTGTTGAATAGTGTGTCCTCTGAGCCTCTCATGGAACACACCCTTGGGTGAGTCTTCTGTGTTAACCTATCGATCCCAGTGTGCTCCCTTTCCTCACTCATTTTCTTCTATCAGTAAAATAGTGGGGGCTGGCCTGGTGGCATAGTGATTAAGTTCACGTGATTTGCTTCAGTGGCCCGAGGTTTGCTGGTTCAGATCCCAGGCACGGACCTACACACCGCTCATCAAGCCCTGCTGTGGAAGGCATCCCACGTGTAAAGTAGAGGAAGATGGGCACAGATGTTAGTTCAGAGCCAGTCTTCCTCAGCAAAAAGGGGAAGATTGGTGGCAGATGCTAGGTCAAGGGCTAATCTTCCTCAAAAAAAAGAAAAAATAATTGTTCATAAAAGAAGTGGAAGTTTGACTACAATGTAGATTAAAAGCAAAAGGGGAAGGAATGTGGTATTTTAGAGTGGGAAGTAGCATGACTCAATCTGATGTTAACCTGCTGCATGAGAAGAATGGTGAGGATAGAAGTCTGGTTTGAAATCTGGGTAATGAAGTAAATAAGAAAGCCTTTTACTTTAAGGCTGAGAGATTTCAATAAGAGCCATCCCAAAGGAAACGTTTTGATTCGTTTTCTTTCCATAAGTTGATCAGATGGCAGTGTACTAGACCAATCAATTGAAGAGAAAGAAAAGGAGGAGAACACAACAGATGCACATTAATGAAATAATTGGGATGTACATAGTATATGGAAAAACGTAGTAAAAACAGTGATATGCCTTCACATGCACACAGCTGTTTTTTCTTTCTCGTCACTCTTTTTTGTTACTACACATGACCAATGGGATGAGCTACTCAAATCCTCAAGACTCTCCTGTGCATATCCTTTTAAGGGTACCCTCTTGAGCTACTGAATTTGATTAGAACATTAATTTAATACATTTACCTCAAGCACACTCTACATCCTAAACCAAGCACTAGTCTATTTCCTTTAATAAATTATACTAAGTAACATGTATATGCAGCATCCTGGATGTCTTGTAGACCAACGATACAACTCAAGCTAAATAAAATTAGCCAAGTTTTGTTTGCATTTTTTAAAAGTCTCCAAATACATTTCTCCTTTCCAGTCTTGTTCTGTTGCTCAGTTCCAGCTAGAGTTCTCCAAAGATATTTAGTCTTTTCTAAGGTTACTTTAGCTCCTAGCTTTCTGTTCAGCTAGGAGCACATTTTGTAATGCAGCCCTTTAAGCATCTCAAAGTCAAAGTCCATGAGCTTTAATATTCTTATATGTTTCTCTTTCTGAAGCTTCGAGCAGCTAACAGGCATGTAGAATTATCAGAACAAAAGCCCCCCACATGCGAAATTCAGGAAATACAGCCAAATTTCTAAGTCAATCTACAAATCAATTCCTTTTAAAATAGGCTTGTTCAAGCAAAAGATGTTCTTTAAGCAACTAATATCAATGTTATAATCTAAATTTACTTTTAAAAATCTGATGGATAGACAAAACAATAGAAAAGAAAGAAAAGTTTTGTATTTTCATATTCTTCAATGCTACTTCCAGATAGGACTTATGAATTTAAAACTCAGGAGTGTATTCTCCCATGTAGAGGAAAAGGATGACCCAATACGCCTTAGATTCTTCCAGAAAGTTGCTTCCAAAATACACTTCTCCTCTATTTACCCCTGGAAACATTTTCAACTCAGATGGCAATAAAAACAGGGAGCATAACTTTGTATTATGAACAGTCACAACACAGTATGTTATTGTGTAAGTTTTTTGTCTAGGTTGCTACTTTACACACTAGATTTTAAGCTTCTTGAGTGCAGGACAATATGTTTAATTGATCTTTTAATTTCTATTGCTTCTTATAAAGCCAAATATAAGGTAAGTTCCCAGTCACTTGTGTGCTGGTAACCTGAATCTCTGAAAAAGAAAAAAATCCTCTTTTGAAGTTTCTCAATTCCCACGGCATTAACACTGATTTCAAGCTGCCAATATGACATAACTGAACTCAGAGTTGAGAAGAAATACACAGTATGGCCTCTTACAAGCTGGCTTGAGCTGGCTCCATCACATTGCTACCCCAGTGTTTGTAGTATACACGGAACTTTGCTCCCATCTATTACTTTTCCAACAGCAATAAAACTGATATGACTCCCATCAGTTTCCCATCTCTGTTTTCTTCTGAATTTTTCTACCGTTTTATACAACTGAGTTTTAAGCTTCGATTTGCCTCTTAAATTGATGTAATTACCATAATCTCTTTTCGGGAATGAAATATTTTACGTCTAGCTATATATAACAGTTTACAGGCTGAGCATCCTGAATTATTTTCTTGGTTCTTTTTGTTGTTGTTGTTAAAGACTGGCACCTGAGCTAGCATCTGTTGCTAATCCTCTTTTTTGTTTTCTTCTTCTCCCCTCCCACCAGTACATAGTTGCATATTCTAATTGTAGGTCCTTCTGGTTGTGCTGTGTGGTACGCTGCCTTAGCGTGGCCTGATGAGCGATGCCATGTCTGCTTCCAGGATCCAAACTGGTGAAACCCTGGGCCACCTGAGCAGAGCACGTGAACTTAACCGTTCATCCATGGGCCCGGCCCCCTTTCGGTTCTTTGACTGCTTAAGAGAACCACAGTAGGTCCCTCATGGCATTTGTGAAATATCTGAAATTTTATGGAAAATTATATGAATGTGTTTATATGTGATTTTTTTGTGGAGAAAGGCTCATGGATTTCACTAGATTCCAAAGGGGCCATTGTGCAGAAAAAGGTTAAGAACCTCGGCCCCAAACTTCCTTACATTCTACAATACTTCATGATCTTTCTAGTTCTCCACAGTTCCTATTTCCCGTAAAGAATTAGCAAGTATCCCTAATCCTTGAAGCTGTTCTATTGACTGTCCAGAACTGGATAATGATCTATGGCTTATATGCCACAATGAATCTATTTCTACCCGTTGTACTATTAATTATGAATGAAGAAAATAGGCTAAAGTATCCTCTAAGAGGGACAACATATCTTTCTAAAGGCATGATATACGGAATTGAGGACCCAGTTCACACTTTTGATCTTAAAACATTTTTCCTAGATGCTTTTGGCAGAGTGTGGACTACACTAGTGAAGAGCATAGCACATAAGATACCGAAAACATGGTTTCAAATCCTAACCCTGTTCCATGTTAGATGTCTAGCTTTTTTTTTTTTTTTGAGGAAGATTACCCCTGAGCTAACATCTGCTGCCAATCCTCCTCTTTTTGCTGAGGAAGACTGGCCCTGAGCTAACATCTGTGCCCATCTTCCTCCCTTTATATATGGGATGCCTACCACAGCACAGCTTGCCAAGCAGTACCATGTCCACACCCAGGATCCGAGCCAGCAAACCCTGGGCCACCAAAGTGGAACATGTGAACTTAACCATTGTGCCACCAGGCCAGCCCCAGATGTCTGGCTTTTCATGGCCTAAATGTCTGTAGGCCTCAATTTCTTCATCTCTATAATACAATTAAAAATATTATATATTTCATCGAGATGTTTTGAAGAATAAATGAAAAGTGACTTAAAAGCTGTTAGTAGAAAACATAGTGTAAAATAAACAATCACTAAAATGTTAGTTAATTACTATGAGTATTACTTTTATTATTACATTATTACTATTTTCACATTACCATTATCGGATTATAAAACCTTACGAGTATATCACACTTATATTTTATGACTGAAAACACAAAAGTGCTTACTAAACATATGTTGAATAAATGAAAAAAAAAGAGAAAAGCTATCAGATAGGCAGTAACCTACCAGGGTTGCTTTTCTACAGTGAAAGTCATTTTTTACAGGTTTTTCTCAAACAATCATCTCTGTTTATTTTGTAAGGAGAAGACTGCATACAGCCTTGCGAATCTGTTTTGTTTTTACACTGTAGATGATGGGATTGAGGACAGGGGGCAAATGCAGGTATATATTGGCCATCATCGAATGGACCACTTTGGGTGCTGTTCGACCATAGCGATGCACCAAGGACAGGCTCATCATGGGGACATAGAAAATAGTTACAGCTCCAATGTGGGAGACACAGGTGCTAAAGACCTTGTGTCGTTCTTCAGGGGAGGCGATATGGAGGACAGAGCGAACGATCAAGATATAAGACAGGATGATGCATGGTGTATCTACTCCTGTGGTCAGGATGAGATTAATTAATCCCCAGATGCTGTTGGCCCGAGTATCAGAACATGCTAATTTAATCACATCTGGATGGTAACAGTAGGAGTGGGAAAGGGTATTCATTTTACAGAAATACAGGGGCTTAAGGAGCAAGAGTAGTGGCACTATCAATACCACAGTGCGTATAATCATTAAGAGGCCCATCTGAATGATTCTGGAATTAGTGAGACTGGTAGTGTACCTCAGAGGATCACAGATTGCCACATAACGGTCAAAAGCCATAGATACCACCACCCCAGACTCCATGAAGGTAAATCCATGAAGAAAAAACATCTGGACAATGCAAGTATCCAGACTGATTTCTCTTGCATCAAACCAGAGAATGCCTAATGTTGTTGACATTGTAGAAACAGTCAAGCCCAAGTCAGCAGCTGACAGCATGGAGAGGAAATAGTACATGGGCTCATGGAGACTCTGCTGGGTAATGATGACAAACAGGATCATGCTGTTCCCAGAGAGGGCAACGGTATACAGACAACAGAAAGGAATGGAGATCCAGGCATGGACAGACTCTAGGCCAGGAATACTGGTCAAAAAGAAGGCTGGAAATTTAGACGTCAAGTTACTTAGGATCTCCATGTTGTTCTGGATTGGCAGCATTTATCCTCACAATGTTGACATCCTATAGAAATAATAAATTACATTGTTGCACCAAAATATGTAGATAAAATTGCTTATGGTTAGGAAAGTTATCTAAGGTCCTGGTTAAGTTCCTTATATATGTTAGTGTACATACATATATATATAAAACATTTTTACTCTTAAATTCAAATAAATATATCCATATAACTTTATAATTTTAATAATAATTATTTTCCATATTGACAGAATTCAAATTCCATTAGATCACAAGATTCTATGAATAGAATATTATTTAAGAACAATCAGTGCATTCAATTTTGTTGTGTATGAAATGACTACGATAAATGCACCTAGATATATCTCTGGGTCTGCAGTGTCCATGTGGGTGTGAATTTTGAATTTTCAGTCAAAAATCTACAGATTTCTGCTAGTGATATACATTTAGAAGTTATCATTGCATAAGTGCCATTTTAAACTGTCAGCGTGTGAACAACCTCAGAAAGTGGATTTACAAGAGAAAACTGTTGACGACAGAACTAGGTGATTGAATACAGAGCATGATAGTAATTAGCCCTCAAAAAGATAAGGATCATCATTTCCACTGACACTAGAGATAAGTGACAAATGGGTATGTTGGTGGAGGGGTATGTAAGGGAATTATCAGGAGTGCCTGCTTGTTGGGTTTTCTTTTCATTGTTTTTTTATTGTGGCCAAATAAACTGAATATAAAATTTACCATCTTACCATTTAAGTGTACAATTCAGTGATATTAAATAAATTCATAATCTTGTGCAACCATCACCAACATCTATCTGCATAAGTCTTTTCATCTTGTAAAACTGAAGTTCTGTACCCATTAGATGCTAACTCCCCATTTCTCAATTTCCTCTGGCTCTGTCAATCACCATTGTACCTTATCTATGATTGTGACTCCTCTAAATGTCTTGTATAAATGGAATCATGCAACACCTGATTTTTAGGACTGGCTTATTTCACTTAGCACTGTGTCCTCCATGTCACAGTCTATGTCAGAATTTCCTTCCTTTTTAACCAAGGCCTACTTTTTTCCTGGTGAATTATTAGGGGGAAATTTACTGCTATTCAAGGGGTATCAAGGGATCAGTGCTGGTCTGAGGATAAGAGAGGGATTTTCAGTAGATGTTGAAGGTAATAGGAGAGACAGTAGAATCAATACCCACAGAAATGTTATAAGTGTTATAAAATCTTATTCAACTAAAATTTTAAAAATAATTTTAAAGTTATATATTTATATTGTTAAAATCAATTTTAAGAAGACTTGTCAAATAAAAGCAATACTAGTTATTATAATATCCATATTTTTCCATCAAGCTTTTTAATATACCAGGTAAAGTTTACTTCTTGAGAGTAAATACCCTATAATATGCATAACAGAACCACTCCCTTTCTGCCGCTTTTCTATAGTTCCTTTTAAACTCCAGTTCTCAGGGTTTTTATTCAATCTGAGCAGGCCATTGAAATATTTAACTATAAACTAGTAGGAATCAGATATCTGTGTGTTATACTGATCCCTGAGGACAGAGTGGACCCTAATGTTATCTGACATTTTGGTAAGCCCATATGAATATTTGTGAATAGGTAACAAGCAAAGCACAAAGTCAACACAATGAACACCTTTCTCTACCTTCTTACCAGCTTCATGTGGGAAGAGGAGCCTTCTCTGTCTTCACCAGCAGAGAGAGACCAGGTTAAAGTTCTGGAGCCACAGACTTTACAGAAAAGTAGGACTGAGCTGTGGGGCCATTGGTAAAATGTGAATCTCCCTGGGGCTGTAGACAGAGAAAAACTGAAATCCCTCTCTCTTCATCTCTATCCCAGGACAATGTTGTGTAATCTCAGAAGAGTTTGAGCTACTAACTCAAGAGAGCAGGGGCCACAGGGATATTAAATGCAAGGCAAATAAACCAAAGCATCCAAATAAACGAAAAGTTTAGACATCGTTCTGGGCACTAGGGAATAGAGAGACACATGCCATTGTCTATGGATTATCAGTGTGCTGGGAAGATAGCAAAGCAAACCAAACATCACTGGAATAATTGTGGTGACAATGAGGAGAGATGAAATATGTACTCCAGTCTCCAGGCCCCTGTTCCTACACTACCGCATTGATCCATAGGGAGGATGATAGGTCCACTCCCAAATCTGTCTCTGTTTAGCCACACATTAGCTTTTCCCCAAGAAATGGGTCAGCTTCTGATATATTAATTCAGCCCCATTTTGCTAGTGGCTGGGTCACTGTGGGTGAATGATGAGTTCTCATGTGCATGTGTTCTTGCTCTTGTGCTTGTTTTCCTGTGGTAATAACTTCAAGAGCCCAGGCTCTTGGGGAAGCTTGCTCATCTTTATCAATGTGGGCAATTCAGTAATGGATGCAGATTGATTTACAGACCTACCAGTTTTAGATTCATAGGAAAGGAGAAGACCCACACCCAAACATTGTGCTTCTCCTTTATGGAGAAGCCGTGCACTGGCAGAGAGTCTTGAGTTTGCCTAGATGTCAATAAAGCCAGTAATTTGTTTCCCATTTAGCTATTTGGTTCTAATTTTTATTGGCTGTTATTCCTTTGCTTCCTTGTTTGAGACCTCTTAATGACAGAACGTGTGAGGGGTTCAATTCAAGCACTGTAGTCCTACCCGGAACCCCTATCAAGTGTCTGGACTGCTACTTCAAAAATAAGAATAAACTGTGAGCAAATTATGTTGCAAAATTTTATGAGCCAGTGTGAAAGAATTAAAACTGTTCCCTTCAAGGAGCTTATAATCTAATTAGGGTTTCCTTCTGTGATGGACAGACTGTGAAATGATAAAATAGTACCAGATTATCCCTGCCTCCTTGTCCTCAAGCCCTTGTATAATACCTTGCTCTTGAGTGTGGAGAGGACATGTGACTTGCTTCTAACCAGTAGAATATGGAAAAGGTGACAGCATATCACTTCTGTTCTTATGTTACATAGGATCTGGTTTTGATGAAACAGGCTGCCATGTTGTGCAGGCCCATATAGCAAAGATCTGAAGGCCTTCTCCAGCCAACAACCGGTTAGCAACTAAATGTGGTGTCCTTTGGCCAACAACCAGAAAGAAACTGATTCCCTAAACCCAATAGGCCACAAAGAACTAACTGAATCCTGCCAACAAGCATGTTATCTTGAAAGCATATCCTTCCCCAGTTAGGCAGGATATGCTCCCCCAGGACAGGGACAGGGCAGGGCACAGCCACCCATGCCCCAAAGATGGAAGGAAAAGAGAGGAATAGATGGGCAGGCTTGGGGAAAGGTAGAATTCTCTGGTATCCCCCACCTTTGCCCAAGAGCTCAGAAGCCTTTGCTTGTGTCCAAAGGCCAGGAGAAGCTTGGCTCACAAATTAGGGGAGGATGCCCATATCTCACTCCCCACCCCAGGACTGATGGCCAAGAGACCAGCAGGGGCTCAGACAGAGCTATTTTTATAGTAGCATTTGAGCTATTCTCAGATGAAACCCTGGCCCTGAGGGCACCTTAATTACAGCCTTTCAGAGACTCAGCTAAACTGTACCCAGATTTCTGATTTCCAGAAACTGTGAGATAATAATTTTGAGTTCTTCTAAGCCACGACCCCATGGTAATCTGTTGTGCAGCAAAAGGTAACTTCTACTTAAAGGCTAAAGAAATGTGTTTCGGTTGCTCTTGACCTCTCCTCTGCCTCTGGTTCCTATAGAGCAGAAAAGCACTAACATACAGCATGACATCTACCTCTGCCCTGTGTGACATGTCATGACTGCTTATCGAGATTTTTTATGCTTTTCCTCAATTATGATTCATCATTCTTGCCAGTCAAGTTGATTAGTCTTTCTGATAAATTAACTTTTGCCTTTTTATCTTATTTATTGTATGATGGCTTTTAAAATAAGTTTTTGCACTAGTATCTATTATTTCATTTATTCTGCTTTTTAAACACCTTCTTTTCTTTTTTTCTAAATTGTGGAGATGGATACTTAAATATCTTGTTTTCACCCTTTCTTGTATTTCGTCATGTGTGCATTTTAGACTAAAAACTTCTCTCTAAGCCCAGTTTTAACTGTATCTTCAAATATTTCATTTTCTGGAGAAGAAATGGCGAGGAAAGGAACCCTATAAAGACTTTATGACAGAAAAGAAACACATGAAATCATGAGACTTTATTTGTGGAGAGTGAAATTGGAGGAAAGCATAATAGAACCTACTAGGGGGTGATCAGACACACACTTATATGTCCATACTTAATATGACAATTCTACTAACTTATCATTTATCTACCATTGCTTGTTCAATTTTACTGCTGCTTCTAAGGAAATTTAGCAAAGGAAAAGTTAATACTGTTTATAGTAAGTTCAGAAATGCTATTATATTCTTAAACCCAATGAGCTACACATCATTTTAAGATATAAACTTTTCTACAAAATACAAAATAAGGAACAAAAATATTTTTCCTTCAGTGAAGTATTTCATACTCTTTCCCAACTTTTGACCCTCCTTTTATATATATCTTTCGTCTTATTTCAGAGGATTTTTGTGAGAGGAGAAAGGGCAGGGTATTTGGAAACTGGATATTGTTAGGAAAGACAGGAGGTCACTGAATTTTTCTACTAATTCTGTCTTCTCCATTGAGCTCGTGGAATCTTATTATCCTCATTATATGTCCTTGAGGACATAAGAACCTGAGTGTAAACTAGAAATCTTAGAATCACTTTCAAGTCCTGTAGCAGTAGATCATAATACCAGAGCTAACGCCTATGAATAAACCAGGACAAATGGGAGTGAAGGTCATTGCAAAGTAGTCCAAACTCACAACAGAAGACTAAAATACTTCTTAAAGATTGCCTCAAATCAGAAGAATAAAGGGAGAATGTTTTTGTCCAGATCACAATGGATATTACCTAAAAGGGAATGTAATAAAGCTTCCCAATTCCAGTTGATTATTCTCTTTTTTATTAAAGTTTCCATGCTTTAACTTTTCTAACATGAAGATTATTTTATAATCTCACATATAACCTCTCTTCCCACTTCTCCTAGCACACAAACCACTTACTCTAGCAACACTAACCACACACAGTTCCTTGGTGTATTAAGCTATCCATATTTCATTGACTTCACGGTGCTGTGTCCCTGGCCCTTCCATCTTTATTTGTTACACATTTTTCTTGGTCCAAGTGGTCACCTCCTCTAAGAATCCTTTGAGTCTCCAATATGACTTAGATATTTCCTCCCGTGTCTGTATAGCCTTTTGAATATACTTCTGTGATAATACTTCTCATTCATTATTGTTATTGTATATTTAATTTTATGTCCCTGCTACTAGACTATATAAACTATTTGAGAGGTCAGGGATATTTCTTATGTGGCCTTGTATTACCAATACTAAGAAAAAGCCTGATATTACTCAGTAAAATGTTGAGGGAAGAAGGAAGACAGTAAGGAAGAAAGATTATCTCTATCCAAGTCGTTGCATAGTCAGACTGGGTACTCTGTGCTTGGGAACAGCTTGAGGAAAGCTTTACGAATTTGTTTGGTCTTCACACTATATATGATGGGGTTCAGCACTGGGGGAAATAGGAAATGGAGATTTGACATCAGTGTGTGGACATATGGAGGAGCATTGTGACCGAAACGATGTACCAAAGCCAAGATGACCCAGGGGATATAGAAGAGGGCAACAGCACCAATGTGAGAGATGCAGGTGCCAAAAGCCTTTTGCCTCTCCTCTGGGGAGGTGATGCTGAGAATGGACTTGATGATCAGCACATAGGAGAAGAAAATGCAGGGAATATCTACACCCGATGTCAGAATGAGAGCAACTAAGCCACAGATGCTATTGACCTTGATACTTGTGCAAGAACGTTTAATTACATCAGGGTGGTAACAATAGGAGTGAGAAAGCACATTAGGACCACAGAAGGACAAACGCTTAAGGAGCAGGAGCAAGGGCATCAGGTTGACCAGCATTCGTACAAAAATCACTATGCCAGCTTTGATGATTCTAGAGTTGGTCAGAATCATAGCATATCTTAGGGGGTTGCAGACAGCGACAAAGCGATCGAAAGCCATGGCCAAAAGCACAGAGGATTCCATGAGGGTGAATCCATGCAGAAAGAACATCTGCACAATGCAAGCATCTAGGCTGATGATCCTGGCATTGAACCAGAGGACACCCAGTGTCGTGGGAAGAGAAGAAATAGTGATGCCCATGTCAGTGGCGGAGAGCATGGAGAGAAAATAGTACATGGGCTCATGGAGACTGGAGTCTGTGATCACCACATACAGAATAGCGCTGTTCCCCAGGAGGGCCACCATACAGAGGCAGCAAAAGGGGATGGAAAACCAGACGTGAAAAGCTTCTAGCCCTGGAACTCCAGTCAAGAAGAAAGTTTGGGGAGTGGAGTTACCAGTGGATAGCATGGTGGTCTGGATGAAATGGCACTCCCCTTCAGTAAGTTCCTGCAATGACATATTTCATTGAGACAAAGCTACTTTCTGTGAGACATTTTTGTAGTTGTTTAATTTATTACACATCATGTCATCCTTACAGTTACTTGAGCGGTAGCTCTTTTCTATCACCTTCATTTTACAGATAAGTAAATAGAGGGTCAGCCAGGTTAAGTTAAGTTAATTCATTAAACAAAAGTAAAAGGCAAGTCTTTCTGACTCAAAGCTTTTGCTTTTCCTACTATATCATGCTTATCACATGCTATGAGCAGCAGAGCTGAAGCTTGGGTGAGGCAAGAAAACCATTTGCCGTGGGTATGAAGTATAAGGGGGGTGCTAAAAAACTCAGCAATCGGATGAATATAAAAATTAACACACTTGAAAACTTTAAAAGTAATTGTATTAAATCTCACACCATTATTTTAAATTTAAATATTTTATTTATACTGAAATAGAATTTATGTTAATTTTACTTCAGCTAATGTTAATCGAAAATTATTTAGAATTCTTAGTCAAGAGAAAATTTCCAACGTGGCAAATTGAAAATGAGATAAGCAAAAAAGTAGATTTAAGAAAATGCTATTGATGAGTTTCCACCATCAAAACTAGGGATGCGCACTTTTCCTTTTTGCCTTAGGCTGTAATATGGCTTGGCATGGTACTGACATTTATTTAAAATTTCGATATTTTATTAATCATGAATTTAAAAAAATAATTTAGATTTAAAAAATATTCCATTAAAATATCATTTATCACGATTACTGAATTTTTTGATGTCCCCCTCAATTTTGCATTCCCCTCGCCATAGTCCTGGCCCTTAGCAGTAGCTATCCTTGGTATATCTCCCCATCCAAGCGTCAATGAGGCCAATAAGAATTTTCATGATTCTGAGTTTCAGGGGAAGGTTTTAATACTCATTTTTATTTTAAACTTCTAGAGAGTTGCTGCAGCACTCTTTTCCCCCAAACACTCACTTCCATTTCCATCTCCCTTGTCACTACTGCACAAAGCCTAGAAAAGGAAAGAGATATTTCTTCCTCTTTCAAATTTCTTCTCCCACTTTCTCTCCTTCTCTGAGACCCTGGTGCTTCTCCCTCACATCTTCTCTTCTTTCTATTGCTTACCTGCTATTCACTGGAGGAAGAAGTTACTTTGTTTTCACAGGACCCTATGAGAGAGAAAGAAGTGAAAACTCCTGAGCTGCTGGAACTTCTTCCTGAGACACTTAGTGTGGGAGAATCTACAACTTCAGCCTTGTCTGATAGGAGCAAAGTGCCATTTCAATAGCTTTTCCCAGGTGATTGACTTATCAAGAGCAGAAGCCCCGGTCCCAGTGGGACCTCTCAACTCATCACAGAGAAAATGCACACATTTCCTCAGGCACCTGATACACTTGAGGAAAACCTAATTAAAGTAGCATTCTTGCGCAGACATTAACCAGATCTTTCCTGCTGTGGATTATACCCGCCAGGGGCAAAAGGAAAGGAAGCAACATAACTGAGTATCTAACGTAGGCCCCCCTAGGGAGGGATTCATTACGTGTATTATCTAATGTCCTTCATTTAGCATCTCATTCCTTTCATTCTGCCTTAAAAGAAAGAATCATTTAACAGAAGGAAGAAAGCACTTAGCAAATATTTTTTCAATCAGTTAAGGAGTGGAAAAAGGAAAGAGGAAAGACCAAAAGAAAGCATGAAAGCAAGTCGTCAACAAACAGAATTTTTTGGTATTTTCTGAAATAATGATAACTGTTATTTTTGAGCAGCTACTATGTGCTATATTTTGTGGGTTAATTAACTCATTCATGTGTGGCTATTTTTTAAATAAAATAATAAATTTTGTTTAATAAATAAATAAATTAAATTAGTTTAATAAAACAAACATTTATTTTAATTTAATAATTTATCTGGATATTTACTATGTGCTGTCCAGGTCTGTGAGTGAGCCCTAATAATGAGAAAAACAGATACATTAAATTTACTTAAACCTACTTTCGTGCTTGAATCTGAAGGATAAATAGAGAATAAATAAGAGCAGGAGGATGGAGATGTGGTTCAAGCAGAGAGTATGCATTTTTCAGACTCTGAGGCTGAAATAGTCTTTTTTTTTTTTAAAAAAAACAGCTTTATTGAGATATAATTGGCATATAATCTACACATATTTGAAGTGCACAATTGGCTAAGTTTTGACATGTATATACACCCGTGAAACCAACACCGCAATCAAGATAGTGAACATATCCATCACCCCTGAAAGTTCCTCATGTTCCTTGTTTTTGTTTTTTATTTTTATTTTTTTTGGATGTACATCATATTTCAAATTCTGTATACATTACATCATGTTCACCACCCGAACACTAATTATAGTGCATCCCCTCACATGTGACCCTAATCACTCCTTTTGCCCTCCCCCCTCCCCCCTTCCCCAATGGTAACCACCAGTCCAATCACCAATGCTATGTGTTTTTTTTTTGTCGTTTTTATCTTCTACTTATGAGTGAGATCATATGGTATTTGACTTTCTCCCTCTGACTTATTTCACTCAGCATAATACCCTCAAGGTCCATACATGTTGTCACAAATGGCCGGATTTCGTCATTTCTTATGGCTGAGTAGTAGTCCATCGTGTATAAATACCACATCTTCTTTATCCATTCTTCCCTTGATGGGCACCTAGGTTGCTTCTATGTCTTGGCTACTGTATATAGTGCCGCAATGAACATAGGGGTGCAAGTATCTTTATGCCTTTGTGTTTTCAAGTTCTTTGGATAAATACCCAGCAGTGGAATAGCTGGATCATATGGTAGATCCATCCTTAATTTTCTGAGGATACTCCAAACTGCTTTCCATAGTGGCTGCACCAGTTTGCACTGCCACCAGCAGTGAACAAGGGTTCCCTTCTCTCCACACCCTCTCCAACATTTGTTGTTTCCTGTCTTGTTAATTATAGCCGTTCTGACTGGAGTGAGGTGATACCTCATTGTAGTTTTGATTTGCATTTCCCTGATAGCTAATGATGTTGAGCATCTTTTCATACGCCTGTTGGCCATCTGTATATCTTCTTTGGAGAAATCTCTGTTCAGATCTTTTGCCCATTTTCTAATTGGATTGTTGGTTTTTTTGTTGTTGAGCTGAAATAGTCTAAGCGAAGTCCTGTGGCTAGAGCCCAGGAAAGCAAGGAAGAGTGTGGATGGAGAGAAGGCTGGGAAGGGAGATAAGTACCATGTAAGCCTTTCATCTTTCACCTGAAACAGTAGAAAACAGAAAAACGATTTAATCATAGAAAGGTCATGAACACATTTGCAAGTTTAAAAGATCCTTGTTTCTCTTTAGATAATCCCTTGGACGGCAGGAGGATTAAGCATGGAACAGGAGTACAGGACATCTTTTTCATCCTTTTGTCATAGTGCTAATTGAAGCTCAGATTGCTTGAGTAACTTGTTTGAGGTGATATATCTAGCAAATGGGAGAGCGAGGGTCCAAATTAGGCTTATTTGAAGCTAAAGGCTGAGCTCTTTCTATTGTCAAAATTACTTTCCGGTGTTCTCCATAACACCGATTTTGATTTTCTTTTATTTCCTTGTAATGAGAATATCATGTATCTCACTTCTGTTTCACATGTGCTGGATTGATTCTCAAGTAGGTTGTGGAATAATAAACTTCTATAAGGCAAAAACTCTGCATTAGTCCTACTGCATCCCAGCTGGATTCATTATGGATGATGAATAAAGACATGTTCGCTTATTTTTTTCTCCCTTTTCTCTCTGCCGTTCATCATTGGCCATAGTCCTGTAAGTTCTTCGTTCTGATTCCAAGTTTCCCCCAAACCTAAAGCTGAGTATCAAAGCAATCTTCCAAAACCAGGATGAACCTTACTTATGTCGTGAGAAGCACATCAGGAGGTGGATAAAGCACAAGGCCATGATGCTTAGAAATACTTTGATACTTAGATACTTTGAAAAAATTTTTTTTCAAATTTTTAAAGTATAAAAATATATGAAACCATTTTTCTACTTAATGTTTGTGTTTATTTTAGTACCATGACTTTTTAAGTCCTTGACTTTTTAAATGCAATCAATTATTAAAAAACATTGATTTAATAATATGTTTTAGGAAAAGAAAAATACTGTAATGATCATATATGTTGATTGGGAAATACAGTCTTAATTCATATACTTTGAATGTAAAAAAAGATGCATATTAGAATATTAGAAATAAGGACACTATTATTTGATTGCAAATGAAGAAATATTAATCTATCTAAATTTTATAATAACTGTATTAAGATAGGCAATATAGATCATGCTTATTATAATGCAGCCATTATTATTCCTGACTGCACATTAACATCAACCGGGAAGCTTTTAAAAATATACTGTGCCCATCCCAGACAAACTGAATTATCCTTACGCTACTGGACTTGAGTCCCATTTGATTTTGGGGTACAATAAGGATTGAGACTTACTCTTAAAAAGAGTAGAAGGATGAGATTCTAAGGATTTTTCCTGATTTTCAAGTAGCTACTTGTAAGCCTTAGAAAGTTTAAGGAACCCCTCTGGATCTCAGTTTCCTCAGAAATAGAATGAAGGTGGGACATAGTGATTGCATTTACTGAGCAACTATGAGATTTAATTACCCACTGATTACCATACTTACAAGATTTAATTATCTGTTTGATTCCAACTGCTACCTGCAAGTAAATTGTAATATCCTCACTTCATATGTTGAGAAATTAGAATCAGAAAGGCTAAGGATCCTGTCAAATTTTATATAGACAGTGAGTATTAGAGGTAATATTCAAACACAGATTTATATAAAGATCCTAAAGTTTAAGACTAGGTAGAAAATTTTATGGCTAGGTTATTTCTGATGGCTTACTAACAGAGATGGCAAAGTAAAGAACTTGTCCTTAAGTATTTTAAGTAAACCTTTTATTGAAGTATAATATACTTCAGGGTACAACTCACAAGTGTATGGCTTGGATTTTTACATTCAAACACATCAATGTAACCATTACCTAGATAAATAAATAGAAAACCACTAGTGTCCCAGAAACCACCTTTTGCAATCTTTCGATCATTCTTCCTCTCTCCTCAAAGTCAGTCACTATCCTGACTTCTACCAAAATGATTAATTTTACCTGTTTTTGAGCTTTAAATGAATGGAATAGTTCTGTATTCAAATTCGCTTTTTTATATCTGGCTTTTTTTTTTTTTTTACGTTACATTGTTTGTGAAAATCATCCACATAGTTATATGTAATTATGGTTCCTTCATTTTCATTGCTGTATGATGTTCCACTCAATGACTATACCTTGCCTCTTTTAACTTATCCATTTCGTTGTTAATGGATATTTGTTGTTTTCCCCAGTTTTGTTTTCTATTGCGAATTACTCTGCTATGAACATCATTTTCCTTGGCATTTAGAAAATATATGCATGCATTGCCAATGGTTATACGCCTGAAAGTGCAATTGTTGGATTACTAGGTATGTGTATGACCAGCTTTAGTAGACAGGAAGTTTTCCAAAACAATTATAGCCATTTTCCCATCCACTAACAGGGCGTGGCAGTTCAAGTTCATTCACATCTTTCTCTATGGGTGGGATTTCTGTGTTTTTTGTTTTGTTTTCTTTTAGCCTTTCTGTGGCTATGGCAAGAGATAGAGAGAGTGACTGAACATGAAGGATGTTTTAGTGGTAAAATTGGAATGGTGTTAATGATGGACTGGGTGCAGGTAGTGAGGGAGTGCAGGTGGTCCAGAGTTGTGGCTCTTATCAGATGGCCCAATTCCTGATACAAGTTTGAAGGGGAAGATGGTTGGTTTAGTTTTAGACATTTTGAGAATGAAATGCCTGAGAAGCAACTGACTGGAGATATATATATTAAGCCCTTGAATATGGAGGTCTGGGGCTCAAATGGAAGATCTGACCTAGAAACATAAGGAGTTATTAACAAGTATTTTTTAGGCATGTATTATATGCCTAAAACTATTCTAGGGAGTGGAGATATAGAATGATCCCTCCTCTATAGAAAGGGAGATATATAGAGGATATAGAGTGATCAATAAAATATGAAGTATCCACCCACACTGACTTGACATAGTTTGTGACTTGCTTTGGCTGATAGAATGTGGTAGAAGTGACATTCTGGGAAAGCCAAGGCTCCAACAGGCCCTAAAAGTTTCTGCTTTTACTCTGGGCATGAGCCACCAGGTAAAGAAGTCAAGTCTGTCCTGCTGGAGAGAGAGGCCGCTTGGAGATAGAAGGCCTGGAGGATGAGAGGCCATGTGGAGAGGACAGGCTAGGGGGAGGAGAATTATACCTTCATGGGTAGACAGAATAATGACTATCCAACAATGTCTGTGTCCTAAACCCTCGAACCTGTGAATCTGTTACTTTACATGGCAAAAGGTATTTTGCAGATGTGATTAACTTAAGAATTTTGAGATGGAGAAATTATCCTGGATTATCCAGTTGGATCCAATGTAATCACAAAGGTTCTTACAAGAGGGAGGCAGGACAGTTAGAGTTAGAGCAGGACATGTGACTACAGAAGGAGTTGTTGGAGATATGTAGGGAAGAAGCCATAAGCTGAGGAGTGCAGATGACCTCTAGAAACTGGAAAAGGTAAGGAAATGGATTTTTCTCCTAGAGCCTCCAGAAGGAATGCAGCTCTACTAAACTTTGATTTTTGGCCTCATAAGATTCATTTTAGAACTTTGACCTCCAAAACTGTAAATTAACAAATCTGTGGGCTTTTTAAGCCAAAAAATTCATGGTAAGTTGTGACAGCAGTAAGAGGAAATTAATATAGAACTCACCCACAGCCAGTTTTAGATCTCAGGCATATATTCCAGGCCACTGTGGACATTTCAACCCAGTCCAGTTGCCAGCAGAGTATAGAAACATGAATTACCCCAGCTGATGCCAGAGTCATCTCTGCCTGACTTTTTGACTCAAAGAATCATGAGCAATCACTTAAATTTTGTTTTAAGACCTTAGATTTTGGAGAGGTTTGTTTTCTAGCAATAGATAACTGAGAAACATCTGTTGTCCTCACTTGTGTGTCATCCCTCTGTTACTTTGAAGGTGCCCAAATTCCCTTTCTGCTCTTAGCAACCAACTATACAGACTCAAGTGCCTAAAACCTTGATGTCTCCTTTTCTGATCATCTTTTCCTGACATATGGAAGATACTAATTGAAGATCAGGCTGAAAATGTCAAAAGAGAATGGGCTATATGAGCTATTTAAAAATGTAACATCTGTTAAGGGTTTTACAGTTTAGAAAGTATATTTCACATTTAATTATATCATTTAATCCACAAAATAGTACCATATGATTTGTTTATAATTATTGTTATCCTCATTTAACAGATGAAGAGACTGGAGCACAAGTGTGTTAAAGCAATTTGCTCAAGTATACAGCTGGTAAGTTGTGGAACCTGAAATATTTTTTCACTTAGTCATTGCTCCTCATCACATTCAATGGAGTGCATGCTTCAAAGTCATAGCAACAAATATAAATAATATAATCTTCCCTTTTGCTATCACTTTCTTCATGATTTCACATTGAAAGCGTGACAATTTTGGAATCTGACATATTGATATTTAAATCTTGACTCTGCCATCACTAGTTTTGCGACACTTGGCATGTTACTTGTCTCATCTGTAAAATGTGGATAATAATATAATACTTTTATGCAGATTATTTGACATAAAAGATGTCTAACACCTACCATATTGCTTGTCACGTGGGTGATTCTCAATGAATAGGGGATTATCTGTGTAGAGCTTAGTAAAAAATAATATTTTTGCAATTATGCTTGAAATATTTAAAACATGTTAGTTGTGGATTAAATAAAATGATATATGTAAAGTGCTTAGCACAGTTTTGACATGGTAAAACTAAAAAAAAAGTTAATTGTTTCTATTGCTAATTAAGAAAAAGAAAAAAATCCTGAGTTTTCTGGTTCCCTTAGTCCTTTCAATATTTTATCTCCTTCTTCCCAGTAGAGAGGAACTTTTAAAAAATATAATATATGAAGATTTATGGTGTAAGAACTGTCAGAATGAGTAGGAAAAGGATTTGTTTTTACTACAACTACCGTTCCCAATTTTACTATTGAAAGAGACTTTAATAGACTTCAATGATTTATTCATTTTAAGGATCTATTCATGCTCTCCAATTATTGAAGCAGCTAAAATAAAGTTGAGATCTCGGCTGGTAGGATTGGGTGCAACATAGAGGAGGAAAAGAGCTAGAGCGAAAAGATACTCTTTGAAATCCCTGTGGCCTCATGAGCCAAGAGGTGACTCAGTATGTTAATTAGCTATATCTCGTACTATCCTCTTGACTTAGTGTGTGTGTTTCTGATTAATAGAATATTTTTCTTTCTGATAATAGGCTTTACCTACATGACTTTTCACATTTCCAGTTGTTGTATGTCATATCAGCCAGACTGCGTTCTTTTGTTATTATTTTGATAGCTGTTATTATAAATCACAAACTGCAAAACATAAAGCCTTCAGTCTATGCAATCCTCTTATCTTGTATTTTTACTTTCAAATTCTGCAAATAGAATATGACTTTAAACAAACAGCCTTGTGAGGTAGCAAGTGAAGGAGGAGATAAATATAATTAGCACCAGATAGAGTTCTCTGAATTTCACTAAAAATTGCAAGATCATTCCCTGCTTCCTTAGGATTCATTTTTACAATGGTTTAGTATCCTTTACCTTCTAATAGATCCATTCAGGGACGTTTCTCTGGATCAGGGGCTCTGGCCCACTGGGGAAGTGCGAGGATTCACCTGGGAAAACCTTACTCAGAATGACAACCCCTTTCGTACCTGGCAATAAAATGCTTTAATTACTTTTCTCAAAGCTTCCCCCCAATCCCCATGGACCTGAGGGGATAAAGCAAAGCTCCCTGGAATTCAACATAAAGCCTTAGCCTGGGAATCACTTGTTTTTCCTCTCCCTGCCTGGGCTTGAATGGAAGTGCAAGACCGCATTAGCCTGTAGAGCAAGTAAAGCACAGAGCCAGGGCTGCAGATGATAGCTGAGACTCATAAAAGATGAAAGCAGGTGGACGTTCTGTCTGTTTGCTGGATCCAATTTCAACAGGAGGGACAGTTGGTTGGATAGTTCAGAATTTAGTGCCAATCTTCCTTCCAAAATCTTGGGGATTCTGCCTGGTTCCTACTCTGACTCTTGTGACTGATGGAAATGCAGTGAACTGGCCATGGGATTAGGATAGGATCTTTGGGCAGGGTAGCATTATCTCAATCTCTGCTACAGCCTCAGTTTCTCCATCAAAGCGAGGTAGTAAGACCTACTTATTCAAAACTGTTATGAGGTAGATGAGACAGTCATATGAGTGTGAAAAGTGCTTTAGAAGCCAAATAACTAAATCAATGAAGGCTATTGTGTTTTTCCACTCTCAGGCTGGTTCTACAGCTCTAAAGGAGAACTTGTTCAGCAACCTCTCAGGCACAGACAGATTTAGAGTTTGATTTCCTCTGAGCAGTAGGGGTGTTCAGTGAAACTGGGTGCTGCCTCACCAACTCATCACATCACGTCTCAGCAATATCGCTTCAGAGTTCCCAATCTTCCTCCTAACAGGTTTTCCAGGGCTAGATGCATTCCACATCTGAATCTCAATTTCCTTCTTCATTCTAAGTACAGCATGATCCTGTTGGTGGTGATACTAGAGGCAAGATTCCATGACACATGTGCTAATTACTCTCCATGCTTTTCACTACTGACCTATGGCTGCCTCTCTCCACAAAGCTTATGATGCTCAGTGTCCTCTGGTTTAATGCCCATAAAATCACCTAACTGGATGCATCATCCAGCTCTTATTCCTCCACAACTCTGGCTTTATGGAGTCCACAGTACTAAGGGACATGGCCATCGCTTACATTCTGATCATCTGCTCTGGACTCAGCATCGCCTCCTCATAGAGACCAAATAAGGCCTTTAGCACTTATGTCTCCCACGTTGGGACAATTGCAGTATTCTGCATTCCCTGGGGTGTCTTTCAGTTGGCCTCTGGGTTTTTCCACAAGGCTCCACCATATGTTCACTTATTATTGTCCCACTTCCATTTCCTTTGCCCCCTGTGCGCTGAACTCCATCAAATATAGTGTGAACACTAGACAAATCCACAGGGCCATCCTAAAGCTCTTGTAAACACAATTGGGAGAGGTTTGATGGAGCCTGCTCTTCCTGAATTCTATTGCCTCAATTTTCAAGGTGAATTTTCCTTTCCTCTCTTTAAAAGTTGATTTCTCTGCTGGGATCAACCTGATTCAGTTGTTCTCTCTGATGCTTTTCTTACCCACATCAACTTATATCTCTTGTCTGACACTGAAAACAACACCAATGCTCACTGTACACCCATATGTTCAAGCTCCACATTTGGTTCTTTTAAATACATACTTTTATTTGTCTGTTTAAAGTGGGTGCTCACAATTCCAATTTAGAAATGAATAAATTAAGGGACTAGAATTTTAAATGTCTTGTTTAAGATAAAAAGCTGGCATTTGAATCCAGGTCTATTGATTCTAATCCTGTGCTCTTCCTGAATATCAGGTCTCCTGTAAGTGCAGAACACACAGTTAATGTCACAGTTTAAGGATGGCTGGACATAAAATTCTACTCCTAGAACACTTCACAGGCACCCTGCATACTAGGTAATTCCCGAGGAATGGAGACTATAATCCTATCCATCCTCAATCTTCTTGATTCCCTCTGCTTTCTCAGAACAACTGTTCTAACGAGATATTTATTGCTGAGTAGAACAGACTGTAAGGAGACATGCAACAGTCCTTGAACTCCCTCTGTCACTGACTTTTGGAGGAATTCAGGGTTCTAGTTGATGGAGTTTTGAGATGCTGTTATGTGTACAATTAAAGCTTAAGCAGGAGGAGTGGCTTCTAGGAGGCAGAGGATCAGCCACACAGCAGTTTACCAGTAATGGCGTTGTTTATCCAATCTTTCTCTTTGATTTTCTATGTGTGACCTGGTGGATAACTGGTACAGAAGAGAATGGTGTCTCTATATGTGTCCAAATGGCATCGATCTCCTCATTCCTCTCATCATTACTGCTATCGATATTTGGCGGAGTCAGCTACAGGACCAGCATTCACAACACAGTTGGAGTTGTCCAAGGGAAGGGCAGTGTAAATTCATCACGAGTTTTGGACAAGGGGACATTTTGGGTTTAAGAAGTTTGAAGGGTTAGAAAGATAAGAGCTGGGCTTAATATCAGGAGTAGAGTAGATACTTTCTCACTGTGTTCAATGTGATTTCATTCAACGAAATGAACAAGAAAAATATTTGGTTGACCCCTGCCCCCCTCATGCAGACAAAGTATTCAACATTGTAAACACTTATTGAATGAATGGATGAATGAATATAGACAGGGACCACAGCTATGTGCTTTTAACCATGTCTCTGTTTTTGCCCTGGTCCGACCTAATGTATGAGTTATGATCAAGCCTGCATGGCAGAAAATAAAAGCCAGTTTCTCTCTGTGAGTTTTAAAACACTTGACTATTAGTGGGTCTGTGAAAGTAAAGGGCTTCTTTGGGTACCTACGAAACAGCTACTGACATCAGACATTTGGGTAAGAAGTCTGACTGAAGAACAATACAGTCTAATGTGAGTGGGGAAAATGTGGTGATGTTGAACATACATACCTTAGGGCAAAGATTGTTATGTGTCTGTGTGACCTTCCTGAATAGTTTCAAGATAGATTTTAAGATTTATGTATGTATGTTTCTCAAACCTTTTCTCTTGCTTTATATTTTATTAGGATGAATTTGCAAAAAAGATTAATTATCTAATTTTTTCTATCTGGAAGATAAAATGCTTTTGGGGTCTCTGCTACTATATTCTTAAAATAGATATCTCCAGAAGAAGCTAAGAACTAATTTTTAACTATGTTAAAATCCTTGTATCCAGAATAGAGCTGCATATTCCAGGTTATTATAGATTTTATCAGTATGGAAACTGATTTTTTTAATGGGAAACAATTTTTCCTGAAAGTAAAATGTACCTTTGAAAGAGACAAATTCACTCTGGATATGTTCACTTGATTCAATATGATATTTATTAAGTATCTGTTATGTACCAGACAGGCTTATAGCTATAGTCAGCGCAGAGAAATATTTAAGAAGATTGGCTCTATAGCATAACAATTAATTTATCATGTGAAATATGTAAAGAACTTAATTAGGTATTAAATTAGATGGATATACAAGAAATGAATATTAAAATGTACATCTATATTATAGAAACAATCAATCATAAAATAGTGAATGGAACCACTCTGACCAAATGGTAACTAAAGCAATGGAAGAGGAAGTAGAGTGGTGAGAGGTACAGGGACAGGATGACACAAATATGACAGACATGCCAAGTACCTTGGGCAGGGCTTCTCCACAGGGTAGCGATACCAGAGCCTGCAATATCATAACAAATGGCGTTGTAATGACAATATATCAAATTCAACCACAGAGAAGGCCATGAGAGACCACAGATACGGTCTGATGTCAGCATAAACTAGTTTCAGCGTGGCCATGTGCTAACATTAGGTCTAGGGGATGATTTGGTTGAGGCAGAATGGCAACCAGGAGACCATGAAGCAAAGGGGGTTCACTCACAGCATATTCTGTGTTATCACAGCTGTTCCCAGCTTGGCTGCCAGATATTGGGACAAAAATGACACGATGAGGTGAAAAGCAGATGGATGTATCTAGTACCCAGATGGCATGTGACCACCCCTGCCTGACAGGAGAAAGTATGGGTGAAGCAGACGTGGCATAGTAGAGGCAGTCACAGTAGGTGATTTTGTGGGCTTGGAACCAATACAACGGACAGTGTCTTCAGTTAGGTGCATGTAAAAGGGCCTCCACCATGAAAGTCAGCAGGCCCAGGAAGAAATACATGGTTCATACAAGTAGTCGGTACAGGCCACATCAAAGAGGAATCTGTTTCTCTCAATAGCCACAGCATAGCTGATAATAGAACAGGAAACAGATTCAGAATTGGGCATCTTCCCACCTTGGAAAGACACAAGGAGTGGGTTGGAGGCTAGCCCCCAATGGTGACATCAGAAGATGACTGCTATTGGAGGAGGAACCTACTCTCTGAAAAGACTAACCAAGTAATAAACACATTGTTTTTGAGAAGGCTAGGGATTATGAGAGCTGAGTGATTAGAAAATCATCAGAACAGGAAACAACTTATCATATGTTAAAATCCTTGCATCAAGATACACATATTTTTCCTAAATTAAACCTAAAAAAAAATTGAGTTATATTCAGTTTCTCCTGATGACAGCGTTCATAAATCACAGGCCTAGATTTACAGAACGAAGAATAAACGTTTCAAACTTTAAATTTCCAAATGGAAATGAGTCACAGTAAATGCTACATTAACCCTTGTCCTTTTTTTCCACATAAAAGTTAATTGTGTCTAAAGAAATAAATTACTTTTTCATTATGCCTGTGGGCATGTCTGAAAACTCTTCTCTTTTAAACACATTGAATTAAAATAAACTGGAAAAATCAAGAAAATGGGGGAGAGACAGAGACTTATCTCCATCAGAATCTTGTGTATTCTTCCCTTAGGCTCTATTTAATTCTTTACATCATCCTGAGGATGATTCCATGAATTTTCCTCCTTGATCTGGGGTCAGCTCTACCTGTCAGGGTTTTCTGTTTTCTCTCAAAATCTAGTTCCTCTCTAGGAGTCCCAACAGGACAAGTCTCCTCTGTGAGTTTGCCCAGGATTCCTTGGTTAAAACAGACAGTGGCGGATCTCTGTGCTGTAAGCTAAAACCTAAACTGGTAGGAAAGATCAAGCTTGTACTTTGCAGCCTCATTTCTTTCCACATTCGCTTTGCTGTTCCTCCTGGATCTTTCGTGGTTCATTTCTTTGTAAATGCTGATTCCTCAGCTTCTCCTTTCCTTCCCATTTTTATCTATCTCATGAATTAAAACTACTCGATTTAAGACAGATTAATCATCACCTCCTCAGTGATGTCTTTTCTGATGCCTATCCTGCCCTCAAGTCTCCCTGCCGATGGGCGAATTCATAAATACACAAACTTCCTTGTGTATGCATAAAAACTTTCGCCATTTCTTGGGAAGTAGGCAGGTCTAACTGGTGATTGTTGTTTTATTCTGAGAGCTGAGGAAATGGTGACAGAAGAGCTGGTCCAGGGAAGAGTAGAAACCTCGCCAGCCGCACCCAGAGGGAAGACCCAGCTTCCAGGTCTCCTGACTCCTTGTAGTCATTCGCTCTCTCAAATCTTGGGCCTAATTTCTGGGAACCTTGGGAAAAGGGATGACACCTCAGGGCTAGTTTCTTCAGCAGCTGCTGCCTGAAGCATTGCTGTTGCCAGTGAGTTAACAAACCAATAACGCAGTTTGGGTTCATGTACTTGTGTGCCTTGTCAAAGTGAGAGCTCCTAGAGAACCCATAAAATGGTTTACTTGGTTTTTTTAAAATCCTACATGGTATCTTTGTAGAATACAGTATTCATCATTCACTTATTTCTTCATTTACCAAATATTTAAGCATTTACTCTATTCCAGGCTGCTAAGTGATGGCCATGCAGCGATAAAAATAGTTTGGTGGCAGCCCTCAAAAAGCCTCGATCAGTTAAAACATGGTAAAAAACATGGCAGTTGAGGATTAGTGAGACAGAAGTCATAGAAGAGTAACTATTGAAAAACTACTGAATGCATGACTCCCTCTCCCACGTTGATTCAGGAAAACTAGCTTCAAAAATAAGTTTTGTTGGTAATTCCAGCCACCTCCACACTTGTCCAGAGTCTGTATCGCCACATGCTAGACTTCTCTATTCCTTTTCCAGAGCAATGTTTACTTTTCCCTCAACAGATCTTCCCTTCCTGATGTCTTGCTTCCACCTTCCTGCTGCATCACCTGACGTGTTACTGCTCCGTTTCTGGTAGTAAGAGAACTGCTGCTGCGGATCTGGTTAACATCCACTGAGCCCTTTCTACTCCATTCTGGAAGCCAGTTGAAACAGGGGGCCTATGTCTATCCCTTCCTCACTAGCCTTGATCTTCTTTTAAAATATGAGGTTCAAAACGGAGTTGACACATTAAAGAAATAGAAACTGGCATAAATTTCTTTTTAAATCACTCCCTAGAGCACAGTTTTGTATAACTCTGGGGGCATCAGTAATATGGATCACCAAGTGAATTTTTCCTCAGAGTTTATCAGACCTGTAGCTTATTTCTTAGAAAGGTTCAATTACAAACAAGGAAATCTGTTTTTATTTTATTATTTGTTTGTTTATTTTCCCCCCACTTTATGGCTTTGCTATACATTCTGGCTCAGAATTATACCCAAAGATGCTATTTAGATTATTTGGTTTCTGTTTCTTCCTCTACAAAATACAACTGGACAATTAGAGCTACTTGTACACATGCACATGCAGTGACACAAAGGTCTGTAATAAATATTAGGGCTGGTATCTTGAGAGCTTCCAGAAACTAGAGAATCCCAAATCTTTTCCATGATAGTCCATGCTTAAGACAGACACATTGGGAATCAGAACCTAAATAATCAGACTCCAAGTTTATTTGGGATGGAGACGAGGTGAAGGCTGCGTCTGCAAAGTCAGGCATTGTACCTCCTTGGGCTTTCTTGTCTTCCTCCCCTGGCCCTGGGAGTTTGAGGCTCAGAAGATAGAATCAGTGACTCTAGGATTAGCAGCTTGAGAATCAACGTTAAAACACACAATCAGATCCTTAGGGTATAAAGGAGCAACTGTGATGACAGCAGACTGTCTCAGGTGATGTGAGAGTATAGAGGAGGGGTTTTTAAGATGAACTATGAGCTTTTTATCTCTGTAATCCAACACCAAGCACAGTACTGGCACATAGTAAGTGATGAAGGAATGCTTGTTGAATGTGAATATGAAATGCCGTCATACTGATGACACTGTGTTTGGCCCTGTGCTGAGTAGACAATACTGATGAAGCATTCTTCTTTTGTGATTACTCTAGAACTGAGCCCTGAGAACATGGTTTGACTCTGAGTAACATTTAAAAACCAGGAGAAGCTGACCTGCCAGGGACCGCTTTTGTTAAGTTCTACCTGGCCTTTCTTAGTCACTATGTCACATTAGAGATGTGCATTACTTGAGAGGAGAGAGCCACTGTAATGACTGTCCATCTTACAAGTGGGAAATTGAGTCCCTCCCTCCAAGTGCTCACTTGATAGCTTTTTGCAAATGACCATAGACAAGCTTGAGTTTAGTTACAAACTTGATGTCCTAGACCTACTGGTTTTTTAGGTTGTAATGAAGGCAATCATCTATTTTAATTGATTCAGGATACTTAAGCATGTCTCTAATCGTGATAGAGCTGCATTGCTTAAGTAATTAGTTTTTATATTGGAGCTTTAATTCTAGGTAATCAGTGTGCTTATTTTGGTCATCTCATACTACGTAGATGCTCTGCTTGCCAATTTCTCTTTTTCTCTACTCATCTCCATTCTCTCACAGAATGCTTGGTGCAAAGTAATTGCTCAATAGGTATTTTTTGAGTAGAAATTTAAAGTGTTCCAAATGTTTTATATTTGCTCATAAAAATAAGTGAGTGAGGGAAAATATTTACTTATAGAACAAATTTATCTTATTTGACAAACAACATGCTTCAAAATTTCCATGGGAATGACCAAAGGAGGCCTTACAACTAGGAGTCTGGTATCCAGTTTTGGGGAAAGGAGGCAAAAATGACCTCCCCAAGTGCCACCTTGTGGTCAGTAGTGGAATTGTTGGGTCAATGGTATCGCACACGTACAAATTCATTCATTCAGGTAACTAGGTTTTTTTGTAGTACACTAGATTTGGGGATAGAATAATGAACAATTATGCTACGCTTTTATGGAATTTATATTCAAGTCAGAGTAACAGATGATAAACAAGTAATTTAAATAATTGCATGTTGTGTGAAGATATAAAGGAAATAAAATATGGAAATAAAGGAAATAGCATACAAAGAAATAAAATATTTATGTTGAAAGAAAATTTTAGGAGGCAGGATCTGGTTGAGATACATAGGTTAAGTAATATCTTGCCAATAAAGTGGTATAAGTTAAGACCTGAAGGATGATGAGAGGGAGATCGAATGTCCTAGAAAAGAACAATGAGGGGAAATGGAAGTGGGATGATAAGAGCAAAGCCCTACAACAGAGAAGAGGTTGATGGGTTTGAAAGTAAAAGAAAGCTGGAAAGGCTGAAGCAAAGCAGAAAGGTAACAATGACCAATTGAGGCATATTGAAGAAACATACTCTACTACTCACCAATAATAGGAAATGAACTACTCATACATGTAACAGTATGGATGAATCTAAAAAACCTTACACTTACTCAAGACACCAGACTCAAAAGAATGAACCATTTATTCTTATATTTACATAAAGTTCTAGTGAGAGAAAAATTAATCTATAGTGAAAGAAATCAGGTCAGGGTTTGCCCGGTTGGGGTAGAAAGGACGGGATTGACAATAAAGAGGCGGGAGAAGTCTTCATGAAGTGATGGAAATGTTCTATACCTTAGTTGGACTGGTAGCTACACAGGCACTTACATGTGTCAGAGATCCTTAAACTGTGTATTAAAATATTTGCATTTTATGATCACAAGTTATACAGCAATAAAGCTAATTTTAAACAGAAAAAAGAGAGACTCACAATAAGTAACTGATTTGCTGATATGGGGATCATGGTCCCATAGAATTCTAAAAATTGGGAATTATGAAAATACTCCTTCAGAATAGCCATTCGTTTCTGGGGGCACTTTTAGAATCCAATAGCTGTTTCTTTCTGAGAGAAGGAAACATGGTCCTGATTCCTCTTAAAGCACCTTCATCTGATGTTAGTTTTAGTAACTTAGCTTGAGTTCCAGAACCTTCTTCACTACTGGTTGACTTTGCAAGAAAGCTGGTGAATGAGGATAAAAACACAAATGCAATGAATGTGATGGATATGTTTATTACCTTGTTTGTTGTGATGATATCACGGGTGTATGCATATATCCCAACTTATCAAAATTATGCTTTAATTTTGTAAATTTGTATTTTTGTGCATATTTTTGTATGCTCAGAACACATCAATAAAGTTGAAAAGCTTGAAAAAACTAAAGGAAAGATAGTTCTCTAAAAAAAGCTTAAATTGTTTAAAGGAAATTGAATATTAACAAATATGATTAAAATTTCTAGTGGCTTTCTCCCTACCTTTTTTTTTTTATAGAACGCTTTATTTTTATTTTATTTTATTGGGTTTTTTTTTTTTTTTGAGGAAGATTAGCCCTGAGCTAACATCTGCTGCCTATCCTACTCTTTTTGCTGAGGAAGACTGGCCTTGAGCTAACATCTGTGCCCAGCTTCCTCTACTTTATATGCGGGACGCCTACAATAGCATGGCTGGACAAGAAGTGCATAGGTCCACACCCAGGGTCAGAACCAGCAAACCCTGGGCCACCAAAGCGGAATGTGTGCACTGAACCGCTGTGCCACCAGGCCAGCCCCTCTTTCTGCCTTTAACTGTGCATAATCTATGTTCAGAGAAAAATTTTCTTCCTCATTCTTTTCCAAAACTTCTTCATTCTGAAATCCACTGTCATCAGAGAATCAGCAAATTTTGGAAAGAGAGACCAACACTCAGCAAACCTAATCCTCATTGTTAGCAGTCTTGAGAAGCTGTGATTCTGGCAGCAATTTTACACTTAGATTTTCAAGCTTTTCTGGAACTAACTTTATTCTGGAGTGCCTCATCCTTTCAGATTGCCAACTCCACTCCTCTAGGCTTTGGCACTGAATTAACCTCTTCTGTACACTTTTGCTGTTGTTTCAACTACATTTTTCTCACACTAAAATTAAACTTCCACAATTGAGAATAATTTTTAAAAGTACATAAATGTGCAAAAAAAACATTAAAATGCCGCAAATCTCACTATTCTGAGTAGCTATTATTAGCCATCTGATGTATTTCCCGAATCCTTTTCTATGCACATGTAGGCCTTTTTAGAATTGGCATCAGTGTTATGCACCATTGTTTTTACTTTTTTTTCTTGTTTAATATTATGCCTTGATAATTTTTCAAATCCTTAGATACTCTTTGCAAATGCAGTACTTAAATAATACATGACATTCAATTGCTCATTGCTTTACCTGGTTTCTAGAATGTTTTCCGGTTTTCATTTTGATAAATAATGAATCTATGAATGTCTTTGTATCTTTTTTCTAAAATTCTATTTCTATAAGAGATTCCAAGATGGGGAAATTATATGCACTTTTCAACTGTTTTGATGGAAATTTCTAAACTCCTTCTTAACAAGGTATACCAACTTATATTTCTACCGATGGTGTAAAAATAATTTTCGCCTTAGTGGTCTGTAGAAGATGGCATTTCTTTCAAATCTTCACTAATTTGATAGGCGAACATGTCTTTTAATGTTTTCTTGTGATGATAAACATAGGGTCAATTCAGCATTTATTCTCAATAATGTCTCTCAGAGAGCTCTTGTTACGGCAATCCTAAAAATTGTTTCTTTAGCTTCTGGAGGTTGAGGACCTTTGAGCCAATTGTTCAGAGAAGACTTTGTGACAATATGTGATGGCCTGGCAATCTTTCTGCATTTATGTCCCCAGATCAGTGGGGCGATTGAGGTTGTTGTGATGTCATGCCTCTTGGATCAGGGGTCTTTGCCACAACATCCTTGAATAACCCTGTCCCTGATCTGTTTGGTTCTAACTCCGTAAATGATGGGGTTGAGCATGGGAGGGACCAGTAAATAGAGATTAGCGAACATGATGTGTACCACTTGGGGCACATGATGTCCAAAGCGGTGGGTGAGGAAAGTAAAGAGGGCTGGGATGTAAAGAGCCAAGATGACACAAATATGGGAAGCACATGTGCCAAAAGCCTTGAGCCGGGCTTCACCAGAGGGCAACCCCAGCACAGTTTTCAAAATCATCACATAGGATATACTGATGACAATCGTATCAAAGCCAACCACAGAGAAGGCCACAAAGAGCCCATATGCACGATTTATGGTAGTGTCAGCACACACCAGCTTCAGCACAGCCATATGCTCACAGTATGACTGGGGAATGACCTGGTTGGGGCAGAAGGGCATCCTGGAGACCATGAAGCAGAAGGGGCTCACCCACAGCAGCCCTCTCATCATCACTACTGCCCCCAGTTTACCCACCACAGATGGAGTGAGGATACTAGGGTGGCCGAGTGGGAAGCAGATAGCCACATAACGGTCCAAGGCCATAGCCATGAGCACCCCAGACTCCACAGAAGAAAAGGCATGAATGAAGAAGACCTGGATGAGGCAGGCATGGTATTCAATCTCATGATCATGAAACCAGAGTATAGCCAGCATTTTAGGTTGGGTGGAAGAGGAGAGGACCAGGTCAGTGATAGCCAGTATGGCCAGAAACAGGTACATGGGCTCATGCAGCGTGTGGTCAGTTCGGATTATATGAAGGATAGTGATATTGCCAACTATAGCCACAACATACATGGCACCTAGTGGAAAGGCAATCCAAAATTGGGAATGCTCGAGTCCTGGGATCCCAAGCAGGATGAAGGACACAGGATGAGAAGAGTTGTTGTCTGAAGCCAGCATCATAAGATTGTTAATTTGTTCTCTATTGAGAGGGTAATCTACTCTGTGCTGGTGATAACAACAAATTAATTGTTATTTTTATTTATAATCTTTTGGAAGGAGTAATTGAATAATAGAGCATTTCGGTTTAATGGTAAACTGGAATAATTTCAACTGTTTTAATAAATGGAATTTTGCAACATAAAGTGATGCTACTCTTTATCCTTGACTCATATTTATGTCATTCAAAAGGGGGTCAGAACATACTAACTGCAAGTATAATTTTTTAATAACAATCAATATTTTTCTTATAAGTAAAATCTGCTAAGGGATTTTTCTTTCTGTAAAAAGTCAGATCATAAATATTTTAGGCTCTGTGGGCCATGCAATCTCTGTTGCAACTACTCAGCTTAGCCATTGTTGAATGAAAACAGTTGAAGTTAATATATAAATGTGTGAGTGTGATTATATTTCAATAACCTTTATTTATAAAAACAGCCTGCAAGCCAGATATCGTCTGCAGGCAATAATTTTCTAACTCCTGTCCTAGATGATAAATTTTCATAAAGTCAGTCCTAAACCATGCACTATCCCCAGTGCCTCTGTTTTTGGAATAGAGTAAGAGTTTAATAAGCATTTGCTGAAGCAAATAACAAATAAATGCCATTATTCAGTGGCAATGAATTTATTACCTGAGTTTCTGTATCTTAAAACGTTCTGATAGAACCCTCTAAACACTACTTTGACACATTCCCACATGAGAGTTATGTCCATTTCTCATACTAGAGGCTGCTCTGCAGGCCAGTAAATGATTTTGTGAATGTCATCCTCAGCCTATACCTGCATTACATGGATTGATCGTACTGTCTGACCTCTCTGGTGACCACTACCTATCTCCGAGCCAATGGCACAAAAATTCATCTTGTTCTTACCCAAGACCTTTTCAGTATTTAAACTCCTCATGACCTGAATCTTTGTTTGAAAGTGTTAGTTCTTACCTCCTCCATAATAGAAACACCTAAATAGGAAGAATATCTTTTCAAATCCCCCTTAACAAATCACCTCTGGGGACTAACAAATATTTCATTCACCTGGACCCAATGGTTTCTCAAAGGTTTCTGCAAGATCCCAAATAGACCTAACCTCTTTCTGAGTTTCTCTAGATTTATAACTTGAGAGAAATGGGACTCAGACTTTTTGAGCCTTGTTCCAAGTTGGAAACTTTACCATCCTACCTAGATAATAGCTATAAATTTCCTCAAAACAAATACTCCTATCTACAGTGTGGTGAAAATTCAGAACCACACGCATTATGTTAGAGGATCTAAGTTCTGTTTTATCCCCTTCTGCCTGGCCTGGTCTTCCCAAACAGTTATATATTCTGTTTGAGTTAGAGTCTTCCTCTCTCCTTCCCTTTTGCCCCCTGTAAGTCACCTTCCACTTGTGAGGACGTAGTCACTGAGGTTGAGGGACACCTGGAAAAGTATACATAGACCATTCTCATTCCTACACTGGGTTCTAGTGAAGATGCTGGCTAAAGATATGATTTCTCCAAGTGCATGATAATCTCTTAGATTAATTATGGAAGACTTTTCTATTTTTATATACATAACTATAAGCTTTTAAATTTTATTGTTTCTAACTCTTGCAAAGCCTCTGCGTCCTTATTTTACAGTGAGAAAAATAGAGCTCAGAGTAGTTATATGATTTACCCAAGATCACATAATAAATGAACGCCAAGTGCACAACTCCACACCCAATGCTCTTGGTGGTATACACCACTGTCTCTGGCAGATAATGATTGATTGGGAAGCTCAACTTGGTTTGGGTTAAACAGAGATTGTTGCCCTATCATGAAAAAGGCAGATACAAAGGGGACTTGCAAATTATATACTAAATTATGGACGGGTCTGCATTTGGACTCAGAACCCCTGCCACTTCACTGGACTGACTCTACAATAGAGGCCAGGCTGGTCTTCTGGTGTTTCTGGGTACGGGCTATTTTCTATAGGATAGCATCTTTCTTAGATTCTGCCCGTAAGCCTTAATGGGGAACTCACCTCTTCTCCATACTGGTTTTGGGATGGTTATTCCTCTCAACTAGAGTTCAGCTAATCATATTCTGCAGTCCATTTCATAAGCCAGTTTCTTCTGCTTCTTCTATATCCCAGACTCTCCAATGACTTTTGCCCAGAACAAAGCTTCCTCATAAGAGATGCTTCTCAGCTTCCTCGTTCCATTCTCCTGGCTCTGGTATTCTGCTCTCAGATTTTCTTTCCTAGGCAGACAGTGGAGGAGTAGAGTTGATCTAGGACTCACATCTGGAGTAGGAGATGGGAGCCCTTGACTAGTGCCTTTTCCTCTCTGTGCTTTCCGCTGCTGTCCCATGAAATCTGGTGCCTTCACTACCTGCAATTCCCTTGTGTTTTTTCCCTAACAGCTTTATGAGCTCAACATGGACAGAGTTAAGACTGCAAGTCATGAGAGTGGACAGGGAGTTAACCAATCCTCAATCATTTTTGTCCAGCGTGTGACGTTTTCAATAGTATTTCTGATAGAAAGCACAAATTGCCAGCTTGCTGCTTGGTTGAGGGATGGAAATGTGCATTCTCTAAAGGGTAGGAAAAGGAAGAACAATATTAATTTCCCTTCTTGCGCAACATTCCTTCCTCTCTTCCCTGCTATCAAATATGCCTTGTAACTGCCACTGGCTAGAACTCTTGTGAGCCTACTGCATACTGAAAGGTGAAATTAAGTCATCTTTTTCAAGCATAGTAGCTGGGGCGATTGCACGTTGAATTTCAGATTCAATTTTCTGTTTCCCCGAATACAACCTAACTTTTGAGAACTCAGTGTAGCTTTTGGTTCAGAAAATATGGCAACAACAACTATGTTCTCACACTGATGGAGCTCAACTTTCATCTGTGAGTGTGGGCTTGAATACATCAAGGGTACTGACTGGCTCTGTTGGGCCTCAATTACTCCACTCATTATAATACGGAAATAGTTGTGCCACTCAACTCAACCATTGCTCAAGCCCAAAAGGATAAAGAATGAAATGGGCTGAGATCTTGCTAATGAATACCTTCAGGGAAACAGTTAGACTGTTTTCTAACTTTGGGGTATCTAAATATAAGGCATAGAGCAATATTGCTGGACCAATGTCAGGGGGTCCAACTTCCTTTATGGAGGGATTGTGTATGGAGGCAGTCTTCCTTCTTTCTACAGTTTCCCTGGAGGGCACAATGCAAGTAGTGAGTCTTCTCCCCATCTCAGAAGGAAGCTCAGCAATCTTGGATCTCTGGACCTGGAGCCCCCAGTGAGTCCAGCCATTCCTCACAGTGTGTTGCCTTGGCTTCCAGCTTCTTAGAACCTCTGTGAGTCCTACCCCTCTCTGGAAAGGGCAGAGATGTCTGGTACAAAGGGAACCACTCACCATGGTCTCTGCTGTATCTCTGACTGAGCCTGCACATGACCATAAGCAGATCTACCTGGCTCCTGGGATTCAGCCTTTAGCAGACACCATGGATTAGGCCCTATTTAAACACCTCCTAAGGTCTATCCCTTCCCTTCCCCCAAGCATTAATTCTCTCCCTCCTCCTAAACCTCACTGCCTCATACACACACTAGCTTCCTCTGAGACTGGAGACCAGAGCTGGAAGCATTAACCCCTAACTTTCCTCTCTCCTCTGTATCCACAAAAGGAAAGGCAGGAAATTTGAATGATTTCTCAAGAATTTGTGTTGCTGAGATTACACGAGTGTGAGTTTATCACTATGCATGTAGTTTTTGTTCATCAGAATGTGTCAGTTTACAATTGAAGGGATATTTTGTGCAATGTGAAAATATGTTGATAGGTTATGTATGTTAATGTGTCTATCTGAGAGATATGTTAATAAACATGTTTTGGGGGCTGGATTCGCATGTGAATGTGAGTGTGTATAATCTTGTGTGTATGTGCAAGTATGAATAATAATTTGCATTAAATACACATATTTAGTGTGGTAGCGTGGCTCTGTGAGTGCAAGGCCATTAAATACACATGCTTTCCAAGGAGCTCCAAAGCTGATAGTGTGCGATTACGTATCAGTGTGCAACCTGAACAGTTAAAGCCTATGCATAGCTTCTACTCTCTCAATCCCTATATAGGGCCCAGCTGGCACTTTTATTTATTTTTTCTCAGCATTCCCTGATATAGGAGATGTCAAAAGAAGATTTGAGCTAGATGTATTTAAAAACAGAAAGTAAAGATTTATTTGCAAAGAGTGCAAAGCAGTAAGATTTCAGAAGTTATGCCTCACAAAATCCAAAACCCAACATACATTTTTAGGGAAACAACACAAAAAGTGACCAAGGTTATCAGGTTTACATTAATCTCTTTATGGTAGAGTGAAATCAACATATTCACAAAGCTTGTTATTTATTTTAAGATATCACCATAACAAAAATCAGGGACACATATGCTATGGTTAGGGAGTACAGGTTTACAAGAGATATTCTACATTTTACTATTTTGGTGATCAGGCTGACTTTGTAATTTTGCGTTTATCTCAGGTTGCAAATTCCTTTTCTTCTTCTGCTTCTTTTAGCTGGAGTACATGAAGCACTCAATGTAATGAATGTAGAAGAAAGCATCAGGTTCTTCTTTTTTTTTTTCCCCATAGAGGAACTTTTGTCCCCAAACAGAATGCGACATCTAAGGATAGGACCTGAGTTTCCTCATCTCCTGGGTCTTCCACAGTGCCAAATCCCATGGTGATTCCAAGCAGAGGTGACACACAGGCTCTTGTGGAAGTTACTTGTTAGGCCAACCACACTATTTTTCAAGTTAGGTGGGCATGACTTGCTTAAATGAGTGTATAGTAGAAAGATCAGTCCTTCTCTAATTGAGCCACCTACAAGGGCCTCATGGTTTGTGTCTTTCAAAAGCTGGTACCTCTGCAGGATGCGTTGAGGACTTAGACATCTGGCTTATAGCCCCACTCTGAACCTACGTTTCCATTCAAATGTGTAAATATTTCTTGGAAGTGTTGAGAGCCCAGTTGAGGTTGGTTACCATAAACTTCTAGCTATACCAATCTGTGTGTTATGTTTTGTAGGGTTGCTAAGGCAGAGCCAGAGAAAGATGCCTGCAAAGGAAGTTTTGATGAAAGAATATTTTGTTGAGGATATTCAAGTGAGAATCCTGAGACACTTTAGTTTATCTATGTAGAAAGCTCATCCAAATCCGTAGGCTCATATTCCTTATACCCGCACTTATGCTGATCTTTGTTTCCACGGTACCTCAGTCACTCATGTGTGGACAGCACTAGGACCTTGTCAAAGCGCAGAGCTACTCAACCTCTGAATTCTGGAGATTTCCACTCTAACATAGCATCTTATCTTTTTCGTTCTTCCATTCATTCGATATTTTCTACATTCACAATTCCTTTAAACTCTCTGTATTTTTGAAAAAATTCTTTCACCTTTCTTTTCTTTGACAGTTCTTTTCTATAAATTCTAGTCCTTGTAGTCCATCATTTTAGTCATACTCATGTGAATAACCTCAACAAATATTTATCCTTCATAGCTATCTTCCATAGAGTTATTGCCTCCTGTTACCCTTGTACCACTGAGCAGCTGCTAGAAACAATATCCCGATAAACAGTAACACAATGATTAGATCAGGGCCATCTCAAGTTCATGGTAACCAACTTTACCTGGACTTTCAAACTAACCCAAAATATTTTTAGATTTCTCTCCCTTTAATTGTGCACGGACATGATGTTAGAACATTATAATAACTCACCTCTCTAGCTAACTATATTATTCAGACTCTGTCCTCTAAGTTACAGAAATGATCTCCTCTTGCTTTCTCTATCACATCCAGAAGCAGAACTTCCAACCACGATGTTGAAGATTAAACCTCCTTCTTTGGAACTGCAAAAGTGTAATGTGGGATGGCTTTTTCCTGTCTCATTTCTTCTTAATCACTTAAGTAAGCTGCTATCGCCATCATTCTTTCCACCATCCAGGGCTCATTACCACATTTAAATAAAGAAATCAAATATGGTTAGTTGGGAAATATCTAGGTCTATTCTTGCTGACGTCAATATTGTAGTGAAGGGTCTATACACTGCAAAAAGACAAGAAAATGTATGTGCATTGATTGGACAATTGTTATGGGTTGAATTGTGTCCCCCTAAAGATTCTGTGCCCATTGCCAATGTGTGTAGGGGATTATTTTTGGGTTCCTGGGTTCAATTCCAATGTATGTGTTGGGGTAGGGATTCCCATACAATACCAAGCAATTCTCCGACACCAGGGTTTCTGAGAACTCAGCTCAATTCTGACACTATCTACCTGAAGATAGTGTCAGATTCCACAGTTTGAGGACTCAGTCCTACCAGACTGCACTCTTCCACACACACATCAGACAGCAGTTGCAAGCCCAGGCAATCATTTGTGCTTTTGATCAACTGGATACAAATTGGAAGGTCCAATGACCCCCTCGAACTCAGCATGCCAATCACAAGTCCAGGTTGTTACCTGTACTTTTAACTGACTACCTACAAACTGGAGGTTCCTATGATCCTTCATCGGGGTTGATTAATTCACTAGTACAGATCACAAAACTCGGAGAAAAATTTACATACTAAATCACCAGTTTATTATAAATTGTTGTAACTCAGTGACATCCAGATGGAAGATGCATAGGGCAAAGTATGGGGGAAGGACCTGGAGCCTCCATGCTCTCCCCTGTACCCCATTCTCTGAGCACTTCCATTTGTCCATCAACCCAGAAGCTCTCTGAACCCTATCCTTTTTGTTTTTTATGGAGGCTTCATCATACAGTCATGACTGATTAAATCATCAGCCATTGGCCATTGATTCAACTTCCAGCCCTCTCCCCTCCCCAGAGGTTGTTGGGAGTAGGACTAAAAATTCCAATCCTCTAATCACATTGTTGGTTTCCCTAGCAACCAGCCCCCATGCTTAGGTTTTCTAAGGGCTTTCCAAAAGAGACACTTTTTGCTCTTCTCATAAAAAAAATTACAAGGGTTTTAGGAGCTCTGTGTCAGGAATGGGATGAAAAACCAAAGGTATGCTTATTATTATTAATCACAATGTCATAGGGATTTCCCCCACACTACCCAGCAATTCTTGGAGACCAGCTGGGTGTCCTACATTTCAACTCAATTTGACACTATTAATTTCAAGATAACATCAGATTCCACAGGTTTAATACTCAGTCTTACAAAACTGTCCCCTCTCACACATACTTCAGTGGGCTATCACAAGTCCAGGTCCTTACCTGTACTTCTGATTGACTGGCTATGAATCAGAAGTTCCAAATACCCTCTCCTTGGATTTGATTATGTTGCAAGAGTGGCTCAAAGGACTCAGGAAACCCATTTAAGCACTAGATGATAAGTTCCTTAGAAAGGGTACAAATCAACAGCCAGATAAAGGGATACATAAGGTGAGGTCTCAAGCAAAAACTGAAAGTTCCAACCCTCTATTTATGATTGTTTCCCTGATCACCAGCCCCCATCCTAAGTGCTTTCCAAAGTCACCTCATTAACTACAACCAAGTCATGGAAGAAAGGGGCTTCTTTGAATAATAAGACACACAATTTGACTTTTCTGGTTCTGAAGCAATTTCAGGAACTAAGGACAAGAGATTAAATGTTATAAAAATGAGGCTCCCACTGATCTTATGACTCAGGAAATTCCAAGGGTATTGGAAGTGTTGATATATATTTTTTTAAGATTGACACCTGAGCTAATATCTGTTGTCAACTTTTTTCCCTTCTTCTCCCCAAAGCGCCCCAGTATATAGTTATAGATTTTAGTTGTAAGTCCTTCTGGTTGTGCCATGTAGGATGCTGCCTCAGCATAGCCTGATGAATGATGCCATGTCCATGCTCAGGATCCGAACAGGCCAAACCCTGGGCCTTATCAGAGTGTGCAAACTTAACCACTCAGCTGTGGGGCCAGCCCCAGAAGTGTTGATCTTTAACAAATCCAGTTACTTCTCTAACAAAAATGGGTTTATTCTGAGCCAGCCCTGATGGTCTGGTTTTTAAAATTCAGTGCTCTCACTCCTTTGGTGGCGTGGGGTTCATTTCCTGGTCAGGAAAGCACACTACCCATCTCTCAGTTGCCATGCTGTGGTGGTGGCTCACATAGAAGAATATTAAGGACCTATGACTAAGATATAAAACTACACACCAGGGCTTTGGGGAGAAAGAAAAAAAGAGGAAGATTGGCAACAGATGTAAGCTCAGAGCAAATCTTTCCCTGAAAATAAAAAAAAAAAAAGGGTTTATTCAGGATCTGCAATGAATTGTGATTCCAGGTCTATAACCATGGCCAGCCACTAGTCCTCCAGTAGCAAGTGAGGAGAGACTTTTATAGAGGGGAAGAGGAAGTTGGAGGGCTATTGTAAACAAAGAGTTCGAGATGTAGTGGCATTTCATGGCTCAGTTGTGACAGTCTCTCATTGGTGAGCTTCTTGCCTGTCAGGAAGAGGAAGTCTTTCTTCTTCCTGTTGGGCTCTGCAATCATCAGAAGGCATGAGAGCTCCCCTTTCTGGCTCCCCAACTCCAATTCAATGAGGTTTGTGTTTATCAATTTGACAGAAGCTATGAGCCAGGAGCTGTGGACAAAGACAAAACATAAGTGAGAAATGACAATATCGTAATTTCCCCAAAATTCATCTGTTAAAGTTCTAATCCCCTAGTACTTCAGAATGTGGCCTCATTTGGAAATACGGTCATTGTAGATGTAATTAGTTAAGATGAGATTGTACTGAAGTAGAGTGGGTCCCTATTCTAATATGACTGGTGTCCTTATAAAAAGGGGAAATTTGGACACAGAGATATGCACACAGAGAGAATGCCATGTGGACATGAAGGCAGAGATCAAGGCAATGTGTCTACAAGCCAAGGTTTCCAGCAAACCACAGGAAGCTAGGAAAGAGGCAAGGAACCGAACTCCTTAACAGCCAACAGAAGGAAGCAACCCTGCTGATACCTCAATCTCAGACTTCTAAGCTCCAGAACTATGGTGCATATATTTCTGTTGTTTAAGCCATTCATTTTGTGGTACTTTGTTATGGCAGCTTCAGCAAACTAATACAACAATAAATGCATTTCTATTCATTATTCTAAATCTTCATCTTCAAATCATTATACTTCACATGAGCCAGTAAATTGTTAATAATAGTTCTAATGAAATGATATGTCTAGACAGAGACCCTATACAACATATTTGCCTCATTTTACAAATACCCTGTAGGTGGCCTTGTACATTATTGAAAAAATTATAAAGAGAGCAGAAAATCCCTAAACACAATTAATTGATTTTAAACAGATATCAATGCACTTCAGTGACGGAAAAATGCCTTTACGGTACTAGAACAATTGGATATCTGTGTGTAAAGCAAAATGATCCTGAATTGCTACCTGAATATAAAAATTATTTATTTGAGATGTAACCTGAACCTCAACTTGAAAGCTAAAACTATAAAGAATGTTAAAAACATAAGATAATATTGTCATGAACTTGAGGAAAGCAGAGCTTTGTTAGACAGGACATAAAAGGCATTAGTCACAGAATAAAAAAATATCAACAACTGAACTTATGAAAAAAAAAACCCAACAATAATCTACTACAAAAGATACCATTACTAAAGTGAATAGGTAAGCCACAGGTGAAGAACATATTCACAATGCAAATATCAGAAAAGCAAAGTCCACAATCATTAATAGGAAGACAGACAACTCATTAAAAGTTAAAGCAAATGGTTTAAAGAGGCACTTCATAAATGGAGGTAAATGAATGGCTAATACACATATGAGAAGGTGCCTAACATTATCATTCATTAGGGAAATGAAAATTCAAGCCACATCATGATGCCAATGTAATTCATTAGAATAACTAAAATTGAATACATTGACTATGCTAAATATCTGCCAAAGTGTGGGTCAATTGGAGCACTCATACACGGAGCACAGCCACATCAGCGATCTTTTTTGCAATTCCTGATAAAGATAAGCATCTTTTTGGACCAAGTAGTTCCACTTTAAGTTGCATACTCCAAAGAAGTGGTCTATATTTACACCAAAAATGTCAAGAGATTTTATAGTCGCCATAGGAAAAAAAGCTAAAGTGTGGAAACAACCCAAATATCTGTCAATATCTGTCAATAGAGGTAAGTTAAATTTTGCAGCACTCATCCAATAAAAACTACAAAGCAAAGAAGCAAAAGAAGGGAAAAGAATAAGGAACTGTAAAAAAGTATATATAAAACTATATATATATTTTTATATAAAAAGTATATATAATATGTATATATATATACACAACATATATTGCACTATATATATATATATATGTATATATATATATATATAGTGCAATTTCAAATGACCAAAGATAAAGAGTAGGGACTAATGCTTTAAAATAGGGAAAAGATGACCTGCAAAGGAAAGCCAATAAGTTTAGTTTTAGTCTACACAAGTCTAGTAATGAAAGGGTGAGATTTGTTTAATAGGTTCTATAAGCCAGCTTCTACTCTAAATGTTTTAAAACCACATAGTTACATAGTCTCTACAAACCCAGGAAATGGATATCAATATCCTCATTTTAGAGGTAAAGAACCAAAGGCACAGAGAGGTTAAGGTGTTACAGTGTAGACATATAGAACCAGAGTTTTATCCCTAGTATTATTCACTATATTAAACTAAATCTTCAAGTGTTCAGAGACCATTATTTAAAAGCTAACTGTTCTATATACAGCCAATCTATCAATAAAGTTTAAGAGAAAAAAAGAGTGGTTTTACACAGGTAGGAACAAACAGAGAATGTATAATTTATGCATCATATCCACTTTTTTTCAGAAAAACTGGATTATGTGTTTTGGCAAAATGAAATGGATATTCAATATAGTTCAAGAATTTATAACCAAGTATGAGTGGAAATTCCTCAGGGGAGCCACATAAAGGAATCTCAGAAAAGAAAACATTCGACATGCTCTGAAAATGCCGACTGTATTAAAGCCTTGCACAAAATATGGCCTCAGAGCAGCAGTGGCGTCAGAAGTTCAGAACTCAGGCCCCACCCCAGACCTAATGAATCAAAATTTTCATTTCAATGAGATCTTGAGGATATTTATATACTTATTAAACTCTGCAAACATTTAATTACCATTATGAATAAATAGTGATAAGTCGTTCGTGAGATGATGAAGAAAGCTTGTCTTTGTCCTGCTAGCAGGCAAAAATGAAAGATAATTTGAACTCCAGAGAAAACAGAAACTTGTCCCAGGAAATCATGGTCCACTATAAATTAAACAGAAATTTGACATAAATACTGGCAACTGAATCAATGTAAAAGGAAAAAAATTAATTTTATTTTGGGGACTGGATGCCTCCTTTTCTAGAGATATGTATTTAGTGATATAGGATATGTCATTGTTTTTCTGGTCACACCATGTATTCAGGATTCTGTGTGATTAAATAATTTTTATTTAATCATATTTCAATCAAAATGTATTTGCTTTAAAGTTCAAACAACTAAAACGTGAATATGTAATATTTAATCATAGCTACAGGGCCATATGTACATTTATATATCTTATTCAGGGAAATATGCTCTAGGTGACTAAAGATGAAGATGGAGAAAGAAGAGAAGTGAAGTATAAGGACATCTCTTGCGTGCACCCTGTTAAGCAGTGAATAGAATATAAAGTTAATGGAGGAAAAAAAGAATGTTTATATTCATTGAAGAATATTATAGAGATAAAATAATTAAAAGGGAGATGGTAAACATATCATTTAGACCTGCTTTCAGTCTAACCGTGTAGTGAGCCCCCTGGGAATTTCTATTCCTCTCACCTAGGATCACACTGCTCATGTGATTATATTATCTCCAAGCCCTAAGGGTCTCTGGCAGCAGGGCTGGGTTACATGCTGGGCTCCTTATAGAAGGCAAGGTCTGAGAGCCACCTACATATACACTTGGCTGGGCAGTGAGTGGAAAGAGCAGCTCTCCCTCTGTTGGGAGTCCGGAAAGAGGCTAGGACCAGCTAGAGCCAAGAAGAGGGACTGTTGAGAGCTAACCTGGAGGCCAAGGGATAGAGCCTGGGAAGGACAAGGGGTGGGGAGGCAGGTACTTAGAGGCAAAGGACAGCAAATCAGAGAGGAAAGAGTAGAGATATTGGGAAGAGGGGCTCAGAGCGACAGGCTGAAGCTGAAGGTTGTGGTAGTTAAGTGAGAAAACAGCAAAAAGTTTTCATCTTTGCTATTCTCCTGGGCCAGAATAATACATTCCTATATCTACCATTTCCTTCATGACCAAAACTTCTGGACACAGACATCTATTTACTGTTATTGCTCCTCTTCCCAACTGGCTCACCATCTATCACATTTCAGACCTTCACCAAACAGAAACGTAGTCTAGGTTAAAGCAGCTGCAGCTGCATTCTTTTGTCTTGGCCTTCTAATGCATAAATGCCGTGCTGCACTTATTTTGTTTATACATTTCTTTTGCAATTAGTTGTATTTAAGTTTGATGCATTGTTCTGTATCAATATTTTACTTAATGGCTTTAATTTCATCTTACTTAAGAAAGCATTCCCTAAAAAAGTCATAAATGTATTTTCATTTATTTATTCTAATGTTGTTATAGCTTGTCTTGAAATTCTTAATGCAAATACTGAGATGCGTAAAATAGGGATCTTTTTATATTTTTTTACAGATCATTAGTAAACTCTCCACACATCATTTATCACATATCTGTTCTTTTGCTAATGTTATAAGATGCCGTTGTTATCATATTCTTTATCCTTATTTATACATTTTTTAAATAGTATTTCTTTCTGAGGATATATATTTTTAAACCTTTAACTATTGCATTTTGTTGATTACAATAGCTTTGTATTAACTTTTGTCAGATGAAATGACATCCTCTCTCTCTGTCGTTTTCAATATTATACTAAACAGATTTGCACATTTATAGTACCTAATATATTTTAGGATCCGTCTGTCACTATCCATTGAAAACTCTTCGTGTTTTTGGTTGATAAGGCTTTGAATATAGGAGTGTTAGTGGGAGAATTCACATCTTTTCACTATTGAATATTTATTCCTATCTTTAGGAGAGGACAAAAGGACCCATAAGCTTTATACTGAATATATAGGAAGAATAACAATTATAGGGAGAAATGATCAACTTCCTTTTGCACATAATAATTTGATTTACTGGTTAGAAACCCATATGGCAATGTCCAGAAGGAAGTTCTGTCTTCAGGAACCTGGAAACCAGAGCTGGCTTTCAGATATTTATTTGAAATTTGTCATTAAATAGGTGAAAGATGAAGCTGTAAAAATGGACAAGATAATTTTTTTAATGACCTGAGAATGGGCAAAGTGTAGATCTCCAAAGGATACCATATTTAAGGTTCTTGGGCGAAAAAAAGTCAGAGAAAAAAATTAATGAGTGCTGGGAGAAAAATATTAGGGACTAATGCCATCCAATACACGGGAGAAAACATTTCCAGGAAGAAAGTATCATCAGCATAATACATAAGTGATGGATAAATAAAGTGTCTCTAAATGAGTCAATTGAATTTGGCAGTTCTAATTGGTGCTATTTTCTGTGGTAGGTGTATCCTTGACATCTGATTCTCTGGGCCCTTTGCACACAGACCATTAATGGTGAGATAGATTCCTTTCCTGAGAAGCCTAAAGAGCTTTGTATCTGTACAATTCACATGGAATTAAGATCTGAAACTTAGGACTCTACTCCAAAGATGGCCCCTTGACTATAATGCGTCTCCTAAAGTACACATCTGAAAAACGTGTGTCAGGGTTGTTTGTCAAACTGGTTTAGAGCTTCCTTCTATGCATTCCTCAGCCTTATGGAATGAAGATATTGGGGTCATATATGCAGGTTGCAACCTCCAATCTTCTATTGCCTCACTGCAAAATTTGGGGCATATTACTTAATCACTTTAATCATGTTTCCCCATACGTATATTAGGAATGACATTTTTTTCTGCTTCATTGGGTAGTTATGAGTATTGAATGGGATTATGGATATGAAGTTGATTGCATCTGGCAAATGGTATATGTTCAAGAAATGTTGGCTGTTATGGTTCTTTGTGTTTTAGCAGTAGCCTGTGTGACTATTCACTGAAACGTAGCTTGCTGCACTTTGTTACAATAATGGCAACGTTTGCCTTTCTGCCTGCCTTTCTCCCTTCCTTGCTTCTTTATTTTTTTCCTTTCCTTATTCCTTTCCTCCTTCTTTCCTTCCTCCCTCCCTCCCTCCCTCTTCTCTCTTTGTTTCTTTTCTCCATCTTTGTTATATAATATGTGGTTTTTCTCAACAGTTGGGCATTTCCTAGTAAAGATAAACTTGGAAGATTATTTAATTGTTGAGTCTTAGTTTCCTTGTGTGCAAAATGCATAGATGACTCCCTACCTTCTAGAGTTGTTGTATGGATAAAATTACATAATGCATATGAATGTCAGTAACACATGGAACTCTCAACAAATGGGAGCTATTCTTATTTTTCATATGAGGGTTTGGGCAACCTTGTCATCATGTATATAAACATCTGTGTCTTGAGTATGTCTTGGTCATTCTTCTGGATATATCTCAGGAAAACCTAATAATAGCCATATTTTAAAGGTGACTTCATTTTTATGGCTTTTTTCTAGACTCAATAATTTATTTCCAAAAATTACTGGAAACCAGATTTCTTACCATATTGTTTACATATTCTACTGGAGACTCTATAGTCAAGGTGATTTAATTTTGATGTTTGTTGCCACTAAAGAGAATTACAGATCTAAGAAATTTTGATTTGGAATTAATCAGGGAATCCTCTCGTCTCAACAAAAGAAAATACTGAGGGGCAGGGAAAGAAGATTGCAGCTCTCGAAAACTCAGAAAATTCTAAAGTTCTTGGAGATTCAGCAATAGGAATTCAGTGAATCTCAGAGTGCTGGAAACATATTCTACATGACAAGCTATTTATTCAGCATTTGTCATGTTTAATTGTTCAAATATCCCTTTCTTCACAGTCCCTCATTATGTTGGTCCTCAATAACACCAATGCTCAGCTACTGACCTTCCTCTGAGAGCAGCCTCGGTCTGGATCTCCATGTTTTTTTGTCTCCTGTATGTTATTGTCCTTTCTGGGAACAGCTCCATCCTGATTGTGATCCTCCGTGAGCAGAGCCTCCATGAGCCCATGTGTTATTTCCTCTCTGTACTTTCAGCCACAGACCTGACCTTGTCCCTGTGCACAATTTCCACTACTCTTTGGCGTCTCCTGGTTTGAAGCCTAAGAGTCTCCTTAAATGCCTGCATTGCCCAGATGTTCTTTCTCCGTGGATTTACTTTCATGGTGTTTGGGGTTCTGCTATCCATGGTCTTAGATCATTTTGTGGCTATCTGTGATGCAATGAGATACACCGCCATCGTCACCAATGCCAGGATTGCCCAGATTGGGGTGAGCATGTTGATAGGGTATGTTGCTGAGATGTTACCAGTTGTGCTCTTTGTCAAGAGGCTATCCTTCTATGGTCCTTTCACCTTATAACTGCTATCGTATTGATCTCCTTCAGCTCTCATGCACAGACAACAGAATCAACAGCATCCTTGGTCTGATTGAACCATTCTCCATGACAGCGGTGCAACTTGCTCTCCTATGTCCTGATCATCCATCCGATCTGTCCTCAGCATTGCTTCTTCAGAGGGGCAGCAGAAAGCCTTCAACATCTGCATGTCTCAGATCAGTGCTATTGCCATCTGTTACATCCCTCTTATCAGCTTGCTTCTTGTCCATCGCCATGGCCATTCAGCACCTACATTTGTTCATGCCATCACGGCCAATGTTTTCCTGCTCATGTCTCCTGTGCTCAGCCCTATCATCTACAGTTTGAAAAGTAACCACATTCAGAAGGCTATTGTCCAGGACTTAAGTCAGCGGTGGCTCCAAATCTAATCATTAGTTATCTCAGAGTAGAGATAAAGCCACTTATGAATGAATGGTTTGGTAGAATGTATTAATTGTCCCCAAAATGCCTACATATGCTTCCAACAGTCCAAACTACGCAACTTATAGGTTTTATATTTGCTTAGTTAGTTTCCTTGTCAGAGTCCATATTAATACCACTTAAATTTTGGTTTTGTTTTCAAGATAAAGTGAGATAACATATGTAAACAACTAATTATATTTGCAAGTAGTACAAGACCTATATAAAATACTCATTCAGACATTTCATACAGTTCTGAAAGTCCAGATTTAATGTAGGAAATTTTGTTAATAAGACAGTTGTACTTTTCTGAATGATACATAAAAAACACTTCAATTAGTTGTATTTTTTTTCTTTAAAACTGTCAATTCTCTGCATGCTTCCTAACTAGCTATACTATAGAGTGAATGGTAAAATACACATCAATAATACCACATTAGATCTCATGTAAGTAATTTTGGAAGGGTCAATTCCTACAAGGAGCTCTGGGTTTTTAAAAGTTTATTCATCCTCCATCCCCACTTTCTGGTTTTGCTGTACATCCTGGCTTAGAAATAAACCCAAGGATATAATTTAGATTATTTTTATTCTGTTTCTTCCTCTACAGGATGTCACTGGACAATTACAGCTACTTGTACATATGCACCTGCAGTGGTGCAAAGGCCTGTACAAAACATCAGGGTTGGTATCTTGAGGGCTTCCAGAAACTAGAGAATCACAAATCTTTTCCATGATGGTCCATACTTAAGACAGACACATTGAGATACGGAACCTAAAGACTGAAACTCCAGCTTTATTTGGGATGAAGATGAGGTGAAGGCTGTGTTCTTCTATGTCAGGAATTGTACCTCCTTGAGACTTTCTATTTTACCTCCTCTAGCCCTGGGAGTTCGAGGCTCAGAAGATAGAATAGGGTAGTCAGTGACTCCAGGATTAGCAGCCTGAGAATCAACATTAAAACACACAATCAGATCCTTAGAGTATAGAGGAGCAACTGTGATAGCAGCAGATTTTTTCGGGTGGTGTGAGAATAGAGAGGAGGGGTTTTTAGGATGAAGTATGAACTTTTTATCTCTATAACGCTCACTAAGCACAGTACTGGCACACAGTAAGTGATGAAGAAATGCTTGTTGAATGTGAGTATGAAATGCCATCATACTAATGACACTGTGTTTGGCCCTGTGCTGAGTAGACAATACTGACGAAGGATTCCTCTTTTGTAATTACTCTAGAACTGAGCCCTGAGAACATGGTTTGACTCTGAGTAACATTTAAAAACCAGGAGAAGCTGACCTGCCAGGGACTGCTTTTGTGAAGTTCTTTCTGGCCTTTCTTAGTCACTATGTCACATTAGAGATGTGCATTACTTGAGAGGAGAGAGCCACTGTAATGACTGTTCATCTTACAAGTGGGAAAATGAGTCCCTCCCTCCAGGTGCTCACTTGATAGCTTTTGCAAATGACCATAGACAAGCTTGTGTTTAGTTACAAATTTGATGACCTGGACCTACTGGTTTTTTAGGTTGTAATGAAGGTAATCATCTATTTTAATTGATTTAGAATACTTTCGGATGCCTGTGATCATGATAGAGCTGCGTAGCTTAAGTAATTAATTTTTATATTGGAGCTTTAATTCTAGGTAATAGCTAATTATCTCATGCTAATTATCTCATAATTATTATTATTATCTCATGCTAATTAGATGCCCTGATTGCCGGCTTCTCTAGTTTTCCACTCTATCTCCTTCTTACACAATACTTGGTGCAAAGTAATTGTTAAATAGATATTTCTTGAATAGAAATTTAAAATGTTTCAAATAGTTTATACTTGTTAATAAAAAGGAGTCATGGAAAATTTTTACTTATAATAACAAATTTAGCTTATTTGAGAAACAACATCCTTCAAAATTTCCATGGAAATAATGAAAGGAACCCTTACAACTGAGCAGTCTGGAATCCAGTTTTGGAGGAAGGAGGCAAAAATGATCCTACAAATGCCACCTTGTGTTCAGTAGTGGAATTGTTGGGACAATAGTATCAGGGACAGGTATAAATTCAATCATTTATTCATGTAACTAGATTTTTTTTGTAGTGAACTAGGTTTGGGGATAGAATAATGAACAATTATGAGATACTTTATGGAATTTATATTCAGGTCAGAGGAACAGATTATAATAAGTAACTTAAATAATTACATGTTGTGTTAAGATATGGAGGAAATTAAATCTTTTTGCTGAAATAAAATTTTAGGAGGCAGGATTTGGTTGAGATATGTAGGTTGGGTTACATATTGCCGATAAAGTGGTATTAGTTGAGACATGAAGGATGATGTGAGGGAGACAGAATGTCCTAGAAAAGAACAGTGAGGGGAATTGGGATGATAAGAGCAAAGCCCTAAGACAGAGAAGAGGTTGATGTGTCTGGAAGTAAAAGAAGGCCAGAAAGGCTGAAGCAAAGGAGAAAGGTAACAATGGACCAATTGACGCATGTTAAAGAAGCATCCTATACTACTCAGCAATAATAGGAAATGAACTACTCATACATGTAACAGTGTGGATGAATCTGAAAAACCTTATACTGAGTGAACCGCACCAGACTCAGAGAATGAACCATTTATTCTTTTATTTATATAAAGTTCTAGTGAGAGAAAAATTAATCTATAGTGAAAGAAATCAGATCAGGGTTTGCCTGATTGGGTTAGAAAGGATGTGGTTGACAATAAAAAGGCAGGAGAAGTCTTCATGAAGTGATGGAAATGTTCTATACCTTAGTTGGCCTGATAGCTACACAGGCATTTACGTGTCAGAGATCCTTAAACTGTGTATTAAAATACTTGCATTTTATGGTCACAAGTTATACAGCAGTAAAGCTAATTTTAAAAAGAAAAAAAGAGATAGCCACAAATATTACTTGATATGCTGATATGGGGATCATAGGCCCATAAAATTCTCAAAATTGGAAATTATGAAAATATTCCTTCAGAATACCCATTTGTTTCTGAGGGGCTCTTTTAGAATCTAATAGCTGTTTCTTTCTGAGAGAAGGAAACATGTTCCCGATTCTTAGAGCAACTTCATCTGCTGTTACTTTCAGTAACTTAAGAGATTGATTCTAAAACTTTCTTCACTATTGTTTGACTTTGCAGGGAAGGTGGTGAATGAGGATAAAAATACAAATGCAATGATTGTGATGGCTATGTTTATTACCTTGCTTGTGGTGATGGTATCAGGAGTGTATGCATATGTCCAACCTCATCAAAATTATGCATTAAATATGTGCGACATTCTGTATGCCAAGAAGACCTCGATGAAGTTGAAAAATAATAAAAAAGGAAATGTAGTTTTATGAAATTAATTTTTTACTTTAAAGAAAATTGAATATTAAATATTATTAAAATTTCTAGTGACTTTCTCACTATCTTTAACTGTGCATAATCTATCTTCAGAAGAAAATTTTCTTCCTCATTCTTTTCCAAAACTTCTTCAGTCTGAAATTCATTGTCATCAGGGAATCACCAAATTTTGGAAAGAGAGACCCACACTCAGCAAACATAATCCTCGTTGTTAGCAGTCTGAGACGCCGTGTGTCTGGCTGAAATTTTACATCTAGATTCTCAAGTTTTTCTGGAACTTACTTTATTCCAGAGTCTCCCATCCTCTCAGATTGTCAACTCCACTCCCCTAGGCTTTGGCACTGAAAAAACCTTTTCTGGACACTTCTGCTGTTGTTTCAATTACTTTTTTCTCATATTAAAATTAAAATTCATCAATCGAGAATAATTTTTAAAAATACATAAAGGTGTAAAAAGAAAATTAAAATACCACAAATCTCATTATTCTCAGTAGCTATTATTAGTAATTAGATGTATTTCCAGAATCTTTTTCTATGCATATTTCATTCTTTCTAGAATTGTTTACTTTTTAATTTAATATTATATTTGGATCATTTTTCAAATCCCTACGTACTCTTCACAAATGCATTAGTTACATGATAATATGATATTGAACTGCGCATTGTATCACCCAGTTTCTTATAGGTCAATATTTGAATGTTTTTCTGTTTTTGTTTTTACAAATAATGAATCTATACATGTCTTTGTAGTTTTTGTCTAAAATTCTATTTCTGTAAAGTGATTCCAGGATGGGGGAAAATATATGTACTTTTTAACTGTTTTGATGGAAATTTCTAAATTCCTTCTTACCAAGGTATACCAACTTATACTTCTGCTGATGGTGTAAAAATAAGTTTCACTTAGTGATCTGTGGAAGATAACATTTTTTTCGTCTTACTAATTTGATAGGTAAATGTATTTTTTAATGTTTTCTTGTGATGATAAACCTAGGTCAACTCAGCATTTATTGTCAATCCCATCTCTCAGAGAGTACTAGTTGTGGAATCCTGAAAATTGTTTCTTTTGTTTTTGGATGATTGACGACCTCTGAGCCAGTTCTTCAGAGAAGACTTTGTGACAATATGTGATGGCCTGGCAAACTTTCTGCATTTATATCTCCAGATCATTGGGGCAATTAGGGTGATTATGATGCTGTACCTCTTCATTCGGGGTCTTTCCCACAACATCCTTGAACGACCCTATCCCTAATCTGTTTGGTTCTAACTCCGTAGATGATGGGGTTGAGCATGGGAGGGACCAGTAGATAAAGATTAGCCAACATGATGTGTACCACTTGGGGCACATGATGTCCAAAGCGGTGGGTGAGGAAAGTAAAGAGGGCTGGGACGTAAAGAGCCAAGATGACACAAATATGGGAAGCACATGTGCCAAAAGCCTTGAGCCGGGCTTCACCAGAGGGCAACCCCAACACAGTTCTCAAAATCATCACATAGGATATACTGATGACACTCATATCAAAGCCAGCCACAGAGAAGGCCACAAAGAGCCCATATGCACGATTTATGGTAGTGTCAGCACACACCAGCTTCAGCACAGCCATGTGCTCACAGTATGACTGGGGAATGACCTGGTTGGGACAGAAAGGCATCCTGGAGATCATGAAGCAGAAGGGGCTCACCCACAGCAGCCCTCTCACCATCACTACTGCCCCCAGTTTACCCACTAGAGATGGGGTGAGGATACTAGGGTGGTGGAGTGGGAAGCAGATAGCCACATAACGGTCCAAGGCCATAGCCATGAGCACCCCAGACTCCACAGAAGAAAAGGCATGAATGAAGAAGACCTGGATGAGGCAGGCATGGTATTCAATCTCATGTGCATGAAACCAGAGTATAGCCAGCATTTTAGGTTGAGTGGAAGAGGAGAGGACCAGGTCAGTGATAGCCAGCATAGCCAGAAAAAGATACATGGGCTCATGCAGGGTGTGGTCAGTTCGGATTATGTGAAGGATAGTGATATTGCCAACTGTAGCCACAACATACATGACACCTAATGGAAAAGCAATCCAAAATTGGGCATTCTTGAGTCCTGGGATTCCAAGAAGGATGAAGAAAACAGGATGAGAAGAGCTGTTCTCTGAAGCCAACATCACAGGATCATTAATTTGTCCTCTGTTGGGAACGCAATCTACTCTCTGCTGGTGATAACAGTCAATAAATCGTTACTATTATTTACGGTCTTCTAGAAGGAGCAATTGAATAATAGAGCATTTGGGTTTAATGGTAAACTAGAATAATTTCAACTGTTTTAATAAATGAGTTTTGCACCATAAAGTGATGCTACTCTTTATCCTTTACTCATATTTATGTCATTCGAAACAGGGTCAGAATGTACTAGCTGCAAGTGTAATGTTTTTTTCTAACAATCAATGTTTTTCTTTTAAGTAGAATCTCCTAAGGGAAAATTATCTGACAAATAATGTCATAGTAATTCTTGCTCTTCTATTTAGAACAAACAACTGATCTATTTAATCTTCCCCATAGGTCTTTTTCATCAATCTGTTTTGGCTACTTGGGTAACTCTTCAGGTCGGAAACCAGTTTGGAAAACACTTTGACCTAATGCCCATAGCAGTGTATGTAGTGATGTTGAGTGAGCTTTGACTCTAGGACAGTTGCCATGAAGATCTGAGCTGTGAGATAATTGATTTAACAATTTTCACCAGTAATTACACCTATTATCTTTAACGTATGGCTCATCCTAGAATTAGGATTCAGCAAACTCTTTTTCTGTAAAAAGTCAGATCATAAATACTTTAGGCTTTGTGGACCACACGGTCTCTATTGCAACTAGTCAGCGTAGCCATTGTAGCATGATAGCAGTTACGGTTAATATATAAATGTGTGTGTGTCTATATTCCAATAAAACTTTGTTTGTAAAAACAGACTGCAAGCCGGATTTGATCTGCAGGCTATCATTTTCTAACTCTTGTCCTAGATGATAAATTTTCATGAAGTCAGTCCTGAACCATGCACTATCCATAGCACCTCTGTTTTTGGTACAGAATAAGAATTTAATAAACATTTGCTGAAGCAAATAATAGATAAATGCCATTATTCAGTAGCAGTTAATTTACTAACTGATTAACAATATCTTAAAATGTTCTGACAGTACCCTGTAAACACTACTTTGACACCATTCCCCCAAGAGAGTTATGTTCATTTCTCATACTAGAGGTTGCTCTGCGGGCCAGTAAACGACTTTGTGAATGTCATCCTCAGCCCGTACATGCATTACATGGGTCAATCCTACTGTGTGACCTCTGGTGACCACTACTTAACTCAGAGCCAATGACCAAAATCTCACATGGTTCTTATCCAACACTTTTTCACTATTTAATCTCAGTAGACTTGTGCCTTTGTTTGAAAGCTGTAGTTTTTACCTCTTCCATAATAGAAACACCTAAGCATGAAGAATATCTTTTAAAATCCCCCTTAACAAGTCACCTCTGGGGACTAACAAATGTTTCATTCACCCAGACCCAATGGTTCCTGAAAAGGTTTCTTCAAGATCCCAAATGGACCTAACCTCATTCTGATTTTCCCTAGATTTATAACATGAGAGACATGGGACTCAGACTTTTTGGATCTTGCTCCAAATTGCTAACTTAACCATCCTACCGAGATAATAGCTATAAATTTGCTCAAAACAAATACTCCTATCTAGGGTATGGTGAAAATTCAGAAACACACACATTATCCAGGGTCTAGGCTCTGTTTTGTCTTCTTCTGCCTGGTGTGGTCTTCCCAAACAGTTACATATTCTGTTTGAGTCTTCCTCTCTCCCTCCCTTTTTCCCACTGTCTATTACCCAACGCTTGTGAGGACATAGTCACTGAGGTTGAGGGACACCTGGAAAAGCATACTTAGACCACTTTTGTTCCTACGCTGAGTTCTGGTGAAGATGCTGGCTAAAGATACAATCTCTCAAAGTGTAAAATAATCTCATTGATTGATTGTGGTGGGCATTTCTATTTTTGCAGATATAATTCCATAAGCTTTTAACTTTCATTTCTAACTCTCATAAAGCCTCTGCATCCTTATTTTACAATGAGAAAAATAGAGCTCAGAGTAGTTACATAGTTTGACCAAGATCACATAATAAATGAGTGTCAAGTGTACCACTCCAGACCCAGTGCTCTTGGTGGTATACACCACTGTCTCTGCCAGATAGTGATTGATTGGGATGCCCAACTTTTTTGGATTAAACAGAGATTGTTGCCATGTGATAACAAAGGGAGATATGAAGGGGACTTGCAAATTATATACTAACTTACGGACAGATCTGCATTTGAACCCAGAAGCCCTGCCACTTCACCGGACTGACTAGAATAAGCTACAGCACTAGATTAAGCTCCATGTTGGTTTTCTGGTATCTCTCAGTATAGGCTGTTTTCTCTAAGAAGACATCTTTATTAGTTTCTGCTCATGGGCCTTAATGGAGAACTCACCTGTTCTGCATACTCTTTTGGGGGTGGTGACTCTTTTCAACCAGATTTCAGCTACTCATATTCTGCAGCCCCTTTCAAAAGCCAGTTTCTCTCCTCTGCTTCAGCTATATCCAAGATTCCCCAGTGGTCTTTCACAGAGCAGAGTTCCCTCCTAAGAGATACCTCTCAGCTTTCTCATTCCATTCTCCTGGATCTCATATTTCTGCTCTCGGATTTTCTTTCTTGGGTTGACAGTGGAGGAGTAGAGCTGCCTTGGGGCCCAAGTCTGAAGTGGGAGATGAGGGCCCTGATTGGTTCTTCTTTCCTCTTTTCACTTTCTGCTGCTTTCCCAGGGAATCTTCTGCTTTCACTACCTGCAATTCCCTTGTCTCTTTTTCATTCAGAGCTTTATGAGCTTGAAAAGAACAGAGTTAAGACTGCAAATCATGTGGAGTGGACAGGGAGTTAACCAATCCTCACTCATTTCTGTCCAGTGTGTAAGTTTTCAATAGTATTTCTGAGGGGAAGCACAGATTGTCAGCTTGCTGCTTGGTTGAGGGATGGAAATATGCATTCCCTAAAGGGTAGGAAAAGGAAGAGAAATATTAATTTCCCTTCTTGCCCAACATTCCTTCCTGACTTCCATGCCATCAAATATGTCCCTTAACCCCATGGGCTAGAACTCTTGTGTGCATAGTGCATACTGAAAGGTGAAATTAAGTCATCTTTTTCAAGCCTGATAGCTAGGGTGAGCACATATTGAACTTCAGATTCGATTTTTCTGTTTCCCGAAACACAATCTGACTTGTGAGAACTCCGTATAGCTTTTGGGCCAGGAAATACGGCAACAAGAATTATGTTTTCACACTGATGGAGCCCAACCTTCAACTACAAGTATGGGTTTGAATACATCAATGGTACCCAATGCTCTGTTGGGCCTCAATTACTCCACTCCTTATTGGGAAATACTTATGCCACTCAATGTAACCATGTTGCTCAAGCCCGAAGGGATAAGAATAAAATGGGGTGAGATCTTACTAAGGAATAGTCTCAGGGAAATTTAGACTGTTTTCTAACCTTGGGGTATCTAAATATAAGGCATAGAGCAATATTGCTGGACCAATGTCGGGGGTCAAACTTCCTTTATGGAGGGATTGTGTATGGAGGCAGTCTTCCTTCTTTCTACAGTTTCCCTGGAGGGCACAATGCAAGTAGTGAGTCTTCTCCCCATGTCAGAAGGAAGCTCAGCAATCGTGGATCTCTGGACCTGGAGCCCCCAGTGAGTCCAGCCATTCCTCACAGTGTGTTGCCTTGGCTTCCAGCTTCTTAGAACCTCTGTGAGTCCTACCCCTCTCTGGAAAGGGCAGAGATGTCTGGTACAAAGGGAACCACTCACCATGGTCTCTGCTGTATCTCTGACCGAGCCTGCACATGACCATAAGCAGCTCTGCCTGGCTCCTGGGATTCAGCCTTCAGTAGACACCACAGATTAGCCTATTTAAACACCTCCTAAGGTCTATCCCTTCCCTTCCCCCAAGCATTAATTCTCTCCCTCCTCCTAAACCTCACTGTCTCATACACACACTAGCTTCCTCTGAGATTGGAGACTAGAGCTGGAATCATTAACCCCTAACTTTCCTCTCTCCTCTGTATACACAAATGCAGCAGCAGGGAATTTGAATCATTTCTCAAGAATATGTGTTATTGAGACGGCATGAGTGTGAGTTTATCTGTATGCATGTATTTTTTGTTCATCAGAATGTGTCAATTTCTATTTGAGGGGATATTTTGTGCAATGTGAAAGTTGTTGATAGGTCATGTATGTTAATGTGTGTATCTGAGAGATATGTTAATAAATATGTGTGTAAGGGGCTGGATTTGCTTGTGAATGTGAGTGTGTATAATCTTGTGTGTATGTGCAAGTATCAATAAACATTTGCATTAAATACACATATTTAGTGTGGTAGCATGGCTCTGTGAGTGCAAAGCCCCTTGATACACATGCTTTGCAAAGGCGTATGCTGAGCTCCAAACCTGATGAGATTACATATCAGTGTGCATATATATGAGTATATATGTGCAAAGTGTGTGGAAAGGATGAGCAAATTGATAATCTATTGGTGGTTTAGGAGGTACCAAGGTAGCTATGGTTCTGAGGCTCTCCCACTTTTGAGTGGGTGATTATCTAGAGAGGCAAAAGGACTTCCGGATGGAGATCTTGCCATAGATATTTCTGAAACTTTGTGAGACTGGACAGCCCTTCCCTCTCAACCTGAACAGTTAATGCCTATGCAGAGCTTCTTATCTATCAATCTCTATATAGGGCCCAGCTGATATTCTCTTATTTATTTTTTCTCATCATTCCCCAATGTATGGGTTGTCAAAGGAAGATATAAGGAAGAGGTATTTAAAAACAGAAAGGAAAGATTTATTTGGAAGGAGTGTAAAGCAGTCAGATTTCAGAAATTATGCCTCACAAAATCCAAAAGCCAACATACAGTCACAGGGAAAGAACACAAAAAGTGACGAACATTATTAGGTTTGCATCAAGCTGTTTACGGTGTAGTGAGATCATCGTATTCACAAATTTCGTGATCTAGTTTAAGGTATCATCATAACAAAATTCAGGGATATATCTGATTTTTTTAGGGAGTCCAGGTTTAGAAGAAATAGTTAACATTTTATTATTTTGGTGATAAGGCTGACTTTGTAATTTTGGGTTTATCTCAGGTTGCCTATCATTTTTCTTTACTTGCTTCTTTTAACTGGAGTACATGAAGCACTCAGTATAATGAATGTAGGATAAGCATGAATTTCTTCTTTTTATTTCCACAGAGGAACTTTTGTCCTCAAACAGAATGTGATGTCTAAGGATAGGAACTGAGTTTCCTCATCTCTTGAGTCTTCTGCAGTGCCAAAAGCCATGGTGGCTCCAAGAAGACATATGCATGGCCTCTTGTGGGAGTTCCTTGTTTGACTCATACACTATTTTTCAAGTTAGATGGGCATGGCTTGCTGAAATGAGTGTATAGCAGACAGATCAGTCTTCCCCTAATTGGTCCTCCTACAAGCCCCTCCTGGTTTATTTCTTTCAATAGCTGGTACCTCTGCAGGATGCATTGAGAATTTAGACACCTGGCTCACAGCCGTTCTCTGAACCTCATTTTCCAGTAGAATGTGCAAATATTTCTGGGCAGTATCGAGAGCCCAGTTTAGGTTTGTTACCATAAACTTCTAGCTACATCAATCTGCCAGTTACATTTCGTAGGGTTGCCAGGGCAGAGGCAGAGAAGGATGCTTGGGAAGGAAGTTTTGATGAAGGAAAAGTTTGCTGAGCATATGGACATGAGAATCCTGGGACACTTCAGTTTATCTGTGTAGAAAGCTCATCCACATCCATAGCCTCACAGTCCTTATAACCTCATTTCTGTTGACCTTTGTCTCCACAGTACCTCAGTCAATCATGTATGGACAACATCAGAACCAAGTCACTGCCCAGAGTTAGTCTCTGAATTTTGGAGCATGCCACTCTAACTACATCATCTTATCTTTTTAAGTCTTTTATTCATTCCGTGTTTTCTACATCATCAATTCCTTTTACTTCTCTATATTTTTTCCAATCCTTTAAACTCTCTTTTCTTTGAATGTTCTTTTCTATAAGATTTAGTCCTCATAGTCCATCATTTTAATCATAGTCACGTGAATAATCTGAAAAACTATTTATCCATCATACCTATCTTCTATAACATAATTGTCAGAGAAACATTTACTTACTAGATTACCAGTTTATTTGAAGTAGATATAACTCAGGATAATCCAGTTGGAAGAGATGCATAGGGCAAGCTATGGAGGATGGGCCCAGAACTTCCATGCTCTCTTCAGGTGCCCGACTCTCTGAGCCCCTCCACTTGTTCACCAACCCAGAAGCTCTCTGAACTCTATCCTTTTTAGTTTTTATGGAGGCTTCATTACACTCGTGATTGATTAAATCATCAGCTGATGGCAATGGATTCAACCTCCTGTCGCTGTACCCTCCACAGAGGTTGTTGGGGGTGGGACTGAAAGTTCCAACCCTCTAATCTCATGATTCCTTCCCTTGGCAACCAGCCCCCATCCTTAAGTTTTCAAAGGGCCTTCCAAAAGACAGCTTTATCACTCTTGTAAGGAGAAATCCCAAAGGTTTTAGGAGCTCTGTGTCAGGAATGGGGTGGAAAACCAAAAGTATATTTCTTATTATAAATCACAGCATCACATGGGGTTTCCTCACACTACCAAGTGATTCTTGGACACCAGCTGGGTGTTGCACCATTCAAGTCAATTCTGACACTATCTATCTAGAGATAACATCAGATTCCACAGGGTGAAGACTCAGTCCCACAACTCTTTCCCCTCTCACACACACTTCAGAGGCCAAACAAAAGTCCAGGTGGTTACCTGTACTTATGATTGACTGGCTATAAATCAAAGGTTCCCAATACTCTCTCCTTGGATTTTATTATTTTGCAAGAGTAGCTCAGAGGACTCAGTAGAAACCAGTTTACTCTCTAGATTATCAGTTTCTTAGAAATGGTACATATCAATAGCCAAATGAAGAGTTACAGAGGGTGAGGTCCAAAAGAAAAAAGTTTCTGTCCACATAAAGTTTTGGACCTCACCATGGTGGCCCCTGGAAGCATTCCACTTCCACAACCTGGAAGCTATCCATACCCTCTCCTTTTGGGTTTTTATGCAGGCTTCATTACATACGTATGATTGATTAAATCATTCACCATTGGTGATTGATTCAGCCTCCAGTACCTCTCTCTCTCAGAAAATCAGAGGGCAGGACTGAAATTTCCAGCCCTCTATTCATGGTTGGTTTCTCTGACAAGCAGCCCCTATCCTTAAGTGCTTTCCACAAGTCACCTCATTAACATAAACCCAATAGTGGTAGAAAGGGGCTTGTCTGAACAATAAGACCCACATTTCACTTTTCTGGCTCTGAAGCAATTTCAGGAACTGAAGACAAAAGATCAAATTTTTTATAATATTTTTATAAAATGATGTTTCCATTGCTCTTATTGTTCAGGAAATTCCAAGGGTTTTGGAAGTGTTGTTCTTAAACAAATCCAGTTACTTCTCCAACAAAAATGGATTTATTCTGAGCCAGTCAGGATGGCCTAGGGGTTAAAGTTCAGTGCTCTGACTGCTTCGGTGGCCAGGGTTGATTTCCCGGTCATGTAACTACACCACCCATCTGTCAGTTACCATTCTGTGTTGGCGCCTCACATAGAAGAACTAGAAGGACTTACAACTAGGATATAGAACTATGCACTGGGGGGATGGGAAGAGAAAACAAAAAGAGGAAGATTGGCAACAGATATAAGCCCAGGGTCAATCTTTGCCTGAAAAAAACAATGGGTTTATTCAGGATCTGCAAAGCACTGCAATTCAAGGTCTATCACATGCTAGACCCCAAATAGCAAGAGAGGAGAAACTTTTACAGAGGGGGAAAAAGAAGCTGGATGGCTATTCGAGGTGTAGTGGTGTTTCATTGGCTCAGTTGTGATGGTCTCTCATTGGTGAGCTTCTTGTTTGTCTACAACAGGAAGTCTTTCTTCTTCCTGTTGGGTTCTGCAATCATCAGAGGACATGAGAGCTCCTCTTTTTGGCCTCCCAATTCCAATTTAATGAAGTTTGTGTTTATCAGTTTGACAGGAGCTATGAGCCAGGAGCTGTGGACAAAGACAAAACATATGTGAGAAATCACAATATTGCAACTTCCCTCAAACTCATATGTTAAATTTCTAACCCCCTAGTACTTTAGAATGTCACCTCATTTGAAACAGGGTCATTGCAGATGTAATTAGTTAAGATGAGGTTGTAATGAAGTAGCGTGGGTCCCTAGTCTAATATGACTGGTGTCTTTATAAAAAGGGGAAATTTGGATACAGACATATGCACACAGGGAGAACGTCATGTGGACATGAAGGCAGAGGTCAAGGTAATGTGTCTACAAGACAAGGTTTCCAGCAAACTGCTGAAGATAAGAGAGAGGCGAGGAACAGAAGCTCATTCATAGACAATGGAAGGAACCAACCCTGAGATGCCTTCATCTCTGACTTCTAAGCTGCAGAGTTATGACAACAAATTTCCGGTTATGCTACTCATTTGTGGTACTTTCTTATGACAGCCTTAACAAACTAATACACAATAAATACATTTCTATTCCTTATTCTAAATGTTCATCTTTAAAAAATTACGCTTCACATAAGCCAGTGAATTTTTAAAAATAGTTCTAGTGAAATTATTTAGTTAGACAGAGCCCCTGCGGAACATATTTGCCTCATGTTCCAAATACCCTAGCGGTGGCCTTGTATGTTATTGAAAAAACTATAGAGAAGAAAAGCCCAAACCATAATTAATTGATTTTAAACAGAGAAATGAGTGCCCTTCAAAGACAGAAAAATGCCTTTATGGTGCAAGAACAAATGGATATCTGTATGAAAAGCAAAATGATCCTCAGCTCCTACCTCAATATAAAAAATCTTTGTTTCAGATGTAACATGAACCTAAATTTGAAAGTTAAAATTTTAAAGATACCAAAGGAAAAAATGGGATAATATCATCCTGAACTTGAGGAAAGCAAAGGTTTCTTAGACAGGACACAAAAAGCATTAGTCATAGAAGAAAAAAATTCAACAACTTATCAAAACAAAATAATCTACTACAAAAGATACCATTATGAAAGTGAAAAGGCAAGCCACAGATGAAGAAAATATTCCCAATGCATATATCTGAAAAGCAAGGTCCATCAATGAATAGGAAGACAAACAGGTCATTAAAATGTTAAGCAAGTGATTTAAAGAGGCACTTCACAAATGGAGGTAAATGAATGGCTAATACACATATAAGAAGGTGCCTAACATTGTTATTCAGTAGGGAAATGAAAATTCAAACCACATTATGATACCAAGGCAAACTCATCAGAATAACTAAAATTGAATACATTGACTATACTAAGTATCGGCAAAAATGTGGGTCAATTAGAGCACTCATGCACATCAGGAATCTTTTTAGCAACTTCTAGTACAGTTAAGCATTTTTTGGACCAAGCAGGTCCACTTCAAGATACATACTTCAAAAAAATGATTTATGTTTACAATATAAATGTCAAGGGATGTTTATAGTACCCATAGACAAAACAGGTAAAATGTGGAAACAACTCAAGTATATGTCAATCAGAGATTAGTTAAATTTTGCAATACCTATGCAATAAAAAAATTCTTAGCAAAGAAGAAAAATGAATAAAGAACTCAAAAAAAGTACTTATATGAGAATATATGTATTTATATAAAAGTTATGTATATAATAATTATTAAGTATATATATAGATATATATCATATCTCTCTCTCTATAAGTATTGGAGAACTTTTAGCACCAAGGATAAAGAGTAGGACCTGATGCTTTAAAAGAGAGAAAAGATGACCTGCAAAGGAAAGCCAATTAGTTTAGTTTTCGTCTGCACAGGCCTAGTAATGACAGGTGAGATTTGTTTAATAGTTTCAACAAGCCAAGTTCTACTCAGAAGGTTTTAAAACTATATAGTTACATATTCTCTACAAACCCAGTGAAACAGGTATCAATCACCTCATTTTGCAGGTAGGAGAACCAAAGGCACAGAGAGGTTAAGGTTTTACAGTGTAGACATATAGAACCAGAATTTGATCTCTTATTCACTGTATTAAACTAAACCCTAAACTGTTCAGAGAAGGTTATTTAAAGCCTAACAATTCTATATACAGCCAATTAACAATACATTTTAAGAATAGAAAGGAGATTTTAGACAGGTAGAAAGAAGGAAAATTTATTATTTATACCTCACATCCATTTTTTTCTGAATAAAACTAGATTATGTGCTAGAGCAAAATGAAACAAATATTCAGCAAAGTTCAACAATTATTAACCAAGTAGGAATGGACATTACTCAGGGGCACCAGGTAATGTAATTTCAGGAAAATAATCATTCAACATGCCCCCAAAATGCAAAATATATGAAAGGCTTGCACAAAATATGGCCTCAAAGCAGAAGTAGTTTCAGAAATTCAGAACTCAGGCTCCAGCTCAGACTTAATGAATCAGAATTTTCATTTTAACAAGATCTTAAGGATATTTGTATACTCATTAAACTCTGCAAACATTTAATTACTGTTATGGATAAATAGCAGTATGTCATGAGTGAGATGATGAAGAAACCTTGTCTTTGTCCTGATAGCAGGCAAAATGAAAGAAAATTTGAATTCCAGAGAAAATAGGAAGTTGTCCCAGAAAATCATGGTCCAATATAAATTAAACAGAAATTTGACATAAATATGGGCAATTGAATCAGTGTAAAAGGAAGCAGTCAATTTTACTTTAAGGAATGAATGCCTCCTTTTATAGAGATATGCATTTAGCGATATAGAATAGGTGATTCCTTTTTCTGGTCACACCATGTGTTCAAGATTCTGTGTAGAATAATTTTTATTTAATCATATTTCCATCAAACTTTATTTGCTTTAAAGTTCAAACAATGGAAACATGAATATGTAATACTTAATCATAGCTGCAAGGCCATATGTACATTTATTTATCTTATTCAGGGTAATATTATGCTCTAGGTGACTATTGTTGAGGGTAGAAAAAGAAGAGAAGGGAAGTATAAGGACATTTCTTGCCTGCACCCTATTTAGCAGTGAATAGAATATAAAATTAATCAAGAAAAAAAAGACAATGTTTATATTTATTGAAAAATATTATAAAGATAATAAAATAATTAAAAGGGAGATGGTAAACATATCATTTAGACCTGATTTATTCTAGTGTGGTAAGTCTCCTGGGAATTTCTAGTCCTCCCACCTAGGATCACACTGCTCATGTGATTATATTATCTCCAAGCCCTAAGGGTCTCTGGCAGCAGGGCTGGGTTACATGCTGGGCTCCTTATAGAAGGCAAGGTCCGGGAGCCACCTACATATACACTTGGCTGGGCAGAGAGTGGAAAGAGCAGCTCTCCCTCTGTAGGGAGCCAGGTAAGAGGCTAGGACCAGAAAGAGCAGACCAAGAACAGGGACTGTTGAGAGCTAACCTGGATGCCAAGGGATAGAGCCTGGGAAGGACAAGGGGTGGGGAGGCATGTACTTAGAGGCAAAGGACAGCAAATCAGAAGGGAAAGAGTAGAGATATTAGGAAGAGGGGTTCAGAGTGACAGGCTGAAGCTGAAGGTGGTGGGAATTGTGAGAAATCGTCGAGAAGTTTGTAAAGAAACATTTCTTTCCAGGAGAAAATATTAAAATCAGTCACGTCAAGGAAATGGAGCAAATTGTTGTGATTCTGTGTGGCTCAAATTTGACATTGATTGTATATTTTACTGTTGCTTCAGTCAGCTTTTAAATTTGACAGATTTCTGTATCCCTATTTGCTAGAAATTCAGATCTTTGAGTTTCTTCACTTGGCATCAGATCAACCTTTTTATAGGATCCTTGGTAGTCTGAGCTTTCTAATAGCTCTCAATAGAGATCATTTGTCTTTAGAAAGAAGTGCTTCAACACATCTTGGCACTTGACCATTACAGAACCAGCTGGAAAGAGACAGACCAGGTATATTTTTAAAGTCCAAGGTTTACAGATGAAGAATCTTAGGAAAGATTTATCAACGTCCTGCCTCCTGCCAATGTTGGAGCAGGGACTTCTACTTTCATCTTTATTATTTTCCTGGGCCAGAGAATTGCATTCCAATGTCCACCATTTCCTTCATGACCCAAACCCCGGGACACAGAAATCTATTTAGTGTTATTGCCCCTTTCCCAACTCCCTCACCGTCTATCACACTACAGACCATCACCAAAGAAGCAGCAGGCACATAATCTAGTTTAGGGTCGTTGCAGAAGCATTCTTTGGTCTTGGCCTTCTAATGTATATATACGGTGCTGCCCTTTGTAGTTTACACATGTCTTTTGCAATCAGTTGTATTTAAATTTGATGCAGGCAGTGTTCTGTATCAATATTTTACTTAATGGCTTTAATTTCATCTTATTTAAGAAAGCACTCCCTAAAAAAGTCACAAATGTGTTTCACTTATTTATTCTAATATTACTATAGCTTTTTTTGCCTTGAAATTCTTAATGCAAATACAGAGATGTGTAAAATAGGGTCCTTTTTATATTTTTACAAATCATCAGTCAACTGACCAAACATCATTTACCACATATCAGTTCTTTTTCTAGTGATATAAGATTCCGTTGCCATCATATTCTTTAACATCATTTATACATTTTTTAAAAATAGTATTATCTTCTCAGGATATATATTTTTAAACATTATCTATTACATTTTGTTAATTACAATAGCTTTATATTACATTTTGACATATCACTTTGACTAATCACTTTGTCATTTTCAATATTATAGTAAACAGATTTGCACATTTATAGTACCTAATACATTTTAGGATCCATCTGTCACTATCCATTAAAAACTAATGTGTGTTATTGATTGATAAGGCTTTGAATTTAGGAGTGTTAACGGGAGAATTCACATCTTTTCACTATTGAATATTCATTCCTATCTTCAGGAAAGGATTAAAGGACTTTCTCCATGTTCTTCAGTAAATTTTCACAGACCATCCCTAACTTGCCAAATGCAAACTTTTATTATATTAATATATTGTATAGTTTTGTGTCTATTGTAAATAAGTCCTTATTTTTATAAAATTTCTTCAGTGGTTATTTTCTGTGAACAGGAAAAGCCATAAATTTGTGATCTTGGTCTTTTATTTGGTCACTTTGGTAGATTGTATTAATAGAGTTTCCAGTCTGTTCTTTTGGATTTTTCAGTTAAAAAACCAACTAAATCCTAAATGAAGACAGTGTTATTTCTTTCCAAAGGTAACAGTATCTGCTTTTATTTCCTTGTCTTTTTTCATTTTCTAAGACTCTGTTCTATGAAATGTTGAATAGTAGTTGTGTTAGCAGATGTCCTTATTTCATCAACAATTTCAATAGAAATGCTTTTAATAGGTCACCAGTGAATATGTTTGCTCCAGGTTTCTGAAAGATACCTTTCATTTGGGAATTTATTTTCTTCCTAAATTTTAAAAATTTTGTCATGAATTGCCATTCAATTTTCTGATTTTTTCCTCATTGCTTGAAAAAATCATGCTTTGCCTCCTTTAATCTGTTACTGTATTCATACCATTGATAGATTTCTTATGCTGAATGACTTTTTCATTTATAAGACACGGTCTACTGTGTCAAAATACAATATTCTTTAAGAGCACAGTTGCATCTGGCTTGCTAAAAGTTATTTATAATGTTTGTTTATCTCATCATAAATTATTAGATGAATAACTTTTCATCTTCTTTTTTCCTCTGGTTACAAAACTCATTCTCATTTGTTTGAGAGACATATGTACTCTCTGAAATCTTTTCCCAGTCTTACTGAGATTTAACTGACATGCATCACTGTGGAAGTTTTAGGTGTACCTTCTGTCTTTTTATATGCTCTAGAATAGGACTGCTCAACATCAGCTCTCCTGACATTTTGGGCTGGATAATTCTTTTTTGTTTTTTGCATTTTTGGACTTATGCCTTCTGGCATCCACCTACTAGATGCCAATAGTACTCGCTCCCCAATTGTGACACCACAACTGCCTCCAGGCATTGCCAATTGTCCCTGGGGGGCAAAATTCCCTCTCTTCTGCTCTATTAAAATTCATAAAATGTAAAAATACTTCAGTTTTTTTCACTTTTTTTGATTCTTGGTGGAGTTTTTCCTGTCACTGACATTTCTTCTCTGCTGGATTTGATTTGTTGGGCTAGTTTGGTGACTGGCGCTATCCTAAAAAATTATTCATTTTATATCTGTTGCCAAATATAGTGTTGTACATACTATTGCAATCTATTTAAAGTTTTATTTATCTAGCTATATTTTTGTTTTCTTTCTTACTTCTCATGCAATTAATCATGCTTTGTCTATGATTTTCTTGGCCACTTTTGAAAAAAGTTTACATATTTTCTTTTTAAATAATTAGGTTTGGGTGTATTGTTAACTCATTCATTTCTGCTTTTTGTCTGTGTTAATTGCTTTTTTTGACATTTATTCAAATATTTTCATAGTATCTTATATTAGAAACATAAACAATAATATTCTAGCTCCTTGTTTTCTAATAAATGCATATTCTTCAGGCTGTACATTGCACTCCAATGTCTTGCCCCACAGGTTTTGGTACATGCATTTCTCAATTTATTCACTTCAAAAGATTCTTTTTCTCATTTATATTTTTATGACATAGAGAAGATGCTTAATAAATGGATGGGGCTATTGCTTTGGACCTTTGTTATTATCTATCTATAATAAATGATTACTATTTTTAGGTTAATTTAATAGTCCAGATTATGCACTATGAATATCTGAAAGAGATTATTTTGTTGTTTAAATAAAGAGGTGGTGGAAGTAAAAAGAGATATAGTAGAGGCTGAAGAGAAAACACTTGGTAATTGGGAGTGGTAGTTATTTGAAAGATAAAAGACTACAGTGTAACTCTCAGAGTTCTGATTTAGATAACTGGTTAATTTTTTTTGTGAAAATTATAAGATTTATACAGAATATTTAGGAGTAAGAACAATTATAGAGAAAAATGATCAATTTGATTTTGAACATGCTAAATTTGATATACTGATTAGAAATCCAAATGGCAATGTCCAGCAGGAAGTTCTATCTTTGGGAACCAGGAAACTAGAGTTGGCTTTCAGATATTTATTTAAAATTTCTGTTTAAATAAGTGAAAGATGAAGCTGCAAAAATTGGTACAATAATCTTTTAGACATGAGAATGGGCAAAGAGCGGATTCGTGAAGGATACCATAGCTAAGGTTCTCGGAGCAAAAAAAAGTCAGAGAAAAAAATTGCTCAGTGGTGGGAGAAAAATATTAGAGCCTAATGCCATCCAATACATGGGGAGAGAAGATTTCCAGGAAGAAAGTATCATCAGCATAATACGTAAGTGGTGGATAAATAAGATGTTACTAAAGGAGTCAATTGAATTTGGCAGTTCTATTTTGGTGCTATTTTCCATAGTAGGTGTATCCTTGACATCTGATTTTCTGGATCCTTTGTACACAGAGACTATTAATGATGAGATAGATTCCTTTCCCGAGAAGCCTAAAGAACTTCATATCTGCAGAATTTATATGGAATTCACATCTGAAACTTAGTACTCCACTCCAAAGATGCCACATTGACCATAATGTGTCTCTGTAAGCACACATCTGAGAAACTTTTGTCAGGGATGTTCATCAGACTTGTTTGGAGATTTGTTCTATGCATTCCTCAGCCTTATCGAATGAAGATATTGGGGTCATATTCGCAGGTTTCAACTCTAGCTCTTCTGCTGCCTCACTGCATAATTTGGGGCAAATTGCTTAATCACTTTAAACATGTTTCCACATGAATATATTAGGAATAACAATTTTTTATTCTTGATTGGATAGTCATGATTAATGGATGAGATTATGAGTATGAAGATCATTGCATCTGGCACATGGTATGTGTTAAAGAAATGTTGGCTGTTACGGTTCCTTGTGTTTTAGCAGTAGCCTCTGTGACAATTTATCAAAATGTAATGCTTACTGCTCTGTGTTACAATAATGGCAAGATTTGTCTTTCTGCCTGCCTTCTCCCTCCCTCCCTCCCTTCCTTCCTTCCTTGCTTCCTTTCATCCTTCCTTCTGTCCTTCCTTTTTTCCCTCCTTTCTCCCTTCCTGCTGTCTTTCTTTTCTTCCTTCCTTCCTACCTTCTTTCCTTCCTTCCTTCCTTCCTCACTCCCTCCTTCCCTCCCTCCCTCCCTCTTCACTCTCTCTCAATTTCTCTCTTTATTTCTTTTCTCCATCTTTGTTATATAATATATGGTTTCCCTCAACAATTAGACAGTCCTTTATAAAGACAATCTTGTGTGATTATTTAATTTTGAGTCTTAGTTTCCTCAAATGCAAAACACATAGAAACCTATGTACCTCCTAGCATTGGTGTATGGAAACAATTACATAATGCTATAAATGTCAATAAGACAGGCAACTCTCAACAAATGAGAGTAATACTTATTTCTTGTAGGGTGGTTCTTTAGACCACCTTGTCATCACATATATAAACAGTACACTTGTGTGTCTTGAGGATGTCTTTGGTATCCTGGATATATCCCGGGAAAACCTAATAATATCCATATTTAGAATGTGACTTGATTTTTCAGGGCTTTATTCTGGGATCAAAAATTTATTTCCAAAATTAGTAAAATCCAGATTTCTCATCATATTGTTTAGGTATTATATTGGGGACTCTATAGTCAAAGATGATTTAATTGTGATGTTTGTCGTCACCAAAGATATTACAGATCTAGGAAAAATTTAACGTGGAATTAATCAGGGAATTCTCTCTTCTCAAGAAATGAGAAATGTTGAGAGGTGGAGAAAAGAAGCTTGCAGCTCTAGAAAATTCAGAAAATACTAAAGTTCTTGGAGATTCAGCAATAGTAATACAGTGTATCTCAGGGTGCCAGAAAGATATTCTCAGTGATAAGCTATGTATTCAGTGTCTGTCATATTTAATTATTCACATATCCCTTTCTTCTCAGTCCCTCATTATGTTGGTCCTCAATAACACCAATGCCCAGCCTCTGACCTTCCTCTTGACGGGTATCCCAGGCCTGAAAGAAGCCTTGGTCTGGATCTCCATCCCTTTTTGTCTTCTGTATATTATCGCACTCTCTGGGAACAGCATGATCCTGTTTGTGATTCTCCGTGAGCAGAGCCTCCATGAGCGCCATGTATTATTTTCTTTCTATGCTTTCAGCCACAGATCTGAGCTTGTCCCTGTGCACACTTTCCACTACCCTTGGGGTCTTCTGGTTTGAAGCTCGAGAGATCACCTTAAATGCCTGCATTGCCCAAATGTTCTTTCTCCATGGATTTACTTTCATGGAGTCTGGGGTTCTCCTGGCCATGGCCTTTGATCGTTTTGTGGCTATTTGTGACCCACTGAGATATACCACCATCCTCACCAGTGCCAGGATCGCCCAGATTGGGGTGAGCATGTTGATAAGGGATGTTGCTGTGATGTTACCAGTTGTGCTCTTTGTCAAGAGGCTATCCTTCTGCAGTTCTATGGTTCTTTCACATTCTTACTGCTACCACGTTGACCTCATTCAACTCTCATGCACAGACAACAGAATCAACAGCATCCTTGGTCTGATTGCACTCTTCTCCACGACAGGGTTTGACTGCCCTTGCATCTTGCTCTCCTATGTCCTGATCATCCGCTCTGTGCTCAGCATTGTTTCTTGAGAGGGGCAGCAGAAGGCCTTCAACACTTGCATATCTCACGTCAGTGCTGTTGCCATCTTCTACATCCCTCTCATCAGCTTGTCTCTTGTCCATCGCTACGGCCATTCAGCACCTCCATTTGTCCACACCATCATGGCCAACGTCTTCCTGCTCATCCCTCCTGTACTCAACCCTATCATCTACAGTGTGAAGACTAAGCAAATTCGAAAGGCTATTGTCAAGGTCCTAATTCAGAAGCGTCTCCAAATCTAATCACTGTTATCTCAGTGTAGTGATAAAGCCACTTATGAATGAATGGTTTTGTAGAATGTGGTGATTGTCCCCACAGTGAATAGATATGTCTCCAACAGTCCAAACTATCAACTTATAAGTTTTATATTTGCTTCATTAGTTTTCCTGTCAGGAATTCCTTATTAATACCAACTAAATCATGATGCTGTTTTCAAGATAAAGTTAGATAATATATGTAAACAGCTATTTATATTTGAAAGTAGTCCAAGACCTGAACAAAATATTCATTGAAACTTTATACAATTCTAAAAGTCGAGATTTAATGTAAGAAATTTTGTTACTAAGCCAGTTGTTATTTTCTGAATGATATGCAAAAAGCACTATAATTAGTTGATTTTTTCCCCTTAAAATCTCAATTCTCTTCATACTTCCAAAATAGCCGTACTATAGAGTGAATCCTAAAGTACACATCAGTAATACAATATTGGATCTCACTTAAGTAATTTGGGAAGGGTCAATTCCTACAAGGAGCTCTGTGTTTTTTAAATTTATTTGTCCCGCAGCCCCACTTTCTGGCTTTGTTGTACGTTCTGGCTCAGAAATAAACTCAAGGATATAATTTAGATTATTCTTTTTCTGTTTCTTCCTCTACAGAATGTCACTGGACAATTACAGCTACTTGTACATATGCACCTGCAGTGGTGCAAAGGCCTGTACAAAATCTCAGGGTTGGTATCTTGAGGGCTTCCAGAAACTAGAAAATCATAAATCTTTTCCATGATGGTCCCTACTTAAGACAGACACATTGAGAATCGGAACCTAAAGACTGACTCCAGGTTTATTTGGGATGGAGATGAGGTGAAGGCTGTGTTCTGCAATGTCAGGAATTGTACCTCCTTGAGACTTTCTCTTCTACCTCCTCTAGCCCTGGGAGTTCGAGGCTCAGAAGATAGGATAGGGTAGTCAGTGACTCCAGGATTAGCAGCCTGAGAATCAACATTAAAACACACAATCAGATCCTTAGGGTATAAAGGAGCAACTGTGATGACAGCAGATTGTTTCAGGTGATGTGAGAGTACAGAGGAGGGGTTTCGGGGATGCAGTATGAAATTTTTACCTCTATAAGCCAACATCAAACACAGTACTGGCACATAGTAATTGACGAAGAAATGCTTGTTGAATGTGAGTGGAAAATGCCTTCATACTAATGACACTGTGTTTGGCTCTGTGCCGAGTGGACAATACTGACAAAGCATTCACCTTTTGAATTACTCTAGAACTGAGCCCTAAGAGCATGATTTGACTCTGAGTAACATTTAAAAACCAGGAGAAGCTGACTGGCAAGGGACTACTTTGTTAAGTTCTTTCTGGCCTCTCTTAGTCACTATGTCACATTAGAGGTGTGCATTACTTGAGAGGAGAGAGCCACTATAATGACTCTGTCCATATTACAAATGGGAAATTGAGTCCCTCACTCCAAATGCTCACTTGATAGCTTTTGTAAATGACCATAGACATGCTTGAGTTTAGTTACAAAGTTGATGTTCCGGATCTACTGGTTTTTTAGGTTATAATGAAGGCAATCATCTATTTTCATTGATTCAGAATCCTTTAGGATGCCTGTAACCATGATAGAGCTGCATAGCCTAAGTATTAGTTTTTATATTGGTGCTGGGATTGTAGATAATCAGTGTGCTTATTTCATTCATCTTGTACTAATTAGATTCTCTCATTGCCAATTTCTCTTGTTTTCCTCTCTATTCCATCATCTAACAGAATGTTTCGTGCAAGGTGATTTCTCAATAGATATTTCTTGAATAGAAATTTTAAATGTTCTGAATACTTTATGTTTCTTAGTAAAAAGAAGTGAGTGAGGGAAAAATTTTACTTATATAACAAATTTACCTTATTCGTCGAACAACATCCTTCTTAATTTCTGGGGCAATAATGAAAGGAGCCCTTCTAACTGAGGAGTCTGGAATCCAATTTTGGAGGAAGGAGGCAGAAATGATCCTCCAAATGCGATCTTGTGGTCAGTAGAGGAATTGTTGGGACAATGGTATGGGGCACAGGTACAAATTTTTTTTCATAGCGAACTAGGTTTGGGGATAGAATAGTGAACACTTATGCTATAGTTTATGGAATTTATATTCAAGTAAGAGGATCAGATGATAAATAAGTAATTTAAATAGTTACAGGTTGTGTTGAGATATGGAGGAGATTAAATCTTTTTGCTAAAAGAAAATTTTAGGAGGCAGAATATGGTTGAGGTACGTAGGTTAAGAAGCATCTCGTTGATAATGTGGTATTAGTTGAGATTTGAAGGATAAGAGGGAGACAGAATATCCTAGAAAATGACAATGAGGGGAAGTGGGATGATAAGAGCAAAGCCCTAAGACAGAAAAGAGCTTGATGTGTCTGGAAGTAAAAGAAGGCTAGAAAGGCTGAAGCAGAGGAGAAAGCTGACAAAGGACCAATTGACGCATGTTGAAGAAGCATACTATACTACTCAGCAATAATAGGAAATGAATTACTCACAGCTGCAACAGTGTGGATGAATCTGCAAAACCTTATACTGAGTGAAAGACACCAGACTCAAAAGAATGCATCATTTATTCTTTTACCTATATAAAGCTCTACTGTGAGAGAAATTAATCTATAGTGAAAGAAATCAGGTCAGGGTTTGCCTGGTTGGGGTGGAAAGGTAGTGATTGACAACAAAGAGGCAGGAGAAGTCTTTATAAAGTGATGGAAATGTTCTATATCTTAATTGGGTGGTAGCTACACAGGCATTTACATATGTCAGAACTCATCAAGCTAGATATTAAAATATTTGCACTTTATGGTCACAAGTTATACAGCAATGAAGCTAATTTTAAAAAGAAAAAAAGAGGGGCCAGCCCTGTTGCCAAGTGGTTAAATCTCCATGTGCTCTGCTTTGGCGGCCCAGGTTCGCAGGTTTGGATTCTTGGCGTGGACCTGCATCACTCACCATCCATGCTGTGCAGGCATCCCACATACAAAATAGAGGAAGATTGGCATGGATGGGAGCTCTGGGCTAATCTTCCTCAAGGAAAAAATGAAAAGAAAAAAAAGAGAGAGAGAGATGTACAATCCTTAACTGATTTGCTGATACAGAGATCCTGGTCCCTTATAATTCTAAAATTTTGGAATTATGAAAATGCTCCTTCAGAATATCATTTTGGGGGCACTTTTAGAATCCAATGGCTAGTTCTTTCTTGGGGAAGCAACCATGTTCTTGATTTCTCTTAAAGCACCTTCATCCAATGTCAGTTTTATTAACTCAGTGCTTGAGTTGTAGAACCTTCTTCACTATTGGTTGACTTTGCAAGGAAGCTGGTGAATGAGGATAAAAATACAAATGCAGTGATTGTGATGGATATGTTTGTTGCCTTGTTTGTGGTGATGGTATCACGGGTGTATGCATCTGTCCAAACTCATCAAAATTATGCACTAAATATGTGCAACATTCTCTGTGCTAAGAAGACCTCGATAAAGTTGAAAAATAAGAAAAAATAAAGGAAACGTACTTTTATGAAATTAACAATTTTTTACTTTAGAAGGAAATTGAATATTAAGAAATATGATTAAAATTTCTAGTGACTTTCTCACTGCCTTTAACTGTGCATAATCTATCTTCAGAAGAAAATTTTCTTCCTCATTCTTTTCCAAAACTTCTTCATTCTGAAATCCATTGTCATCAGGGAATCAGCAAAGTTTTTAAAGAGAGACCCACACTCAGCAAACATAATCCTCATTGTTAGTTTTGAAAAGCTGTGATTCTGGCTGAAATTTTACACCTAGATTCTCAAACTTTTCTGGAATTTACTTTATTCCAGAGTCCCTCATCCTTTCAGACTGCCAACTGCACTCCCCTAGGTTTTGGCACTGAAAATTCCTTTACTGTACACTTTTCTTGTTGTTTCAATTACTTTTTTCTCATACCAAAATTAAACTTCCTTAATTGAGAATAATTTTTAAAAATACATAAATGTACGAAAAATAAAACTAAAATACCACAAATCTCCCTATTCTCAGTACCTATTATTAGCAATATATTTCCCAAATATTTTTCTATACATATGCAGTCGTTTTTAGAATCGGTGTCAGCCTTGTGTACAATTGTTTTTTCTTTTTTATTTAATATTATATCTTGAACATTTTTCAAATCCATAGATACTCTTAGCAAATACAGTAGTTCAATGATACATGATATGCAATTGCTCGTTGCTTCATCTGATTTCTTGTAGTTCAATATTTGAATGTTTTTCTGTTTTTTTGAAATGAATAATGAATCTATGAATGCTTTTTGTTGTTTTCTAAAATTCTAATTCTATAAAGAGATTCCAAGTTGGGCAAAATGTATGTACTTTTTAACTGTTTTGATGGAAATTTCTAAACTCCTTCTGAACAAGGTATACCAACTTATACTTCTACCAATGGTGTAAAAATAATTTTCACTTTAGGAGTCTATGAAAGGTTACACTTTTTTCAAGTCTTCACTAATTTGATAGGTGAACATAATTTTTATTGTTTGCGTGTGATGATAATCCTAGGTCAGTTCAGCATTTATTATCAATCCCATGTCTCGGAGAGTTCTTGTTCTGGGCATCCTGAAAATTCTTTCTTTTGCTTCTGGATGGTGGCTGACTACTGAGCCAGTTGTTCAGACGTGACTTTGTGATGATACATGATGGCCTGGAAAACTTTCTGCATTTAGGTCCCCATATCAGTGGGGTGATTAGGGTGGTCATGATGTCGTGCCTCTTGGCTCAGGGGTCTTTCCCACAACATCCTTGAATAACCCTGTCCCTGACCTGTTTGGTTCTAACTCCGTAGATGATGGGGTTGAGCATGGGAGGGACCAGTAAATAGAGATTAGCGAACATGATGTGTACCACTCGGGGCACATTATGTCCAAAGCGGTGGGTGAGGAAAGTAAAGAGGGCTGGGATATAAAAAGCCAAGATGACACAGATATGGGAAGCACATGTGCCAAAAGCCTTGAGCCGGGCTTCAGCAGAGGGCAACCCCAGCACAGTTCTCAAAATCATCACATAGGATATACTGATGACAATCGTATCAAAGCCAACCACAGAGAAGGCCACAAAGAGCCCATATGCACGATTTATGGTAGTGTCAGCACACACCAGCTTCAGCACAGCCATGTGTTCACAGTATGACTGGGGAATGACCTGGTTGAGACAGAAAGGCATCCTGGAGACCATGAAGCAGAAGGGGCTCACCCACAGCAGCCCTCTCGCCATCACTACTGCCCCCAGTTTACCCACCACAGATGGGGTGAGGATACTAGGGTGGTGGAGCGGGAAACAGATAGCCACATAACGATCCAAGGCCATAGCCATGAGCACCCCAGACTCCACTGAAGAAAAGGCATGAATGAAGAAGACCTGGATGAGGCAGGCATGGTATTCAATCTCATGAGCATGAAACCAGAGTATAGCCAACATTTTAGGTTGGGTGGAAGAGGAGAGGACCAGGTCAGTGATAGCCAGTATGGCCAGAAACAGGTACATGGGCTCATGCAGCGTGTGGTCAGTTCGGATTATATGAAGGATAGTGATATTGCCAACTATAGCCACAACATACATGACGCCTAATGGAAAAGCAATCCAAAATTGGGAATTCTCGAGTCCTGGGATCCCAAGCAGAATGAAGAAAACAGGATGAGAAGAGTTCTTCCCTGAAGCCAACATCACAGGCTCATTAATTTGTTCTCCATTTGCAAGACAATCTACTTTCTGCAGGTGATAACAATCAAATAAATCATTGTTATTATGTATAATCTTTTGGAAGAAGCAATTGAATGTTAGAGCATTTGAGCTTAATGGTAGACTTCAATAATTTCAACTGTTTTAATAAATGAAATTTTGCAACATAAAGTGATGCTACTCTTTATTCTTTACTCGCATTTATGTCATTCAAAAGGGGATCAGAATATAGTAGCTCCAAGTGTAATTTTCTTGTAAGAATCCAATATTTTTCTTCTAAGTAGAATCTGCTAAGGGAAAATCACCTTGACATACAATGTAATAGTGATTCTTGTCTTTCTATTCTTTAGATCTAAGAAGTGATCTGTTTAACCTTTCCCAAAGGTCTTTTTCCTCCTTCTGTTTAAGCCACTTGGGGAACTTCTCAGGGTAGGAAACCAGTTTGGAAAACACTTTGACCTAAAGGCTCAAGCAGTGTACGTAGTGATTTTGAGTGACCTTTGACTCTAGAACAGTCACCGTGAGGATTTGGGCTGGGAGATTACTGACTGACTGACTGTGCACCTGTGATTAAACTGGTTATCTTTAACGCATGACTCCTCCTCGATTAGGATTCAGCAAACTTGTTTCTGTAGAGGTCAGATCATAAATATTTTAGGCTTTGTGGGCCATACAGTCTCTGATGTAACTGGTCAGCTTAGCCATCGTAGCATGGAAGCACCTACAGTCAATATATAAATCTGCACGTGTGGCTATATTCCAATAAAACTTTGCTGGAACAACTAACAAATAAATGAAAGAAATAATTGCTGATATTCAGTGGCAATGGACTTGTTAACTGATTAACCATATCTTAAAATGTTCTGATAGAATTTTCTAAATACTACTTTGACACCATGCCCACAAGAGAGATATGTCCTGTCCTCATATGAGAGATTGCTCTGCTGACTTTGGAATGTCATCCTCAGCCCATGCTTGTATTACATGGGTTGATCCTACTGCCTCATGTCTCGGGTGACCACTACCTTTCTCAGAGCCAATGGCCCAAAAACTCACCTGGTTCTTACCCCACATCTTTTCACTATCCAGTTTCAATTGACCTGAGCCTTTGTTTGAAATCATTAGTTTTTACCTCCTCCATAACAGAGACACCTAGTTAGGAAGAATATCTTTTCAAATCCCCCTTAACAAATCACTTCCGAGGACTAACAGATGTTTCATCCCCTCAGACCCAATGGTTCCTAAAACGATTTCTCCAAGAACCCAAATATATATAATGTCTTTCTGATTTTCCTTAGATTTGTAATATTAGGAGAGAAATGAGGCTCAAACATTTTAAGTCCTGCTGCTAATTGTAAACTTTACCATTCTACCTAGATGATAGCTATACATTTCCTGAAAACAAATACTCCTATCTAGGCTATGATGAAAATTCAAAGACACACATTTTATCCAGGTCTAGGGCTCTGTTTATCCCCTTCTGCCTGGCCTAGTCTTCCCAAACAGTTATATATTCTCTTTGAGTCAGAATCTTCTTCTCTCCTTCCCTTTTGCCCCCTGTATGTCACCCTCCACTTGTGAGGATATAGTCATGGAGCTTCAGCGACATGTGTAAAAGCATCCTTAGATCATTCTCATTCCTCCATGGGTACTGGTGCAGATGCTGGCTAAAGACACAATTTCTCAAAGTGCATGATAATCTCTTTGATTAATTGTGTAAGGCTTTGCTGTTTTTATAGAATAACACTATAAGCTTTTAAATTTTATAGTTTCTAACTCTGACAAACCCTCTGCATCCTTATTTTGCAGTGAGAAAAATAGTGCTCAGAGTAGCTATATGATTTTCCCAAGATCACATAATAAATGAGCGCCAAGTGGACAACTCCTCACACAGTACTCCTGGTGGTACATAACACTGCCTGTGCCAGATGATTGACTGGGAAGCCTGACTTGGTTGAGTAAAACAGAGATTGTTGCCCTATCATGGCAAAAGCAGATACAAAGGGGACTTGCAAAATTTTATACCAAATTACAAAGAGAACTGCACTTGAACCCAGAACCCCTGTCACTTCACTGGACTGGCTCTAGAATAAGCTCCAGGTTGGTCTTTAATCTCTGAGTATAGGCTGTTTTCTCTAGGATGACATCTTTATTAGTTTCTGCCTATGAGCCTTAATGGAGAGCTCACCTCTTCTGCATGCTCTTTTTGGAGTGGTGGCTCTTCTCAACCAGATTTCAACTACTCCAATATTCTGCAGCCTCAGTCAAATGCCAGTTTCTCTTCTCTGCTTTGTCTATATTCCAGACTCTCCAATGGTCTTTCACAGAGCAGAGCTCCCTCCTAAGAGACACTTCTCAGCTTCCTCGTTCCATTCTGCTGGCTCTGATTTTCTGCTCTCAGATTTTCTTTCTTGGGTGGACAGGGGAGAAGTAGAGCTGCCCTGGGAAGCCAGTCTGAAGTCGGGAGATGAGGGCCACTGATCGGTGCCTCTTTCTTCTCTGCGCTTTCTGCTGTTGTCCCCTGGAATCTGGTGCTTTCACTACCTGCAATTCCCTTGTCTCTTTTTCATTCACAGCTTTATGACCTCAACATGTACAGAGTTAAGACTGCAAGTCATGAGAGTGGACAGGGAGTTAACCAATCCTCACTCATTTCTGTCCAGTGTGTGAGGTTTCAATAGCATTTCTGAGGGGAAACACAGATTGCCAGCTTGCTGCTTGTTTGAGGGATGGAAATGTGCATTCCCTAAAGAGTAAGAAAAGGAAGAGCAATATTAATTTCCCTTCTTGCCTAATATTCTTTCATCTTTTCCCTCCTATCAAATATGTCCCCTAACCCCCACCGGCTAGAACTCTTGTGTGCATAGTGCATACTGAAAGGTGAAATGAAGACATCTTTTTCAAGCATGATAGCTAGGGTGATCACATATTAAACTTCAGATTCAATTTTTCTGTTTCCCAAAATACAACTAACTTGTGAGAACTCAGTGCAGCTTTTGGTTCAGGAAATATGGCAACAAGGACTATGTTCTCACGCTGATGGAGCTCAGCTTTCATCTGTGTGTATGGGCTTGAATCTAGCAATGGTACTCACTAACTTTGTTGTGGCTCAATTATTCCACTAATATGGAAATAGTTATGTCTCTCAACTCAACACTGTTGCTCAAGCCCGAAGGGATAAGAATCAGATGGGTTGAGATCTTGCTAAGGAGTGGTTTTGGGGAAATTTAGACTGTTTTCTAACTTTGGAGCAACTACAACATAAGGCATAGAGCAATATTGCTGGGGCAGGGTGGGGAAATTCAACTTCCTTTATGGAGGGATTGTGTATGGAGGCAGTCTTCCTTCTTTCTACAGTTTCCCTGGAGGGCACAATGCAAGTAGTGAGTCTTCTCCCCATCTCAGAAGGAAGCTCAGCAATCGTGGATCTCTGGACCTGGAGCCCCCAGTGAGTCCAGCCATTCCTCACAGTGTGTTGCCTTGGCTTCCAGCTTCTTAGAACCTCTGTGAGTCCTACCCCTCTCTGGAAAGGGCAGAGATGTCTGGTACAAAGGGAACCACTCACCATGGTCTCTGCTGTATCTCTGACCGAGCCTGCACATGACCATAAGCAGCTCTGCCTGGCTCCTGGGATTCAGCCTTTAGCAGACACCACGGATTAGGCCCTATTTAAACACCTCCTAAGGTCTATCCCTTCCCTTCCCCCAAGCATTAATTCTCTCCCTCCTCCTAAACCTCACTGTCTCATACACACACCAGCTTCCTCTGAGATTGGAGACTAGAGCTGGAAGCATTAACCCCTACCTTTCCTCTTTCCCCTGTATACACAAATGCAAAGGCAGGGATTTCTCAAAAATGTGTGCTGCTGAGGTTACATGAGTTTGAGTTTATCTGTATGCATGTTATTTTTATTAGTCAGAGGGTGTAAATTTATAATTGAATGGATATTTTTTGCAATGTGAATGTATGTTGATAGACCATGTATGTTAACGTGTGTATCTGAAAGCTATGTTAATAAATATGCATGTAAGGAGCTGGATTTGCATGTGAATGCGAGTGTGTATAATCTTGTGTATATGTGCAAGCATGAATAATAATGTGCATTAAATACACATATTTAGTGTGGTAGCATGGCTCTGAGAGTGCAAGGACACTTGATAACACACATTTTGCAAAGGCAGAGGCTGAGCTCCAAACCTGATAGTGTGAGATTACATATCAGCGTGCATGCGCGTGTGCAAGATGTGTGAGTTTGATGAGCACGTTGATAATCTATTGGTGATTTCAGATGTAGCAAGGTAGCGATGGTTCTGAGGCTCTCCCGCTTCTGAGTAGGTGGTTATCTGGAGACGCAGAAGGACTTCCAGATAGAGGTCTTGCCATAGATATTTCTGAAACTTTGTGAGACTGGATGGCCCTCCTCACTCAACCTGCACAGTTAAAGCCTATGCTGAGCTTCTTCTCTCTCAATCCCTATATAGGGCCCAGCAGGTATTCTCTTATTTACTTTTTCTCATCATTTCCTGATGTATGGATTGTCAAAGGGAGATTTGAGGAGGACGTATTTCAAAACAGAAAGTAAAGATGTATTTGGAAGTAGTGTAAAGCAGTCAGATTTCAGAAGTTATCCCCATAAAATCCAAAACCCAACATACATTTACAGGGAAACAACACAAAAAGTTTCCTAGGTTATCAGGTTTACATTAATCTGTTTATAGAGGATTGAGATCACCATGTCAACAAAGGTCATGATTTATTTTAAGATATGAGCATAAGAAAATTAGGGATACTTCCGTTTTTGTTTGGGTGTCCAGGTTTACAGGAAATATTCAACTTTTTATTATTTTGGTGATCAGGCTAACTTTGTAATTTTGGGTTTATCTCAGGTCCATTTTATTTTTTTTCATCTGCTTCTTTTAATTGGAGTACATGAAGCACTCAGTATAATGAATGTAGAAGAAAGTGTCAGGTTCCTCTTTTTTTCCCCTGGAAGGACTTTTGTCCCCTAAACAGATAGTGACGTCTAAGGACAGGAGCTGAGTTTCCTCATTTTTTGAGTTTTCCACAGTAGCAAATACCATGGTGGCTTCAAGAAGACATGATACACAGCCTCTGGCAGAAGTTACTTGTTAGGCCGACCACGTTATTTTTCAAGTTGGATGGGCATGGCTTGCTGAAATGAATGTATACTAGAATGATCAGACTTTCCTTAATTGACTCTCCTACAAGTGCCTCATGGTTTGTGTCTTTCAAAAGCTGGTACTTTGCAGGACGCATTCAGGACTTAGACACCTGGCTCATAGCCCTGCTCTGAACCTGTTTCTATTAGAATGTGCAAATATTTCTGGACGGTATGAAGAGCCCAGTGAGGTTGCTTACCATAAACTTCTACTGCACCAATCTGTGAGTAATGTTTCGTAGGGTTGCAAGGGCAGAGGTAGAGAAAGATGCTTGCAAAGGAAGTTTTTGATGAAAGAAAAGTTTGTTTGAGGGTATTGCCATAAGAATCCTGGGGCACTTCAGTTTATCTGTGTAGAAATCTCATCCACATCCATAGCCTTATACTCCTTATATCCTCACTTCTGTTGACCTTTGTCTCCACAGTACCTCAGTCAATCATGTATGGACATTGCCAGACCTTGTCACCACCCAGAGTTACTCAATCTCTGAATTCGGAGGTTTCCACTTTAACTACAGCATCTTATCTTTTTAGTTCTTTCATTCATTCCTTGTCTACATCATCAATTCCTATAACCTCTCTATATTTTTTCCAATCCTTCAACCATCTTTCTTTGAAAGTTCTTTTTAAAAACCCTAGTCCTCATAGTCCATCATTTTAATCATACTCATGTAAATAATCTCAACTACAATTTATCCATCCCAGCTACCTTCCGTAAAGTCATTGTCTTCTCCTATCCCTGTACCACTGAGCAGCAGCTAGAAACTATAACCTAAAGCACAATAACACAATGATCAGATCGGTGCCATTGCAAGTCCAAACTTACCTGGGCTTTCAAAACAATCCAAAATATTTTTACACTTCTCTCTCTTTAATTGTGCAGGGACATGATGTTAAAAAACTATAACTCACTTCTCTGGCTAACTATATTGTCCGGTCTCTGTCCTCTAAGTTACAGTAAAGATCTTCTGTTACTCTGTGTATCACCTCAAGAAGCAGAACTTCAAGCCATGATGTTGAAGATTAAACCTCCTTCTTCAGACCTGTGAAAGCGTAATTTGGAATGGCTTTTTCCTGTCTCATTTCCTGTTATTCACTTATGTAAGGTTCTATCACTGCAATTCTCTCCACAATCTAGAGCTCATTACTACATTTAAATAAAGAAATAAAATCCGGTTACAGGGGAAATATCTAGGTCTATGCTCTGCCTTCCTCAAACTTCAGGGAGAAACTTGCTGATGTCAATATTGTAGTGAAGGTCCTAGACACTGCAAAAAGACAAGAAAATGTATGCTCATTGACTGGAAAATTGTTGTGGGTTGAATTGTGTCCCCCTAAAGATCTGAATCTAATGCCAATATATGTTTGGTGGTATTTTTCGGGTCCTGGACCCAATTCCAATGCATATGTTGGGGTAGGAATTCCCAGACCATACCAAGCAATTCTCCAACACCAGGGGGTATGAGAATTCAACACAATTCTGATACTAACTACCTGGAGATATTGTCAGATTCCACAGGTTGAGAGCTCAGTCCTACAAGACTGCACCCCTCCTCCTTCACATGCACTTCAGACAGCATTTGCAAGCCCAGTATCTATGCTTTTGGCCAAGTGCCTACAAATTGGAGGATCCAGTGACCTCCTCCAACTCAGCATGCCAATCACAAGTCCAGGTTGTTACTTGTACTTCTACTGACTGGCTATAAATCAGAGGTTCCTATGACCCCTCTTTGGGTTTGATTAATTTACTAGAGAGGTTCACAGAATTCAGAGAAACATTTACTTACTAGATTACCAGTGTATTATAAATGGATGCAATTCAGGAACATCCAGATGGAAGAAATGCGTTGGGCAAGGGATGGGGGAAGGGCCTGGAGCTTCCATGCTCTCTCTAGGCACTTCATGCTCCCAGAACCTCCAAGTCTTCCCCAACCCAGAAACTCTCTGAACCCTGTCCTTTTCGGGTTTTATGGAGGCTTCATTGCATAGTCATGATTGATTAAATCATCAGCCTTTGGCAATTGATTCAGCTTCCGGCCCCTCTCTTCTTCCTGTAGGTTGTTGGAGGTGGGACTGAAAGTTCCAATGGCCTAATCTAAAGGTTAGTTCCCTTGGCAGCTAGATTTCATCCTTAGGTTTTCTAAAGGCTTTCCAAAAGACAACTTTATCACTCTTATCACAAGAAATTCCAAGGGTTTTAGGAATTTTTAGGAGCTTAGTGTCAGGAATGGGGTGAAAAACCAAATGTATAGTTCTTATCATAAATCACAATTGTCAAAGGGGGTTTCCCCACACTATCAAGTGATTCTTAGACACCAGCTGGGTGTCCTACCGTTCAACACAATCCTAACACTATATATATGGAGATCACATCAGATTCAACAGGTTTAAGACTCAGTCCTAAAGACTGTCTCCTCTCACACACACTTCAGAGGCCAATCACAAGTCCAGGTCATTCGTTACCTATACTTCTGATTGAGTGGCTGTAAATCAAAGGTTCCCAATACCCTCTCATTGGATTAGTTATTTTGCAAGAGCAGGTCAGAAAACTCAGGAAAGAAGTTTACTTTCTAGATTATCAGTTTATTAGAAATGGTACAAATAAAGATATACACAGGATGAGATCCCAAACAAAAGAGCTTTGTCCTCGCGTGTGGAAGCATTCCAGTTCCCCAACCAGGAAGTTATCCACACCTTCTCCTTTTGTGTTTTAATGGATGCTTTACATAGGTATGATGGATTAAATCATTGACTATTGGTGATTGATTCAACCTCCAGCATCTCTCCTTCTCAGAAAATCAGGGAGCAGGACTGAAATTTCCAACCCTCTATTCATGTTTGGTTTCCCTGACAACCAGCCTCCATCCTTAAGTGCTTTCCAAATTCTCCTTATTAACATACACCCAGTGGTGGTAGAAAGGGGCTTGTCTGAATAACAAGACACACATTTCACTTTTCTGGCTCTGAAGCAATTTCAGGAACTGAGGAAGAGATCAAATATTACAAAAATGATGTTCCCATTGCTCTTATCACTCAGGAAATTCCAAGGGTGTTGGAAGTGTTGTCCTTAAACAAATCCAATTACTTTTCCAACAAAAATGGGTTTATTCTAAGCCAGCCTTGATAGTCTAGGGCTTAAAGTTCAGGGCTCTCACTGCTTTGGTGGCCCAGGGTTCATGTCTTAGTCACGGAAACACACCACACGTCTGTCAGTTGCCTAATGTGGTAGCAGCTCACATAGAATAACTAGAAGGAGTTACAACTAGGATGTACAACTACAACTATGCACTGGGGTTTTGGGGAGAAAAAAGAAAAAGAGGAAGATTGGCAACACATATAAGCCCAGGGTCAATCTCCCCCGCCCCAAAAAATAATGGGCTTATTCAGGATCTACAAAGCATTGCAATTCGAGGTCTATAACCATGGCCAGCCACGTGCTAGTCCCCCACTAGGAAGAGAGGAGAAACTTTTATAGAGGGGAAGAGGAAGTTGGAGGGCTATTGTAAACAAAGAGCTCGAGGTGTAGTAGTGTTTCATTAGCTCAGTTGTGACAGTCTGTCATTGGTGAGCTTCTTGCCTGTCAAGAAGAGGAAGTCTCACTTTTTCCTGTTGGGCTCTGCAATCATCAGAGGGCATGAGAGCTCCCCTTTTGGCCGCCCAACTCCAATTTAATGAGGGTTCTGTTTATCAATTTGACAGTAGCTATGAGCCAGGAGCTGTGGACAAAGACCAAATATATGTGAGAAATCACAGCATTCCAACTCCCCCAAAATTCACGTTAAAGTTCTAAGCCCCTAGTACTTCAGAATGTGGCGTCATTTGGAAACAGAGTCATGGCAGATATAATTAGTTAAGATGAGGTCGTACTGAAGTAGAGTGGGTCTCTAGTCTAATTTGACTGGTGTCCATATTAAAGGGGAAATTTGGACACACAGATATGCACACAAGGAGAATGCCATGTGGACATGAAGGCAGATATCACGGTAATGTTTCCACAACCCAAGGTTTCCAGCAAACTGCCAGAAGCTAGGAGAGAAGCAAGGAACAGAAGCTTCTTCACAGCCAACAGAAGGAACTAACTCCGTGATTGCTTAATCTCAGCCTTCTAAGCTCCCGAACTACGGCACAATGAATTTCTGTTGCTTAAGCCACTCATTTTGTGGTACTTCGTTATGGCAGACTTAGCAAACTAATACAACGATAAGCACATTTCTAGTCTTTATTCTAAATGTCCCTCTGTAAAAAATTATCCTTCATGTGAGCTAGTGAGTTTTTAAAAATAGTTACAATGAAATTATTTTTCTAGACAGAGACCCTGCGGAACATATTTGCCTCACGTTCCAAATACCCTAGTGGTGGCTGTGTACATGTTGAACAAATTATAAAGAAAGCAGAAAAGCGCCAACCATAATTAATTGGTTAAACAGAGAAATCAAAGCACTTCAGTAACACTAAAACGCCTTTATGGTGCTAGAAGAATTGGATATCTGTATGAAAAGCAAAATGAACCTCAACTCCTACCTCAATATAAAAAATTTTTATTTGAGATGTAGCATGAACCTAAATTTGAAAGTTAAAATTATAAAGATTCTAAAGGAAAAAATAGGATAATATCGTCCTAAACTTGAGGAAAGCAAAGATTTCTTAGACAGGACACAAAAAGCATTAGTCATAAAGGAAAAAACATTCAACAACTAAACTTATCAAAACAAAATAACAATCTATTACAAAAGATACCATTATAAAAGTGAAAAGGTAAGCCACAGATGGAGAAAATATTCCCAGTGCGTATATCTGAAAAGCAAGGTTCATTAATTAATAGGAAGGCAAACAAGTCATTAAAATTTAAAGCATATAATTTAAAGAGGTGCTTCACAAATGGAGGTAAATGAATGGCTAAAACACATATGAGAAGGTGCTTAACATTATTATTCATTAGAGAAGTGAAAATTCAAACCACATTATGATACCAAGGCAAATTCATTACAATAACTAAAATCGAAAACATTGATTATACTAATTATCAGCCAAAGGGTGGGTCAATTAGAGCACTCATGCACAGAGTACAGCCACATCAGGCATCTTTTTAGCAATTTTCTAATAAAGTTAAGCACCTTTTGGACAAAGCAGGTCCACTATAAGATACATACTCCAAAGAAATGATTTATATTTACAACATAAATGTCAAGGGACGGTTATAGTAGCCATAGACAAAACAGGTAAAATGTGGAAACAACCCAAGTAGACGTCAAACAGAGATTAGTTAAACAAATTTTGCAACACTTATCCAATAAAAAACGTCTTAGCAAAGAAGGAAAAAGAATAAATAACTGGAAAAAAGTATATGAGTGTATATGTATTTATATAAAAATTATGTATATAATAATTGCAAAGTATATATGTATAAGTATATATATATATATACGTATATAGATAAATATTACAGATCTTTAAGACCAAGGATAAAGAGTAGGGCCTGATGCTTTAAAAGAGGGAAAAGATGACCTGCAAAGGAAAGCCAATTAGTTTAGTTTTCGTCTACACAGGCCTAGTAATGACAGGTGAGATTTGTTTAATAGTTTCAACAAGCCAAGTTCTACTCAGAAGGTTTTAAAACTATATAGTTACATATTCTCTACAAACCCAGTGAAACAGGTATCAATCACCTCATTTTACGGGTAGGAGAACCAAAGGCACAGAGAGGTTAAGGTTTTAAGTGTAGACATATAGAACCAGAATTTGTTCTCTTATTCACTGTATTAAACTAAACCCTAAACTGTTCAGAGAAGGTTATTTAAAGCCTAACAATTCTATATATCTATCAATAAATTTTAAGAAAATAAAAGAGATTTTAGACAGGTCGAAACACAGAATATTTATTTGTGCCACATATCTATTCTTTTTCTGAATAAAACAGGATTATGTGCCTGAGCAAAATGACGCAAATATTCAATAAAGTTCAACAATTACTAGCCAAGTGTGAATGGACATTCCTCAGGGGCACCAGGTAAAGTAATTTCAGGAAAACAATCATTCAACATGCCCCGAAAATGCAAAATGTATCAAAGCCTTGCACAAAATTTGTCCTCAGAGCAGAAATGGTGTCAGAAACTCAGAATTTAGGCCCCAGCTCAGACCTAATGAATCAGAATTTTCACTTTTACAAGACCTTGAGGATATTTGTATACTCAAACTTTGCAAACATTTAATTACCATTATGAATAAATAGCAATAAATCATTAGTGAGATGATGAAGAAAGCTTGTCTTTGTCCAGCTAGCATGCAAAATGAAAGAAAATTTGAACTCCAGAGAAAATAGGAAGTTGTCCCAGAAAATCATGGTCCAGTACACATTAAACAGAAATTTGACATAAATATGGGCAACTGAATCAGTGTAAATAGAAACAATTAATGTTATTTTAAGGAATGAATGCCTCCTTTTATAGAGATATGTGTTTAGTGATATAGAATATGTGATTCCTTTTTCTGGTCACACCATGTGTTCAAGATTCTGTGTTGAGTAATTTTTATTTAATCATATTTCCATCAAACTTTATTTGCTTTAAAGTTCAAACAATGGAAACATGAATATGTAATATTTAATCATAGCTACAAGGTAATGTGTACATTTATATATGTTATTCAGGGAAATATTATGCTCTAGGTGACTATTGTTGAGGATGGAGAAAGAAGAGAAGGGAAGTATAAGGTCATTTCTTGCCTGCACCCTATTTAGCAGTGAATAGCATGTAAAATTAATTGAGAAAAAAAGAATGTTTATATTTATTGAAAAATATTACAAAAGTAATAAAATAATTGAAAGGGAGATGGTAAAAATACCTCTTAGACCTGCTTTATTCTAGTGTAGTGAGTCTCCTGGGAATTTCTAGTCCTCCCACCTTGGATCACACTGCTCATCTGATTATATTGTCTCCAAGCCCTAAGGGTCTCTTGGCAGCAGGGCTGGGTTACATGCTGGGCTCCTTATAGAAGGCAAGGTCCGAGAGCCACCTACATATACACTTGGCTGGACAGAGAGTGGAAAGAGCAGCTCTCCCTCTGTAGGGAGCCAGGTAAGAGGCTAGGACCAGAAAGAGCAGACCAAGAACAGGGACTGTTGAGAGCCAACCTGGAGGGCAAAGGATAGAGCCTGGGAAGGATAAGGGATGGGGAGGCAGGTACTTAGAGGCAAAAGACTGCAAATCAGAGGAGAAAGAGTAGAGATATTGGGAAGAGGGGTTCAGAGTGACAGGCTGAAGTTGAAGGTTGTGGGAATTGTGAGACAGCATGAAGAAGTTTGCAAAGAAACACTTCTTTCCAGAAGAAAATAGTAAAATCAGCCATGTCAAGGAAATGGAGTGAATTTTTGTAATTCTGTGTGGCTCAAATTTGACATTGATTGTATATTTTATTGTTGCTTCACTCAGCCTTTAAATTTGACAGATTTCTCTATCCCTATTTGCTAGAAATTCATATCTTTGAGTACCTTCACTTGGCATCAGATCAACCTTTTTATAGGATCCTTGGTAGTCTGAGCTTTCCAATAGCTCTCAATAGAAATCATTTGTCTTTAGAAAGAAGTGCTTCAACAAACACATCTTGGCACTTGACCATTACAGAAACTGCAGAAAGAGATAGACCAGAGATAGTTTTAAAGTCCAAGGTTTAAAGATGAGGAATCTGAGATAGGAATGATTTATCAAGGTCCCACCTCCTGCCAATGCTGGAGCAGGGACTTCTACTTTCATCTTTTTTTTTTTTTTCTCCTGGGCCAGAGGAATACATTGCAATGTCCACCATTTCCTTCATGACCAAAACCTCTGGACAGAGAAATCTATTTCGTGTTATTGCTCCTCTTCCCAACTCCCTCACCGTCTATCACACTACAGACCATCATCAAACAAGCAAGAGGCAGGTAATCTAGCTTAAGGCAGATGGCAGCAGCATTCTTTGGTCTTGGCCTTCTAATACATATACACAGTGCTGCCCTTTGTAGTTTACATATGTCTTTTGCAATCAGTTGTGGTTAAGTTTGATGCAGTGTTCTGTATCAATATTTTACTTAATGGCTTTAATTTCATCTTATTTAAGAAAGGACTCCCTAAAAAAGTCACAAATGCATTTCACTTATTTATTCTAATATTAGTATAGCTTTCTTTGCCTTGAAATTCTTAATCCAAATACAGAGATGTGTAAAATAGGGATCTCTTTATATTTTTACAAATCGTCAGTCAATTGAGCAAACATCATTTATCACATATCAGTTCTTTTTCTAGCGATATAAGATGCCATTGCCATCATATTCTTTATCCTCATTTATACATTTTTTTGGAAATAGTATTCTTTTCTAAGGGTGTATATATTTTTATTTTTTTAAGGATTTTATTTTTTCCTTTTTCTCCCCAAAGCCCCCCGGTACATAGTTGTGTATTCTTCGTTGTGAGTTCCTCTAGTTGTGGCATGTGGGACGCTGCCTCAGCGTGGTCTGACGAGCAGTGCCATGTCCGCGCCCAGGATTCGAACCGACGAAACACTGGGCCGCCTGCAGCGGAGCGCGCGAACTTAACCACTCGCCCACGGGGCCAGCCCGCTAGGGGTGTATATTTTTAAGTGTTTACCTATTATATTTTATTAACTACAATAGCTTTATATTACATTTTGACATTTGACTTTGACAAATCACTTTGTCATTTTCAATATTATAGGAAATAAATTTGCACATTTATAGCACCTAATACATTTTGAGGTCCATCTGTCACTATCCATTAAAAACTCGTGTGTGTTATTGATTGATAAGCTTTGAATTTAGGAGCATTAATGGGAGAATTCACATCTTTTCACTATTGAGTATTCATTCCTATCTTCAGGAAAGGATTAAAGGACTTTGTCTATGTTCTTCGGTAAATTTTTACAGACCATCCCTAACCTGCCAAACACAATATTAATACATTGTATAGTTTTGTGCCTACTGTAAAAAACACTTATTTTTATAAAATTTCTTCAGTGGTTATTTTTTGTGAACAGGAAAAGCCATTAATTTGTAATATTGGTCTTTTATTTGGTCACTTTGGTAGACTTGTTAATAGAGTTTCCTGTCCCTTCTTTCAGATTTTTCAGTTAAAAAATCAACTAAATCCTAAATGAAGACCTTTTTATTTCTTTTCAAAGGTAACAGTATCTGCTTTTATTTCCATGTCTTTTTTCATTTTCTAAGACTGTTCTGTGAAATGTTGAATGGCAGTTGTGTTAGCAGATGTCCTTATTTCATCAACAATTTCAATAGAAATGCTTTTAATAGGTCACCAGTGAATATGTTTGCTCCAGGTTTCTGAAAGATACCTTTCATTTGGAAATTTATTTTCTTTCTATATTTTAAGAATTTTAGGATGAATTGCCATTGAATTTTGTGATTCTTTTCCTCATTGCTTGAAAAAATCATGTTTTGCCTCCTTTAAACTGTTAGTATATTCATACTGTTGATAGATTTCTTATTCTGAATAATTTTTTCATTTGTAAGACACAGTCTACTGTGTCAAAATACAATATTCTTTAAGAGAGCAATTGCATCTGGTTTGCTAAAAATTATTTATAATGTTTGTATATCTCATCATAAATAGATGAATAGCTTTTCATCTTTTGTTTTTCCTCTGGTTACAAAACCCATGCTCATTTGCTTGAGAGACACGTACTCTCTGAAATTTTTTTCCAGTTTTACTTGTTTAATTGACATCCATCACTGTAGAAGTTTTAGGTGTACCTTCTGTCTTTTTATATGCTCTAGAACAGGACTGCTCAACCTCAGCCCTCCTGACATTTTGGGCTGGATAATTCTTTGTTGTCTTTTGCAGTTTTGGACTTATGCCTTTTGGCACCCACCCGCTAGATGCCAATAGCACTCCCTCCCCAATTGTGACACTGCAACTGCCTCCAGGCATTGCCAAATGTCCCTGGGGGGCAAAATTCCCTCCCATCTGCTCTACTCAAATTTGAAACATGTGAAAATACTCTACTTTTTTTTCACTTTAAGTTTGGTCATTGGTGGAGTTTTTCCTGTCACTGCCATTTCTTCTCTGCTGGATTTGATTTGTTGGGCTAGTATGGTGACTGATATTATCCTACAAAATTATCCATTTTATATCTGTTGCCTAATACAGTGTTATACATACTATTCCATTCTAAAGTTTTATTTCTTTACCTATATTCTTGTTTTCTTTCTTATTTCTCGTGCAATTAATCATGCTTTTTCTAAAATTTTCTTGGCCACTTTTGAAAAAAGTTCACATATTTTCTTTTTAAATAATTAGGTTTGGGTTTATTGTTAACTCATTCATTTCTGCTTTTTGTCTGTGTTAATTGCTTTTTTTGACATTTATTCAAATATTTTCGTAGCATCTTATATTGAAAACATAATAATATTCCACCTCCTTGTTTTCTAATAAATCTATGTTCTTCAGCCTGTACATTGCACGCCAATGTCTTGCCCCACAGGTTTTGGTGTGTGTGTTTCTCAATTTATTCACTTCAAAAGATTCTTTTTCTCATTTATATTTTTATGACATAGAGAAGATGCTTAATAAATGGATGTGGCTATTGCTTTGGACCATTGTTATTTGATATCTATAGTAAAGTATTATTATCTGTAGGTTAATTTAATAGTCCAGATTGTACACTATGAAGATCTGAAAGAGATTATTATATTGTTTAAATAAAGAAGAGGTGGAAGAAAAAAGAGAGATAATAGAGGCTGAAGAGCAAACACTTGGTAATTGAGAGTGGTGATTATTCGAAAGATAAAAGATTACGGGAAAACTCCCAGAGTTCTGATTTAGATAATTGGTTAATTTTTTGTGAAAATTATAAGCTTTATACAGAATATTTAGGTGTAAGAACAATTATAGGGAAAAATGATCAGCTTGGTTTTGAACATATAAAATTTGATATACTGATTAGAAATCCAAATGGCAATGTCCAGCAGGAAGTTCTATCTTCAGGAACATGGAAACCAGAACTGGCTTTCAGATATTCATTTGAAATTTCTGTTTAAATAGGTGAAAGATGAAGCTGTAAAAATGGACACAATAATTTTTTTAATGACTTGAGAATGGGCAAAGCGTGGATCTGTGAAGGATACCATAGCTAAGGTTCTTGGCGCAAAAAAAAGTCAGGAAAAAAATTTGCTCAGTGGTGGGAGGAAAATATTAGAGCCTAATGGCATCCAATACATGGGGAGAGAAAATTTCCAGGAAGAAAGTATCATCAGCATAATATGTAAGTGGTGTATAAATAAGATGTTACTAAATGAGTGAACTGAATTTGACAGTTCCATTTTGGTGTTGTTTTCCATGGTAGGTGTATCCTTGACATATGATATTCTGGACCCTTTGTACACAGAGACTATTAATGATGAGATAGATTCCTTTTCTGAGAAGCCTAAAGAGCTTCATATCTGCAGAATTTATATGGAATTCACATCTGAAACTTAGGACTGTACTCCGAAGATGCCACATTGACCATAATACATCTCTGAAAGCACACATCTGAAAAATGTTTGTCAGGATGTTCATCAGGCTTGTTTAGAGATTCATTCTATGCATTCCTCAGCCTTATTGAATGAAGATATTGGGGTCATATACACACGTTTCACCTCTAGCTCTTTTACTGCCTCATTCCATAATTTGGGGTAAATTACTTAATCACTTTAAACATGTTTCCACATGAATATATTAGGAATAACAATTTTTTATACTTGATTGGAGAGTCATGGTTATTGGATAACATTATGAGTATGAAGATCATTGCACCTGGCACACGGTATGCGTTCACGAAATGTTGACTGGTATAGTTCCTTGTGTTTTACCAGTAGCCTGTGTGACTATTTATCAAAATGTAATTCTTACTGCTCTGTGTTACAATAACGGCAAGACTTGCCTTTCTGTCTGCCTTCTCTCTCCCTTCCTTCCCTCCTTCCCTCCTTCCTTCCTTCCATCCTTCCTTCTGTTCTTCCTTCCCTCCTTTCTCCCTTCCTTCCTTTCTCTGTTCTTCCTTCCTTCCTTCTTTCTCTCCTTCCTTCCTTCCTTCCTCACTCCCTCCTTCCATTTCTCCCTCCCTCCCTCTTCTCTCTCTCTCAATTTCTCTCTTTATTTGTTTTCTCCATCTTTGTTATATAATATATGGTTTCTCTCAACAATTAGACAGTCCTTTATAAAGACAAGCTTGGGTTATCATTTAGTTGCTGAGGCTTAGTTTTCTCATATGCAAAATGCATAGAAACCTACGTACCTCCTAGCATTGGTGTATGGAAACAATTACATAATGTATATATTCTCAGTGATAAGCTGTATATTCAGTATCTGGCATGTGTAATTATTCGAATATCCTTTTCTTCTCAGTCCCTCATTATGTTGGTCCTCAATAACACCAATGCTCAGCCTCTGACCTTCTTCTTGACGGGGATCCCAGGCCTGAGAGCAGCCTTAGTCTGGATCTCTATCCCTTTTTGTCTCCTGTATATTATCGCCCTCTCTGGGAACAGCATGATCCTGTTTGTGATTCTCCGTGAGCAGAGCCTCCATGAGCCCATGTATTATTTCCTTTCTATTCTTTCAACCACAGACCTGACTTTGTCCCTGTGTACACTTTCCACTACCCTTGGGGTCTTCTGGTTTGAAGCCCGAGCGATCACCTTAAATGCCTGCATTGCCCAAATGTTCTTTCTCCATGGGTTTATGTTCATGGAGTCTGGGGTTCTTCTGGCCATGGCCTTCGATCGTTTTGTGGCTATCTGTGACCCACTGAGATGCTCCACTATCCTCACCAATACCAGGATTGCCCAGATTGGCGGGGGGATGTTGATAAGGAATTTTGCTGACATGTTACCAGTTGTACTCTTAGTCAAGAGGCTATCTTTCTGTAGTTCTACAGTCCTTTCACTTTCTTACTGCTACCATGTTGACCTAATTCAACTCTCATGCACAGACAACAGAATCAACAGCATCCTTGGTCTGATTGCACTCTTCTCCACGACAGGGTTTGACTGCCCTTGCATCTTGCTCTCCTATGTCCTGATCATCCGCTCTGCGCTCAGCATTGCTTCTTCAGAGGGGCAGCAGAAGGCCTTCAACACTTGCATATCTCACATCAGTGCTGTTGCCATCTTCTACATCCCTCTCATCAGCTTGTCTCTTGTCCATCGCTACGGCCATTCAGCACCTCCATTTGTCCACACCATCATGGCCAACGTCTTCCTGCTCATCCCTCCTGTACTCAACCCTATCATCTACAGTGTGAAGACTAAGCAAATTCGAAAGGCTATTGTCAAAGTCTTAAGATAGAGTTATTTTCCTGTTTATTATGTGTAAGGTCATATCCGATGAAAACACAAAACGCCGTATCAAGTGTTCAGGAGCAGTTACTGTTGCTGTTAGCTGAATATTAAAAGATGGTAATAACATTACTAACAATCTAGAAAAGAGGGTCATGCAGTTTTCCCAATATTATCCCCAAGATTAGCTTTGGTAAAAGGGAACTCATACTTTTGGCTCATACTTAATCTTTGTCTCTGCTGTTATGACTTCATCTATGGGTGCACTGGATCAGCAGTGTGGAGTCAAGGCTGGCTGACATTTACGTGTAGCTTCTTTCTACCTAGTTGTTGAGTTCCTCCTCTGAGGTGAATACTGTTTGGCAGGTTTTAGCATGAGGTGCAAAGATTTTCACCCTTTGTGCCTGCTTCAAATGTATTTCACATACATTTTCCGCAGACTTCCTTATGTCTCTTCTTCCAAGCCTGTCTGTTCTGTCCCCTGACCAACTATGCAAGCCTTGCAGCAAAGTACAGAAGTTCATGCATATCCATGTGCCTCATACAACCTCTCCTTCACAAAGTTAACAACCAAGGGCACTGCTCATTATGAGAATTTTCCTTCATCACTCTTTCTCATGGCCACATGTGTGGAGTTGTTGTGCCACTGAATTATATTTTTGATTAGCACTGACTTGTTCACCAGCCCATCCATGAACAAAGCCTGAATATTTTCTTCCTCTTCCAGAAACTTATCAGGAACCTCCAGTGAGACCACGGATATGAATTAATTGGGAGGTATCTATATAACAGTGATAAGAGTCATGGGAATCTGGGACAACTATTCACACAGGTTATTTGTGCTCCTTTTGATTTTGAATTTTGTCCTTACTACTATAATTGCTCAAAGTTCATGGATGTAATAACAATATGAGAATTATTCTAGCTACTACGTGTGATATTACCAACCATATACTTAGGTGTCTGGGGAATAGCTACATGTAGATCTGAAAATTATTGGGTTCGCTATGGAATAAACTTTGTCCAGAATTCCATTAATCATCTTGTCTCAATAATCTCATACTTTAACCATCCCCAAAATAGCATAATGGTGTGTTTCTTTGCCTATTTTCAGTGACAGATTGTATGCTATATCCAATAGTCCTCAAAGAGCCTGGGTCTTCTCTTTTCCCCAATGAATAGGTACATTTGCAAATGGACAGGTCTACTTTGGGAAAGATCTGGATAATTTTTATTGCATACTTACAGTGGCATTGCAGGTTATTCCATCAAGGGAATCAAGACATGTTCAATTAGTGGACTCTGAATATGGGAAGTGATTTAAATCTTTAAATAGACTGAGTGACCCTAAATTCCCTTTAGGGGTTTCATGTCAGTCTGATGCTCAGAAGTTCTCTATTTAAAATGTATTTCAAGTAACACCCTAGTCTCTGTACCCTTCACTTTTCCCAAGAACACCGTTGCCAATTGCATCAGATCACTCTGAGTCCTGTCACCCTGATTGCCATTCTAGCCTTACTACTTTCTACAGAAATTACATTTATCTTACTTCTGATTGTTAAGTACTGCCATGTGGTCTCAGGATCCCTTCATCCTCACTGTTAGTAGGGAGTCCAGTTCCATAGAAGCAGCTTTCTTTGCCAAGTCCAGCTTACAGAACACAGCAACTACTGAACTATTTCATAGATATCAGCTATCCTCTTACGAGTGCATTCTTTATAGCCTCAGTGAAGGAGTGTCTTCTCTTTACTTCCAGAAAAAGTAATCCTGTGATAAATTCTCTGATCCTACATGATAAATTTACTCTAACATGCCAACCTCTTTGAGATTTCTATAGTTTATATTATGCCAAGCAAATCTAGCATCTCCTCCTAATTTGCTATAGGTAATCATCATGTCCAAGCTTCAAGCAACCATCTCAGCAGTGCATTATCATAGTTTCCAGGTATTCTTGATATGATGGCAAACTACCAATCATGGATGAGTGTCCTTATGTCAGTAAATTCTTCTCTATGTCAGTTTATGTTTCTACTACCAGCCACTTCCTCTGCTGTCAAGATCTAACACTTCCAAGATCTACTCATATAAGTGTTTATTTGATTCTAGTTAGTCCAATTAAACTCTGCAATGACTTCAGTGGAGAAGCTGTTTTCTCCCAAAGTGTTAATAACATTTCCTTGCTTGGGCTTTGCTGAGATCTGACTGCTCATTGGCTTGGATACAATGAGAAGAGATGGGGCAGATCTTGCATAGGAAAAGCATCATCTTGTAAGGCCTTGTCCTCAGGTTTGGATTTTGTAAGGTCTCCAGACAAGATAAAATAAATAGCTTTTGTAAAATGAGAAGAGAGTTCCTTTGGTTGGCATGGGATATTCAAATGTTTCAAGATTTTTAGTCTCATTTACTCAAATGTCAACATTCCAGGAGTGATTTTTGTGGTAAATCCCTGTTTTTTTTTTATTCCTAATATTTTTCAGTGTTCTGACTTTATAAACGAAAATTTGTCAAAACTAAGATTTGGTTGGTCTTGCAGCTCTGTTACTCGTTCAAGTAAATTATCTTCTGGATCATTAGAACTCTATGATCTTTGGCTGAAGAAATAAAGCTTTCCTTAAATGTTCCTGTGGGAGCCCTCTGACTTTCACTGCATGCCCTGAGTTGTCAGTTGGCTGCCCTAATCTTATCATTTTCTATTTGAAGTTTCCAATGCAGATACCAACAGTTAGCCCACCCATAATCTTGATAGCTAATGTTTTTAGTTATAAATGGGAGACTAGACTCAGGAACCACAGTCACCATGTAACCTAACATCTCACTTTTCACCTGAATCTCATCCTACCAACAACAAGTAAGAGTCTTAGTAACTGTGATGCCATCGCATTTCAGGAATCCTGGTCAGCCCACTGACCACTTGCAATAGGGTCTTAGTTGTCAACTGACCATATTATTGATAATGTGATTCCAGGGAACATGATTGAGGGATAGCTAAAGTTGAAGATGGAAGGACAGTAAGATGATACAAAATTTCTTATTGATTTGGATACTGTGTTATTTAGGATCCAAATAGGAGACAGAATCAACACAATGATTTGAAATGGAAAAATTTAATATAAAGACTTATAGTAACAGGGAGATAGACTAGTGGGTAAATTGGCTAGTTAGGGTTATAAGAGAATTATAAAGGACCTATATACTCTACTATACCCACTACTCCTAGATCAGAAATGGAGTACCCGAGGAAGAGCCCACCTCTCCTTCCTCTAAGCCCATGAAGTTACTAAGGTGCTTACTGATAAGCCTTGTCAGAAATTTGCCCCAAGGAAGGGCTTCCACAGGAAAGAGCCAACTCTCTGAACTCTAGGTGGAAGGGAAGCATATGACTGCTGGTCACTGATGGAACAGGAATATGGAAAGGTGGCCCTTTGCAGAATTATAATACATTTCCATGTGAGGCTCAGGCTGGGGTAGCTCTAGGCTGCCCTTTGGGGATGAAGGTTGGGTGGCCAGCTTGCTAGACAGCTAGCCCCGTGTTGCCCCGATGTACATACATATGGACACTAAGGTGAAGATGTAGGAGAAACTGCGTCAGTTGGAGTTCTGGGCCCCTGGTTATGTCACTGTTGTCCCAGTGGAGAGCTGGAAAATAAGCTCAGTGTCTGATTGCTGAAGGAAGCTGTGCACTTCTGGAACTGAGCACTGAAGAAATCACACAGTGCCAAGCAATGGAGAAACAGCATGTTCTGTGAGAATCTGGCCAGCGAACCATGCAGAAACCAGGAAGAGAAATCCATCCGTTAAATATGTCTCATGATGGTCCATCCAGGAAAATAAAAATAAACATTTCTTCATTGGATCCTATTTCCCATTGGTCAAAATTGACCCTATGAGTTGTTAATTCCCCCATGGTTCTGGGTTGCACTTGCATGAGCGTTATCAGGTGAGTACCTGTGAATGTCTCATGTCTCAGTGGCAGCCCTGGGGCAAGAAGCAAGAGGTTCATGTTGCAGGCCTAAGGCAAGGCGTTATGATGTTCTTCCTGTGTGAAACCCACCAATGACTGATGGGGCTGGTTGCTGCAACAACGGCTAGACAATGAGGCCGAAAGATTTGACGTGGTCTACTTGATCCGTGAGGTAAACTCAAACCCTGATGTTCTAACCTGGAGAGCTTGGGGATTGACAGAAGATTCGGTTGCTTCGGAGCAAGTCGTCTCTTCTGTTGAACTAAAAAGCCATCTTCGTTCTTTTAGTTGCTGTTTTTGGTGCAAGTTCTATTTCCCCATTTAATCCCGTAAGTCAATTAGTGTGACATACTTATCAACTTCTGTTTATTTTTTTTAACCTCATATAGAGAAGAGAAATGGTCCATAAAAATATTTTCATGAACCTTTTGTTTTAGGAAGGATGAAGATAGCCCCAGAGCAATGGGGGAAGTGCTATGTGCACTTACAGCATGCAGAAGGGATCTCAGAGAGGGCTGCTGATTATTTGTCATTCTTAAATTCATATAATTTTACTTTAAAATTATAATATTAACAATAAAAGAAAAAGAGGAATAAGGAAAGAGAAGAAACAGAGGAAGGGCTAGAGTAGCAATTTGATTTGGAGAAAAAAAAATAGAAAGATAAAACATTTTATTTCATCTTTTACCTAAACTTACCTAAGTATGCTTAGGTAAATTTACCTTTTACCTAAATTTAGCCATTCTAAGGCCAAGGTTCTCATTGCCTTGCTCCCTGAAAAGATAAAGAAAAAAAGTATTTTTTTCCTAGGTTCAGCTGGTTTTTCTCTTGGCGACCTTGAAGCCACTTCTGGACGTGGAAGCCAATGAATTTTCAACTTAGAATGATGCAGATACACGTCAAGGAGTGATGGGCAGACGTGGCATACAGAAACTTCAGTCATATAATCCTATTATGATCCCAGACAGATGCTGGATTAAGTACATCAAGGTTAGGAATTTGTATTACTTTATCTAATACTCTAACTGGAATCTACATTTTTTTTGTTAGAATGTAGAACTATTCAAATGAATAGTTTATAGGCTTTTTTCCTCCAGTTTTCTGCCTGACCTGACTTGATGACTGCATCACTCACCTCTGGCACATCCCCTTTTGTATTAACGAGAAGACAGAGTCATCATTGTTGGCTTACAAAGTTAGCTCATTTATCTGTTGTTACTTTGTTTCATGTCTAAGGTGTTTTGCTAGATCTTATTTTTTATTCTGTGTCTGAAAAATCATGTGTCCTCCTATAACATGCCACTGGAATTATACCTTTTGTCTATTTCCAATTTTAACAGTTGAAGGCTGAATAAAAATTGGTATCCTCTTCCGAACTTGAGGGTCCAAGACGTCAGGAATGCTTGTGACCCCAGGCTTTCTTTTCTGTTCTCTGAGATTAAATGTCTACAGTGGTCAGTAGATGTGAAGGGACTGGATATAAGACAATGAAGAAAGGAGGATTCTACAATAAATTTGAGAGCTTGTGACTTACCTAAATCCGTTCACATTAAAAATAAAATAAAACATTGTTATGAGCAACCAGAACACATCTGTGGGCAGAATGCTGCCTAACATCTGCATGTCTCTGACTTCGGTGGTAGTCTTAGACTGTGTCTACCAACGCATACACGTAATCTGGGACCCACAGCTGGGTATAGGCTGCCTTACAACATCCGAGACAGGCTGTCCTCAAGGCCATATGTGATGAAGGAATGGGATCACAAGGGTTACGTCTAGGACTGTGAGTCAGAACTTGCTCTCTACATTTTCTTAGGAGGGCAGCTTATTGACAGACAGTCACAAAGCAAGTGGAGTATTGTTTCCAGGGGACTAGGTGTCTGTTAATTCTCAGAAGGATGTACCTGTGCTGGCAAAGAGTATGAGAGTGTAAATAAGGATATGTGTTCTCAACAGGGTGCTGGATCCAAGAAACTGCAGAATGTGAAGAATTTGAAACCTCTCCATCCTTGCTCTGGGATAAGGCAACCAGAGCCTGGTAGGTGTTCTAGAGACTCAAACTGAATTTCCCTGGGATGATTTTATGTTTCCCAATGAAAACTCTGCAATTTATGGAGATCAATCCTATACCTTTCAGAGAGCTGGAGGTTAAAACGCTTCATGGGTTGTCCAGCCTAAGAGATCAAGCTACATCTGGGACAGCACTGATAGCTGAAGATATTAGGGTCCATATGTGGGATGGGGTACATCTTTGTGTTTGCGTGATAAACACAGTTGAAAAAGCAATGCTGTGAACAGTAATTCATTTCTTGAGGGGACTCATTGAACAAGAATGAACAGTGTGTAGGGGCTGGCCCAGTGGCACAGCAGTTAAGTTCACACGTTCTCCCTCGGTGGCCCAGGGTTCGCCGTTTTGGATCCCGGGTGTGGACATGGCACTGCTTGGCAGGCCATGCTGTGGTAGGCATCCCACATATAAAGTAGAGGAAGATGGGCACGGATGTTAGCTCAGGACCAGTCTTCCTCAGCACAAAGAGGAGGATTGACAGCAGATGTTAGCTCAAGGTTAATTTTCCTCAAAAAAGAAAAAAAAAAAAAGAATGAACAGTGTGTATTCATTTTTCTCCCTCTTTCCAAGTCTCACTCCTTTGCTGGTCTAGAGCTGTTTAAAGGAGAGTTACTCGAGGTGTCAGTGATGTCCTCACCAAGAATATGAGCAGAATCAAGTCTAAATATCAGAGATAAGAACCTGAATTTGTCACCAATCTAAAAGGTAGACAGAGAAGCCAAGAGCAATGGAAAAGGAATCCAAGAGTGAGGGAGAAGGGCAAGAGTTGTGGCTCTCTGAGCAGGGCCAGTAGTAGCTTGGGAAGGGTGTGAATGCTATAAGTGCCTACAAATGACATCTGTGGGATGTGTTGCATGTCAAGGGAACTTTAACTACATATGAAAGGCTGAGGCAAAATGGACAGTAGCACTGTGAGCAGAAAATATGTTCTCCTCATCCAGCCTCCTCGCTACTCTTCTCCATGTAACACACCCATACACACCACTACACCTCCTTCATAGTCTCTATTTCAATCAACCTGAGGCAAAAGTCCTTCCAAAATCTTGGCAGCACAGAAAAATTCAGTAACTATTTTCCCTTCCTTCACTGCTTTTATTTCTGCCCTTCACCCTTTAATTTCAGATTGTCCCTGAGCTAACATCTGTCCCAATCTTCCTTTATTTTGTATGTGGGACGCCACCACAGCTTGGCTTGGTGAGTGGTATGTAGGTCTGCACCCAGGATCCAAACCCGCAAACCTCAGGAGGCTGAAGCAGAGTTCATGAACTTAACCACTACACCACTGGGCCAGCCCCTACAAATATTTTTTAAAACTTCATAGCTTGTACAAAAATAGGCCATGGGCTGAATTTGGCTCTGCATCTTAGACTGCCAACCTCTGTGGAAGATCACTTTTATATTTTCACACACAGGTACCATGAATAATAATAAAAGATTTAGACCTCCTTTAACTCCTGCTACTATAGCATCTGTGGTTTGTGTGAATATATGACCATGACCACATCCACAATATTAGAGCTTTTCCAGATTGCAATATATTCCAACTTAGTTTACTTGAGGAATAAATCTCAAAAAGTGAAGGTTAAAAAAAAAGGTTATTAAAGAACCTTGTGACTTCCAAGCTACAGAGTCGTTTAGAAGTATCAGAGAATAAAGATACATTTAAAGAGCATACAGGTCTTAAATGAATATCAAGAAAAACCTGTTTAAATCTACTCCATCTTTTTCTTTATATGGAAAAAGTTATATTACATTATTTATTGACCCCTAAGGATGAACTATATTTAATTTAACAGACAACTGAACTTAGTTGTGTTCAGTAAATACAATTAAGAGAATTTCTGTTTATTGTTGATGTTATTTATTTACCAGGGACATATAAATGAGAGACCTAATTATGATTTTTCCTCTCAATACTTCAGAAGTTGAAATCTCCACATTCCTGTTGATTGGCATCCCAGGACTTTAGTGTGTGCACATTTGGGTCTCCTTCCCTGTCTGCCTTGTGTACCTCATGGCACCCTGGCCAACTGCACCATCCTATTTGTCATCGAGACAGAGCCTTCTCTGCATGAGCCAGTATACTATTTCCTCTCCATGCTGCCCCTATCAGACCTGGGCCTTTCTTTCTCCTCTCTGACCACCATGCTGAGGATCTTCTTGTACAATGCCATGGGGATTTCTACCGATGCATGCATTGCCCAGGAATTTTTCATCCATGGATTCACAGACATGGAGTCCTCAGTGCTCCTGATCACGTCCTTTGATCGCTTTGTAGCCACTCAGAACCCCCTGAGATATAGCTCCATCCTTAGCTGCTCCAGAGTTTTGCAAATCATGCTGGCATTTGCTATTAAAAGCATTCCCTTAGTTCTCCCCCTTCCTTTCACTTTAAAGAAACTCAGCTATTGTAATAAACACCTGTTATCATACTTCTACTGCCTCCACTAGGATGTCCTGAAATTAGCCAGCTCTGACAATAGGATTAACTTTTACTGTGGTGTGTCTGTTGCACTCTGCATAATGTCAGGCAGTGTGTTCATTGCTGTTTCCTATGTGTTCATCTTGAAGACAATATTGGGTATTGCATCTCATGGGCAGTGGCTTAAAGCTCTTAAGATCTGCATGTCCCACATCTGTACTGTGCTCATCTTCTATGTGCCCATGATCACCCTGGCTACCATGCATCACTTTGCCAATCATATGTCCCCTTTGGTTATGATTCTGATAGCTGATGAATTCTTGCTAGTACCACCCTTGATGAATCTCATTGTGTATTGTGTAAAGACTTGGCAGATTAGGGTGAAGGTCTTGGAAAAATGGTCTGAAGGCTAAATGAGGGCAAAGGTGGAAGTTCCATTTTCTCTAGATTAAATTGTCTTAAGAGCAGGACAGTGTTTCTTCCAAAGAGGAGATGTTTCCATTTACTCCATACTCTTTAAATTACATTAATTAGTTAAGTAATTAACCAATTAATCCTTATTGGGGATCTAAAACACCACGGCTTTTCCACTTCTAAGGAAGAAGAGGCCTGCATTTCAGAATCCTGTTGTTGTCTAGGGATTGAGGAATCCTCAGGTGTTAGAATGAACAGTAAGAATCCAGAGAAGCTTCTAAAGAGGAGCTCTGAAGAGTTGCCCTGAACTGTGACTGGGAGAACTCCACAAGGTTCTGGAACCATTGAACACCTTTACCTTCGCCACCGCTTATTTGATTCCTCGCTGTGATTTACATTAAACCCTTTACGATGTGTCTAAGTTTGTCTAAGTATGTTCCCTACCTCGCTACTCAAAGTGGGAGGTGCTGATCAGCAGCATCAGCAGCACCTGGAAAGTAATTAGAATTGCAGAATCTCATGCCCTGCTGTAAGCTTTTCAGTCAGAATCTGCATTTTTGCAAGAACCTCTATGATTGGTGAGCTCATTAATGCTTGAAAAAAACTTTCTTGGGCAACATGAAAAGGGAACCTAGAGAGCGTGTTTTTTGCTGAAGCCAACTTTGGAGAAATTATAGAAGAGCATTGGCATTTGGCAGCAATTTTAGTAAAGATAAGGGACTGAGTCCTTGGGGCACAAGGGCTAGACATCCCAGGTGGCTCCAACAGCATGCATATGTCTCTCTCACTGACTACATTGTGAATTCCCAACAGGAAAGAGCTGGGAATTAGTCAACTTTAAAAGTCTCCTCACAAGAAATTACCTTGTCCATAGTATGTGCTTGGTAGACGTATATCAATTTGAGCTAAATTAATAGTCCAAAGAAAAGGGCATAATATCTACTAAAATGACAGGCATAAAGAAGTTTAATAAATATTACAACAAATAATAATTCCAGGAGTCTCCTTGAAAAGGGAAACTTGATCATAGGACGAAAGGGCATTCAACATGTCATGTAGACCAGAGGCAACCGTTGCTCAAGTATTTCTGGACTGGGGAGTCGGGCATAAATCAGGCTGCCATCATCTAGGCTCGACTCAACTCTCTACTCTCTGCACCTCTTACCACGAAGTTAACATTGACAGGGAACTTAAGGGGCCTTTGTGAGAGACAGGGAAGCTTCCTTTGATGCTACCCTCTGAACTTAGGGCAGCTCATAATACCATTAGGTAATAATAACTGCCAAGCCATAGTGCAGAATCCACACCACTGTGGCCAAGTGGACATCTAAACAATTTTAACACCTGAGGCTCCCTCAAGCCACCTGTCACTTCCTAGCATTTTAAATGGAGCCACTCTAAAGAGCTCCCAAAATCCCCTAATGAGAAAGGGTCAGCAAAGAAACTTTAGGAGCCACTACGGCTATTTATCCTTATTTCGGAGAACAGAGGCCAGGATTACTGCCAGTCAGTAAGATATAATGTAGCTCCAGTCTAAGGATTTAGAAGCCACCCCAGAAAAGGAAAAGGAAATAGTCCCCAAAAGGGGTTACATGTCCTCTAAACTATCTATGATGACAACTTAGTCCTGCCAGGGAGGTGGCAGGATGAGTGGAACAGGTCAGGACTCAGCCAGGAAACAAGCCCTCTGTTCTCAGCTCTGCTGTTTCCTGGCTATGTCGTCTTGAAAAAATTACTGTCTATGTATTATGTATTATGATATATTTCATATGCACTTTGAAATTTAAAAAATAATTCCTTTTTTGTGTATTGCATGGATTAATAAATTAATATTTTTGAAAGCAATAAAAGCCAAATATGGTCTTCAGACAGGTTTGTCTGGACAAGATATTGTTTAGATGATTTCATATAAAAGTAGAGATTTACAAGTCATCTTAAAAGTGGGAAGATAGGCCTATATTTCCCCATAGAAACACTCAGTAGGAATCCACTGAGAAGTGGCTCGCCCCTTAAATTAACACAGTCCCCACTACTCATAGTCTGAGTGTGTATTTGCTCCACTTATTTCTAGTCTCACCTCACTCCTCTAGTTATTTGAATTTACAATCCCTGTTTTTATTGCAGATTAACAAATTTTAATGGAACCAAATTGGTCATACAGTAAAATTTTATATATGTTCACAAAATATGATTTAAGAGTCACATTCATAATCTCTCTCTGTGTCTCACATGCATACACAATTAAATTCTAGTAACAAGTCTGGAGGGCTTTGTTTAGCAATAGGAGCAAGATGTGGGTTTTGCAAAGCTTTTCCTGGTCTGCAGTTTTGTCCAACTCCCATGCTACCTTTTCCTTAAAATTGTAAATGTTCTTGCTAATATTTCTATTCCCCTGTGTGCTATTAGAGGAGGAAATAGTTTTCCTCAAATCTGTCAGTCAAGTTGATATGGGCTGATCTGCAGAGAGAACAGTGGCCCCTGACAGCCAGGAGTGGTAATAGCAACCACCAGGATGGATGTGGGTGCGCCCAGTGGTCAGGAGACAGTGAGAACCAGGAGAGAGCAGTTGAGGCCCTGGTGAGAGAGAAAGTTCTCTGCTCCCCTCACCTAGAGAAGTAATAAACACACAGAGGCAGCCAGCAGTGCTGGGTTTAGCTCATCTACCACTGACTGACCAAAGTCCATTCAAAAGTGCTTTCAGCAGACCCCAAGTTGCAGTTTTCTGTCTGTAAAATGAGGTAATAGGAGCTTAAAGAAACTTCCTGTCACAAAATTCTTTGTTCGTATTGAATATTTGTATACCAAGTCTAAAATGGGTTATTTTAATTTCATCATTAACTCTAAATAAGTACCATTTACCAAGTATCTTGAATGTTTAGACACTACGATACCGGGACTTGATTTTACGTAATCCTCATTATACCTATTTTACAAACATGGGAACAAGTGATGCCAAACCACACAGGAAGCAGTGGACCGAGAACTCACCGCCCAGCCTGCGTTTCTTCACATCATTCTACTCTCAGTAAAGAAATGGGAAGCTGGAGGTGGTGTATCAGGGAGGAGGAAAGTGCAGAATTTGGGGAAAGCAGGGTTTTTCAGAGACCTCATCACCGTCCCTTCAAGACCAAGCTGTTTCTCTATTCAACAATGTTAAAAAGAGTCTTTTGTAGCAGGGGCCTTGGATTAAGGCAAATCTGAAAATCAGTGCTGTCTCTACAACGCGCTTTATAGACTTGGGGCTTGCTTAGTTTCTCAGCCTCAGCATCCTCATTTGTGAAATAGAGAGGCTCACTTATCTAATTATTTAATAAGAGAACATATAATACACCTTGCAGAGAAACTTGATATGAAAATATATCTATTCCTGCATTCCTGGAATATTTTCCAGTATATCATTGTATGGTCTTCTTTTGGCACTAACTGGAGTCAATTGCCACTTTTCATTTAAAAGACATTATTCTATAATCACAAGAGAACAAGAATGTTTCCACATCAGACAAATTTTCAACACATTAAAGCAGACAATTATAATCATATTAGTGGATGCTGACAAAGGATTAGATAGGATTCACTAAATGAGTTTATTAAAAAAATGAATAAAATTGGAATATGAATGAGCTATTTAAATGTTATAAAGTTTACTCAAAGACCTAGCAGCCAACTATTGTTCTAATAGGTGAGACACTAATGCCATTTCTATTAAAATGAGAGACAAAATTTGAAAGTTCACTTTCACTCAATATTTTATAGTGGGTTGGAGATTCTAGTGAATTAAATTAAGAAAATGAAATAATTTGTATGAATATTGGGCAAAAGTTACCGATAATCTTTTACTTATATACGCTAAACACGAATAAAATCCAAAAATTAAAAAGAAAAAAACCTACTATAATGTATATGATAATTTGGTAAAGTGTATATTAATGCAAGATGAAAAGCGTTTTGCTCAATCTAGCGATATATTTGTGGAAATAAAAATGGAGATGTGTTTTATTTATAGTAGCAACAAAATCGTACATTTAAAAACTACATGGAAATAAATTTGACTAAAGCAAATAATTTTTATTGAAAAATGCTAAAAAAGTATTGATCAGTGAAACACCTATCATATATTCTTGGATGTGAAAACATTATCACAAATGATAATTCTCTTACATTTACTTTATAAAAACAATGCTCTTCCTGTTAGAATTCCAAAGCTCTTGTTTGTTTTGTGAGAGGGAGATCGCTTTATATCAGTAACATATTAACTAAATCACACAACGAGGCTACTCTACTCGAACAATGACATGTGATGATATACCAAAATCCAAAAACGATCCATCAAGCAAAGTCCAACTACACGCACATTTAAAAGATGATATACATAATATTTTATTTCAGTGAGAAAAAGAGACTATATTTAATAGATCATGCTGTCACTAGTTACGCATTCACCTTGATTAATGTAAGTTTGAACTTCTGACAAAGAAAGACTTAAAAGTAAAAAATAATACAACAATTTTAGAAAATAAGGATAAGAAACTATACGTAGAACATGGGGGCCAAAGATACTTTTTTTTAAAAAAAAAGCAACATATTAAACACAAGAATTGTAAAGTAAAACAAAGGTGGATTTGTTTATGTAAAATTATCTATATCTGCTTGAGATTTGATTGCCTAAATAAGGCCAAAGACAAATACTATATTAATAAAGGCATAAAGCTTGGATCTCTTGCACATTTATATTTAAAAAACCGATAGTAAAATTGATGAAGGGAATTTGAAGAGGCTATTCATGGAAGAGAAAACAAAATAACCAACAGTATGTGAAAGGCATTCATTGTTACTATTAGGGAAATCCAACATAAAGTAAAATGAATAATTCTCACTAGTAAAATTAATGAAAATTTAAGAATAGTAGAGACAGTGAATTTTGGTGGATTTGCAAGAAAAAGCCACACTCCTACATAGAGTTGAAACAAGAACTGGTATAGACTTTGCAGAAGGGAATCACTAATACATAACTGAAATTCAAAATCTACAGCCCTTTGAAACCAGGAGTGATGACCTGGTGATCAGTCTTACAGAAAGACGAGCATAAGTGCACATGAAAAGCTGAACAAGAATGTTTATTACAGCACTATTTGGAGTCCATAAAACTGAAGACAACTCCAATAACTGTTACTAGGAAATAGTTGAATTATTTGCAGTCCACCCATGCCAAGGAATATTTTGTAGTTATTTGAATAAATTATATCCATACTGATTTATTTGGAGGGATTTCCACCATAAGAAAAACAAGATGCAGAAAGGCATATAGCATGTATTTAACTTTTGTACTACAAATGAAGCAAGCTCTTCATATATGTGCATTACTCGTAAGAATATAAAGGAAAAAACATTAGGAAATTAACCATGCTTATAGAATAAAACTGCAATTATACTTGTTAGTCCACTTTTGCTGAGTACTAATCACAAACTCTTGGCTGCATACAACTACAGAATTTATTGCAATGCTCACCGACTATCTGGTATACAGAGGTCCTCTTGATCTATGCTGCTTTGATCCGGTGGCTCTGATTCAGGTCTCTGGTCAGTTGGGACTGGCTTCAGGCTGTAGGTTTGGGTCAGAACTGCAGCATGTGTCTCATTCTGGGGACCAGGTTGAAGGGGCAGTACCTACCTGAGCTATGCACTATTCACAGCACAAGAAGAAACCCCATTGCAAAATCCTGTGTAGGCTCCTGCTTTTATCATGTCCACTAACAGTCTATTGACCAAAGCAAGTCATATGGACTACCTTGACCAGAGCAAGTCACGTGTCCAATTCAGAGTGAAAGTGATGGTAAATACAGTCTGCTCACTCTGACCCCCATGATGTGGATGTGGATGTAGGAAGTAAAGAATTAAGACCAATACTTTCATGTATCATGTGTAAAATTCCATTTATATAAAACTTTACATTTATTAGCGTTTACTAAAAAGGTAATTATGGCTACATTTGGATAATATAGTTTAAGGTAATTTTTATTTATTCTATTTTTTCCAAATTATTTGAAATTTTAATTATAAATATGCATAGATATTCAAAAAGTATACTAACATTTTGAAAATTAAGTAAAGGGTGAAAAAAATGCAATTATTTTGTGGCCTGATCAGAGTTATACAGCATATTTCTTGGTGTGAAGAGCCTAAATGAGATACTTACTGCATCTTCCTCATTTATACAATCCCCATGGATAAGCCAGAATTTCTACTTCTTATGAAGTTCCAACACTAGTTGAAGGTCCTCTGTCTAGATGAGAACATTTCTGTCTTCTCTTTCCTTCACTGTGTAGCTGATTAACTCCTCCAGTTTCCTCAGTTATTAGGGTATAGATGTGGTGGAGAAATGAACAAAAACAAAACAACAGACACACACTTCGATCGTTGTGACAAGACCTAAATTCTGGCTCTTTCTGTCCCACAGATCTGTAGTGTTACGGTGGGTATGTCACTGTCATTCTCTGGGGCTTGTAAGCTTTCATCGATAAATACATGTGCACTTCTCGGGACAAGCAGATACATCTGTGAATGTGTGCTTATGTTTACCCGAGTGACAATTTCATGGATGGTGAACTGATTTCTCAGTCATAGTAACCTTTGCATCCGATAGCCTTGAACCACCAAATGTAGAGGGATATCCTCCTCACTAAGCACAACCCACCTTCCTGGAGTACAACCTCTTAATAATTCTCTCTCTAATCTCCTTCATCTTGACACTATAGAGAATAGGGTTTACCAGTGGAGGAAGCAGGAAGTGGACATAGGAGAGAAGTGTATGTGCAGGCTGAGGGATTGGCACTCTAAGACGGTCAATTAGTGCCAGGAGGATCATGGGCACATAGAAGAGGAGGACAGCAGAGAGGTGGGCAGCACGGGTTTGGCAAGCCTTCCAACGATCTTCACTGGACCCCAAACTTTGCAATACCCTGCCAATCAGGCCATAGGAGAAGAAAATAATTAGGGGGTCCAATCCCATGGCTGACAGGACCACAAAGAAGCTGTAAACTGCACCCCAAGCTCCTGGGCAGGCCAAACGGGCCATATCTGGGTGCAAACAATAAGAATGGGTCAGGACTTGTGGGTGGCAGTAGGGCATGTGGGCCAGGAGGAACGGCAGGGGCAGATGGAGACCCAGGCATCGGGAAGCAATGGCCAGGCCAATCTTGTTAATGTCGCCATTGGTGAGAAGTGTTGGGTAGTGGAGAGGGCGGCAGATGGCCAGTGCCCGATCTACGGCCATGGCAAGCAAGACAGAGGACTCCATAACGGAAAAGACATGGACAAAGAACATCTGTAGGAGGCAGGCTGAGGCAGGGACAGCATGAGCATCAGCAAGGGCAAGACCCAGCAGGGTGGGCATCAGAGTTGAGGCCAAGCCAACATCAGACACACTAAGCAGGAAGAGGAAGAAGTACATGGGGCGGTGCAGGTTGGGCTCCAGGGCAATGATCCAGAGGATAGTACCATTGCCCAAGACAGAGAGAAAGTAGACAGTGATGAGGGGTATTGTCCACCAGGAGGGTACAGCTGACAGGCCTGGCATGCCCACCAACAGGAAAGTGGGGGCCATTGACGTGCTGCCGTTGGGGGTTGCCTGGGTGCGGAATGTTGACATAGTTCGGGATCCCACTTTGAACTCTAGAACCTGAAAATTGATTAGAAAGATTTACTTAATCTTATGACACATTTGCATGATACTTTCTAAAACAGACTGCCTCTTCTCTCCTCTGCCCCACGCACACACACACGTCCCCTCCCTACACACATACATTCTACTGTCTATGCTTTAGTCATCCCTTGCCTTGGAGCTTTTCCTATAGCTGTCCTCAAAGCTCTGTTTCTCTCCCTAAATTGCTTTCCCATTTTCCTTTAACCCTGCCTTTCCCTGTAGCATTTTCTTAATTTAGCTCCCTCCCTTAAAGACGAACACCTGAAAGAAGGTCTGTACGCCAATAAACGCTTTGTCTACTCCTCCCAATCCCAGGCCATCTGACTTCTGTGCTGCCCTAACACACTCACATTTCAGTTCACTTTATCTGCTCTCATTAAGGTCTCCAATTACCCTTTTGTAACTAAACCAAAGACACTGATATTTCCTAAAGTGATTTACTTCTCTATGAGCTTTAGCTGTTATGAATCCACTTTCTCTTTTTCTTTTTAACTCTGCCTTTCAGAATTTAACTTCTTAGTTCACCTTGCTGTGTCCCATGCAACTTATACATTGGTATTTTTGAGGGATCTTTACTTGACTCTCTTCTTTTTCCTCAGTGGTCTTATTTACTCTCATTAATTGAACTAAACTCTATAAATTAATACACCACAATTATATGGCCCAGATCTTTCTATATTCATCCCATCCTGGAAATCTCTACTTGAATGTCTCATGCATTTTAAATTAAAACAATCCAAAACAGATCTTAACAGATGCATCTTAAAACCCCTTCCAGCTTCCTCAGCTAGGAGACAGTGCTGGGGAAATTATAACAATGACAAAAAGGAAACATATTTTGGTTCCCTAAGTCAGTTAGGAGCATCACCACTCACCAGTTTCCAAAATAAAACCCTCATAATCAGGCTCACTTCACTTATAATATCCAAATATTATTTATAATTTCAACAAGGACTGGGCACACACTATAGATATATTTCCCTCCCTAGTCAAATGCCTAAAAAAGTGAGAAATGAAATTCTGGGCTAAAGGACCATGAAAATTACAATACGGGGAAAAGCAAAATAAAAACATGCTAAGTTATGTTTTTACAGGAATGATATGGATGCAAGTTAACTCTAAATATTTATTAGAAAAATCTAAAGGCATATATTTTAAAATATAAAGTTAATTTTTAAAAATAACATGTAAAACTTTCAAACTATAAGAGGAAAATAAATGAAAGAAAGATCTTAATCAATCTAACAGAAAACACTTAAAGAGGAATACAGAAACAGATGTTCATTTCTGGTGTGATGGAGTAAGGAAGTTGAAAAATCCTCTCTTCCAAAAAGCAACTATAAAAGTGGCAAATCTGTCAGTATCATTTTAGTGCTCTGAAAATCCATCAAAGACACAAGCCTGGTCATTAAAATTACTGAACTTTGGAAAATAACTACCCTGTTCTTGGCATTCTGGCCTGGGGCTTCCCTCACCATCCCCACTACCTCCAGTTCTATCAGCAGGGGTCAGACAAGTAAAGCCAACAGCTTTGTTCCAGCTGCTTGACTTGGCTTCCTTGATATGGAACTTGTCAGTTAGTGTGATGATCTTGGTGGCAAGCAAATAGGGAGGGCCAGAGGCTCTACTGCCCTGAGTGTGTGGTCTTCTTTGTGGGGAGTCATGGACTCACCCAACTGGGAATTTAATAGGGGGTTTTGGCAAAATGGCAGATAGCATTCCAACCATAACAATAACTAAAAGTGAATGAAGTAAACAATCTTCACAAAAAGCAGACATTGTTATAGAGAAAAAAAACCAAGGAATAACTATATTCTGTACACAGGAGACATACCTTAGATTCCAAGATGTAAACAGATTGAAAGTAAAAAGATGGAAAAACATATACCATGCAAAAATAAGCATAAAGGGGCTGGCTATACCAATGTCAGACAAAAAAGACTCCAAGATAGGAAATATTATAGACAAAGAAAGACATTTCATAATGAAATAAGGTCAATATCAGAAAAATATAACAATTATAGATGCATATACAATAACACTAGATCTCTAAAATGCCTGAAATGAAACTGACAAAATTGAAAGGAAAAATAAGAGATTCAACAGTAATAGTTGGAGATTTCAATATCCCACCCCCAATAATTTATTAAAAAATTAGACAGAAAATCAGCAAGGAAATAGAACTCTTGAACAAAATTATGAATCAAAAATGACATTTATAGAATACTCTGTACAACATTCTATATGATAGACTATACTCTGGGTGACAAAGTAAGCCTCAATAAACTTTAAAACATTGAATCATACTAAGTATGTTTCTGGCTACAATGGAACTAAATTAGAGATCCGCAATTGCAAGATATCTTGGCTTTAAATCACATACTTCTAAACACTGACATGTGCCACATAACAATACTTCAGTCCATGATAGACTGCATATACAATGGTGGTCCTATGAGATTATTATCACGTAACCTAGGTGTGTAGTATGCTACACCGTCTAGGTTTGTGTAAGTACATTACAATGTTCACACAATGAAGAAGTCGCCTAACAACACATTTCTTGAAATGCATCTCTGTTGTTAAGTGATGCATGACTGTAATCAATGGGTCAAAGAAGAAATAACCAGGAAAATTAAGAACTATTTTGAACTACATGAAAATGAAAACACAACATATCAAAACTAGGGCAGGCAGGTAGAGCAGTGCTTTGAGAAAAATTTATAGCTTGGAATGCCTGTATCGATAAAGTTCTCAAATCAGTAATCTGAGCTTCTACCTTAGATAGTTGTAAGACAAAGAACAATTAAAACCCAAACTAAGTACAGGTGAAGGAATTAGAGTAAAGATCAACAAAATGGAAAACTAAAACCAACAGAGGAAATTAATGAAACCAAAATTTGTTCTTTGAATAGATCAACAAGTTGAAAATGCATAGCAAGCCTTAACAAAGAAAACCAGAGACACAAGTTATCAAAATTAGGAATGAAACAGGAAACATCACTTCTGACTTTAAAGAAAGCAAAATGATTATAAGGGAATATTATAAACAAATATACACTAACAAATAGACAACATAGATGAAGTGAAAAAAATTCCTAGAAAGACATAAATTACCAAACTGACTCAAGAAGATATAATAAATCTGAAAAGACCCACAGCAAGTAAAGAAACTAAATTATTAATTAAAAATTTTCCTACAGGGGCCGGCCCGGTGGCAGAGCGGTTAAGTGCCCATGTCCCGCTAAGGTTTGCTGGTTCGGATCCCAGGTGCAGACATGGCACCACTTGGCACGCCATGCTGTGGTAGGCGTCCCACATATAAAGTGGAGGAAGATGGGCATGGATGTTAGCTCAGGGCCAGGCTTCCTCAGCAAAAAAAAGAGGAGGACTGGCAGTACTTAGCTCAGGGCTAATCGTCCTCAAAAAAAAAAAAAAAAAAATTTCCTACAAAGAAAACCCCAAGCTCAGATGGCTCATTGGTAACTTATATCAAATATTAATATAAGAAATGATACCAAATGTTTCCCAAACTCCTTTTAAAAATAGAGGAGGATTTAGTAAATTTCAATTCATTCTAGGAGTATAGTGTGACCTTGATTCTAAAGCCAAAGGCATCATAAAAAAAGAAAACTACAGACAAATATCTCTGAAGTGAATAGACATACAAATTCTTAACACAATATTTTAGCCAACCAAATTCAGCAACATATAAAAAGAATTATACACTGTGATTAAGTGGGATTTATTCCATAAATGCAAGGTTGGTTTTACATTTCAAAATCAGTTAATCTAAAACAACGTATTAGTAGAATAAAGAACAAAAACTGCATGGTCGCCTTACTTGACACAGGAAAAGCGTTTGTCCTATACCTGCTCATGATAAAAACTCTTCAAAACTAGATATAGAAAGGAACTTCCTCAACCTGCTGAAGGGCATTCATGAATAAACCTACAGCTAACACCATACTTGACTGTAAGATTTAGAATGAGGAGAAAATATCTGCTTTTGCCACTTCTATTCAACATTGTACTAAAGATTCTAGGTGATGCACCAACAAAACAAATTAAAGTTTCCAGTTTGGTACGGAAGTGATAAAATGACCTTTATTTACAAATGACATGCACCTATATGTAGAAAATTCTAAGGAATCCATCAAAACACTACTAAAATTAATTAGTGAATTTAGCAAGGCCACTGATTACAAAGTCAAGATACAAACATCAATTATATGCCTACATAACAGCAATAAACAATATGACAATGAAATTAAGAACATTTTATTTACAATAGTATAAAAAATTTAATAATAGGTATAAATGTAACAAAAACTACACTATTTGTACACTGAAAACTACATAACAATGCTGAGTCTCTAAATGAATGGAGAGATAGTCCATATTTATAGATTGGAAGACTCGATATAGTTAAAATATCAATTATACCCAAATTGATCTATAGTTTCAGCAGTATCCCCAACATAAGACCTTTTTGTAGAAACTGATAAATTTGTCCTAAAATTCACATAGCAATGCTATGGAATTGGAATAGCTAAAATGATTTTGAAAGAGAAAAAACAGAGTTGGGAAAGTTACACTAGCCATTTTCAAAACTTACTATATAAAGCAACATTAGGGAGGATGGTGTGCTATTCACATACAGAGAGGTGTATAGATCAATGAGACAAAATTAAGAGTCTAGAAATACATTCTTGCATTTAGGGTCAGTTGATTTGCAATAAGGATGCCAAGGCACTTAAATAGGGAAGAGATTTTTTTTAACAATAGTACTGTTGACTATTGGATATCCATTTGCAAAGAAGTAAATTTAGACCCTTACCACAGATCATCCACAAATATTAACTTCAAATGGACCATGTACCTAAATCTAAGAGCTCCAACTATTAAACATTTAGAAGAGAAAAGCATAAAAACTTCATGACCTAGAGTTAGGGAAAGAGTTCTTATATAGGATACTATCAGCCCAAGCCATAAAGATAAAATTGATATTTAGAGTTCATTAAAATGAAAAACTTTTGCTCTTCAAAACACACTAATGTAATAATAAGAAAATGGGATAAAAATATCATCAATTCACTCATATTAGGCAAAAACCCAAACAGACAAACAAGTGAACTAAAAAGAATTTAAGAATAAATCTTACAAAATGTGTGTATCTCTTCACTGAGGAAAATGCAAAACTAGACTAAAAGAGAGAAACTAAATAAATGAAGAGATAGAAGTAGTTCACAATTGAAAAAATTCAGTTAGAAATTAATATACAGATTAATGGCATGTTCATTGCAAATCCCAACAAAATTGTTCCTGGAACTTGGCCATCTCATTCTTAATCTTCCATGCAATATAAATAATTGAAAATGTAAGACACAATTTTTAAAAGAAGATTCAAGAAGGGACACGTTATATCACATACCAAATCCTGTAATGCTAAAGAAACTAAAGCAATGTGATATTATCACATACCCCAATTTAAAAACTACTAATAGATCTTTTGATATATAGGAATTATATATGCATCATTTAAAATATATGGGGATTGCACTGAATCTGTACATTGTTTTGGGTAGTATCTACTTTTAACAATATTAACTCTCCTAAATCATGAACACTGAAAACTACAAAAAAATAGAAAGAATAAGATACTTAGGAATAAATTTAGCCAAGGAGGTGAAAGCCTTGTATCCTGAAAGCTACAAAACATTGATGAATGGAAATTAAAGAAAATAGAAATAAATGGAAAGACATCTCGTGTTCATGGATGGAAAAAATATCATTAAAATTTCCACTCACCCAAAATAATCTACAGATTCAGGGAAATGCCTATAAAAATCCCAATGGCATATTTTACAGGAACAGAAAAAACAGTCCTAAAACTCCTATGAAACCACAAAAGACCCCAAATAACCCAAAACAATCTTAAGAAAAAAGAACAAAACTGGAGGCATTACACTTCCTAATTTCAAAATAAATTACAAATCTGTAGTAATTAAAACAGTATTGTCTTGGCATAAAAACAGACACATAGACTATTGGAATAGGATAGAAAGCCTATAAATTAACTCATGCATATACGGTCAACTAGTCTACAACAAGAGTGCCAAGAAAACACAATGGGGAAAGGACAGTCTCTTTAACAAATGGTGCTGGGAAAACTGGATATCTACATGCAAAAGTATTAAATTGTATCTTACAATATACACAAAATCAACTCAAAATGGGTTAAAGATTTAAATGTAAGACCTGGAACAGTGAGATGGCTAGAAGAAAACAGGAGAAAAGCTCCATGACATTGGCCTTTGCAATAATTTCTTGTGTATGGCACCAAATGCACAAGCAACAAAGCCAAAATTAGACAAGTGGGATTAAATCAAACTAAAAACCTTCTGCACAGCAAAGGAAACAATCAACAGAGTGAAAAGGCAACCTACAGAACAGGAGAAAATATTTGCAAACCATATATCTGATAAGGGATTCATATCCAAAATACGTAAGGAACTTCTACAACTCAATAGCAAAAAACCCCACAATTTAAAAAGGGCAAAGGAACTGAATAGACATTTCTCCAAAGACATACAAATGGCTAACAGGTATATGAAAAGGTGCTCCATATCAGTAACAATCATGGAAACGCAAATCAAAATCATAATTAGATATCACCTCTCACCTGTTACTATGGCTATTATCAAAAAAGTAAAAGATAACAAGAGTTGTCAAGGATGTGGAGCAATTGGAACACTTGTGGAATTGAAACCCTTGTACATCGTCAGTAGGAATGTAAAATGGTGCAGCCACTATGGAAAATAGTATGGTGATTCCTCCAGAAAACGAAAATAGAATTGCTATGTGATCCAACAATCGGCTTCTTAACATATACCCCCAAAAATTGAAATCAGGATCTTGAAGGATATCTGCACCCCCATCTTCATTGCAGCGTTATTCCCAATAGCCAAGATATGGAAATAACCCAATGTCTGTCTACAGATGAATGGATAAAGAAAATATGGAATATACATACAAAGGATATTATTCAGCCTTAAAAATGAAGGATATTCTGCCACATGCAACAACACGGAGGGGCCTGGAGGACAGTATGCTAAGTGAAATCAGCCTATTATGGAAGGACGTGTACTACATTATTCCACTTACATGAGGTACATAAATAGTCAACCTCATAGAAACACAGGAGAATGGTGGTTGCCAGAGTCTGGGGGTAGGCAGAAACAAGGACTTGCTGTTTAATGAGTATAAAGCTTCAGTTATACAAGATGAATAAGTTCTAGAGACCTTCCATACGACATTGTGCCTAGAGTTACCAACTTAAAAATTTGTTAAGAGATAAGATCTCATGTAAAGTCTTCTTAAAACAATAAAAAAATTCACAACAAAAATCTAATATAACCATGGTATCATATCCCAGGTTAAAAGATGAAGGAAAGAATAGGACAGAATGTCCCAGAATGGGACAATATTTGTAAGCTACATTACTGAAAAAAGTTTAGAATTTGAAATATATAAACAACTACAAATAAATAAGAAAGGGATGGGCAATTTAATATAAAATCTGGCAAAATAAGATTTTTTCATACAAGAATAAATATACATGCTAAATAACCGTATACTAAAATCAAGCTCAGTGGTTACTAGGAGAATACATATTTTAAAAAATGATAAAACATCTCCTACCTATCATGTGGGATAAAAATCATAAAATTATATGCTGGAAAAGATATTAAAAGACTACTCTTAATCAAGGCTGTCAAGATTAAAAAACTGTGTAGCCCTTTTGGGAGCAATATGACAGAACCCATTAAAATAAGAAATTTACTGGATTTGGCACTTCTAGTTTTTGATGTATTGATCAGAGAGAAAGACTCTTTTATGCGTAAAAAAGATTCTTTTTGCAAGAGAAAAAAAGTGGAGTTCTTTGTAATTCTTCATGTTCTGATAGCTGGTTAATCAGAGAGATGGTCACAATGCATAATAATCTCAACACTTAAGAATGAAAATATATTGTTGAGTTAAAAAAGGCAAAATGATTTATGCACTATGGTATCATATGTATTCTAAAAGCCTGCTAAAGTACTCTATCTCCCAGATAGCTACATTTGTACGTAAGTGCCTAGAAATAATCCTGGAAGGATTTGCTTTAAATTGATTTGATTAAAGTACTAATGGCTAAGGGAAGGGGACTAATATTGAGTTGAGGATAGGATGCAAAGACAACTTTGGCCTTAATATTGTATTCTTTCTTGGAAATATATATTCTTATATCGGATGAGTAACTATCAATTATTCAGTAAACTCTACGGTCTCATCTCAAATTTTAGTCCTGTATACTCATCAACAGTGCTGTGGTCTTTGCCGAGGCTTTCCTTTGCACTATCCTGATTGGTTTCCCTGCTGCCAATTCCTCGGCCTTCCAATCCTTCCTCCATACAGATCCCACAGTGTTATTTCTAACTTGCAATCTGATAATTTGGCTGTGGCGTCTTTCCTTAAAACCATCTGATTTTCCACTGCTCGAAAATAAAGGGCACATCTTTATTTGTCACAGAAATCCCTTCACCATGTGGCCCCAGACAACCTTTACTGCTTAACCCATTTCTATTCTATTTCTATCCATGTGTCTTAGCCTCCAGAACTACTAGGATTTCTCAAATATGTCACTGATTTTTGCATTTTCCAACATACATTTTATAAGTGGAATTTCGTTTCCTTCTCTGTATCATCAAACCTCACGTATCATGGAATTCCAACTCTTATATTGTTCCTCTCTGTCCTGAACACCTGTTGACCATCTTTCCTCACACAGCTCCTGGGATCAAGTATTGACCCTCTCATAACACGCTATGGTACTTTCTATAATATAGTCCCTATTGTTCTTAATTATTAATGTTTCTTTCTGCATCTTCCTCCTCATTGGACTGTTACTTCCACAAGAGATGGTTCCTTATTTTATTCATTGTCATGAGTCTAGCTCCTAGTTTATGTTGATCCAAATAAATATGCTTCATAAATCTTTTACGCTTCTATTTTTCACTTTTGCAATTCTATTTCTCCAAATTTTCTCCTGGATTTGATCCCTCTTTCTGAAATGCCCACTTAGTTTTATTATTCCATAATTATCAGCTTTCTCAAAAGCTTCCTTGTCCACCCTTCGTGCACAACTTACGTAAGCTTCTGCAAAATGTTACTCTTTCTTCTCAACATAGTCCTTTCTTCTCAACATATTCGCAGTCCCTGCTCTCGCCTCCTGCGACTCTTGGAGTCTCTGCCTCTCTGCCTGAAGTGTCCCCCGGTTAGAGCTTCTTCCAGGTGTCTGGACTTGCAATCCACAGGACAGAGTTCCTGATGTATACATTTCATGGAACATTTCTGCTTATTAAAAACAGGTCAGATGGCAGGTATGCTTGACAGAAGGTAAAGCAGAAAGAGGATTGGGACAGGTGCCTGTTGAAAAAAGCCTGTGAGGCTTTCGTGGAAATGTTTAAACCACCGCATGGAAACTTCATATTGACAGTTCACCCCTACCCAGAATTTTGAAAGCCCTCTCCTGTGTACCTAACTAGCATACAAGAAGCACATATATCTTCTCCCTTTTACAATATTCACACATAAAAGAATACTCACATTTTGTAATAAAGGTGCCTGCCCACACATAACATAGACACATATGCATACACTCACACGCATGCACAAACACACACTTATCCACACTGATATACAGAAAAAAACATACACATTCATACATTCATGTAAAAAGGGTTTATATTCATGAACAGAAATATTTTTGAGGCATTGCCTATCAATTAATAGGTATTCAAACAAAAATGTCACTCATACATACATTCAAGAGTGCAGAAATATGCAAATACTCATTCCCTAAATAGAATACATATTGATATATATGCATGAAATCACATGAAAAGACATGTGGGAGCAAAAACACCCGTATGTGCACATATATTGTTATCATATATACACTCATCTCCACAAATTTTGAGTGGCAAATTCTTGTAACCAATCTTTTGTCACCTCACACAATCACAGTTCAAAGATTCAATCATTTTTCCAAAACACGTAAATGCAACCAATGATTAACTCTTGTCCCTTCATATACACACATATTCATCAGATGTTCACAAACATCCCCTCAATATGCAGCACATGTACATACATCTACATACATCAGAAAGGCAGGAGGTCATAAATATCACCTGATAATCACATCTCACATTGCTCAGGCCACTCTTATTTACATCAAATATCCAACAGGTTGCTACAAAAACAAGTAAGCTCACTTTTTCTCAAACTGAAATCTTGCTTTCTATTGATTCAATTCTATGATTCAAAACTGAAAGTGAGGACGTTGTCACCAAAAGACATTTATAAATACTGAAGGACTTTTTCTAGGAGAGGACAAAAGTTTCATCCATTACCAGATTAGTTCCCTGCCGTCTGAAAGACCAATGGCTGAGCTTACTAAAGGGGTGAAACATAGGATATTTGATTATCGGGGAGAGTTGCTGCTGGTGCTGCAGAGAGATCTGAGCAGCCACATACAGATGGCAGAATATAATGAACAAATTTGCTCACTTTACACTTGTATCCAGACCTAGTCTTGGCTGTTTGGGCCTTCACCACAATTATCCTTGCTACTTACTAGACTAGCATCAAAGAGTGCGTGTCAGACAGGGTCTTTGATGGCAGATGAATGCTGCAGGATTAGAATGGCTTCAAGAAGTGGCCAATGAGAGAGAATTTATAGCATTGACTCCTGTGGAGTTGCGCCACTGTGGGTTAACCAGAGTAGGAAGAAATGGCTAAGAGAGCGGACTTATCTCCAAGGCGATGATTACCCCTTCATATCCTAAGAGACCCCTTTTTGTCTGCACATTAACCCTGACTGTGCTGAAAGAGATATTTTCAGTACTGAGAACCAAGCAATGTGCTAGAGGCAGGTGATGCATCCTGTGGATAACTACCCAACAAAGTAAGAGACCAAAGAAGGTGCATTATGAAATATGGATGTGGTAAGAGACCTACACACACAGAGAGCAGAAAAAAAAAAAAAAAAAGCAGAGCATGTGGGGTTGAGGAATAAAACAACCTAAAGAAAAGAAACGATAAGGTAAGTTATAAAATCTAAATTTAAATTATAACCTCTCATATTCTTAGTCTCAAATCTTTGTGGTTAGTTGGAATAGGAGGCAATGATCAGCGTCTTCTGCTCTCTATATTCAGATTATTTCTTATGCTCTGTCTTCACTGGGGATACCTACGGAATTTAGCTTTGCCCTGAAGAAGGTGGAGACAATGACCCCAGCAGACTATTATTAGGACAAGGTAGGCAGAAAGCCAGCCCATATATAAAGGATAGAAGATACCACCACTGAATTTTTAAGGTTCCCGAGTTCCACTATCCAGAGGTTGTGGCCACCAGTAAACTTAGAACTGTACTGTACAACTTTAAGACATCCCTCAGCAATATGCTTGGTTAGCAAAGTCTGTTCCCAGTGAATTCCTAGCTCTAAAGTATGATGTTAAATGTTAAGAGTAGTTGTCTAAGACTTTCACCCAATTCCAAATACTGTGTGCTTGGTCATCTTCCTTGCCTTCGCACCTGCAGTTCCTTCTACCTCTTCTTCATTTTCCATCTCAGGAAACAATTTATCCTTACTAGAAGTCAGATGCCACCAGCTCCCATAGGCTTTCTAATAAATTAGCCCCTCCAGATGAATCACTTCTCCTTCTCCTACCTTTATGGATCCCTCTAGCATAGACTCATGCACTATGTAACTCTTCCAGGGCTTTCCTACTACTCCGTGAGCTATTTGAAGACAAAGACTATCTTTTATATTTTTCATTCCTATAATAACAGCATCTTTCCATTATATATAAAACATGTTTGTTGAATTCCATGAGCTGTTTTAAATTGTCTGCTTAGACAAAAATTTCTCTCACTGTCCAGATTCTGAACTTCATACATAGCTCCCAATATATGAAGGGCTCTGTGCTTTTCTGATTTCTCCACTTGCCCCATCCCAATTTCCCAACCCAATCTACCATTCAACTGTTCAAAAATTGAAGTAACCTTTTGAGAATGGTCAAATTTTTGGCTCCATCCCCTTTCTGTCCTTCCTGGCTCAGGAACAGTACCTCCACACCTATTTCCCCCTCCTCTTTCCTTTCTTTCTTGTTTCATCTCTCTACTTACTAGCCTCTCCCCATTTATTTATCATTCTCACCTTGAATCTTGTTGTCCTTTCCCACATCTGCTTCTCCCTTTGTGCAACTCACTCTCCACACTTGGTTCTCCCAGCCACCCTAATACACTTTGATGTTCTAGTGAACTGCCTCAGGTGTATTCTTTATGCTACTCCTGTTGTACCCCATCTGGGGGAGTGGGTGGATTGTGGGATACAGGAAAGGTGAGAACAGATGTCCAGCATCTTGTTACCAGAGCCCCATGGGGAGCCTCAATGAGAATGCTGTGGTTAGTTAAGGGCCTGATGTCCTGCCCAGAGGAAGCACCATGATGACCTTTGAACCATAGCAGGAATGGAAGAACCCTTCCATCCCTAGTGCCCGGTCCTGCTCTCATAGCCTGTGAAGACGTCCTCCTCCACCCCACACTAGTCCTACACTTATAGGCTCTAAAGGTCACAAAGTCCTGTCTCATCCTGGCCTGTCTGCTCTTAGGCCGTTACCACAAACTCTCCCCAGCCTTTTTTTCAGAGAGGAGATAATGAGCCCCAGCGAGTGCCCCAGGCTCAGTCCACAGGGACACCTTCTGGTTTTGTTGCTTGTCTTTGTTTTGACTAATTGCCATTAGTTCAGTTGAGTACCATATGTTGCTAATGGCTCTAAGGTCACAGGTTCCATCTCTGCAGAGATCACTTAGTCACTTTTCTTTGCATCCTCAGGCTAAGGCCTGAATCAATTCAAAGACTACCTGTGCTATAGAATGATCTCTTGTCTTTCTTATGGTTTGATCTCCATCCCTCACTACAAGCCCACTGCTATACACAAAGTCAGATCTCTCTGAAATACAGCAGCTAGTTTGACTAGACCCCCTCACTCCTCTGGCCCAGTCATTTTCTCACTCTTTTTCTCTGTCTTCCCATATTTTGCACTTTCTCATTCTCCCTGCCATTTCTTGTTCTTTATAGATGCCCTGTTTTCTGATGGATCAAGTATCATCAGACATCCCCCTGCTCATGAGAGCTTGTGGCTTTTATTTCACATTCTGGACATAATCAGCCCAAATCTCCATAAACAGCATGGGCGCTCATTGTGTTCCACTTGCCATCCACTGCTTCTCCCCTCCCTGAGACCTTTCAGGGGTGCTTTTGTTCCTGTAATCCCTGCAGCAGACCTGGGTAACCAGATCCCAGCTTGTGGGTTTATCCTGGCTCATCCCTGTCACTTCTACTCATTTTCAGGAGATGGGGTGTTAATCTCTCTATCCCCAGGGTACAGCTAACCCTCTCCTGGACTCAGGTTACTGCATCCCTCCTCTTACTTCCTTCCAGACAATTCCAGCAGGTATGATCTATTGGACTGAAGGCTGCCCTCAAACTCTCCAACTGAAATTTAACCCCGTGGTGAATGGAGCTGAGTACACTGACTAAGTTCATCTTAGCTTCTCAGAATACCACAGCCTCATATCCAGGTCCTGTTTTAGGCTCCCTGTTCAGTTCAATGTACCATTCCTTATCCTTTCATCACCCTGGGATGCAGGGCTGTCTCTCCTTTGATCTATAAACCACAGAAAGTACCCTATATCTATCTTTACTCTGGTCTCCTTGATGTTCAGGGTAGTCATTTAAATTTTTTTTTGAGGAAGATTAGCTCTGAGATAAAGTCCGCTGCCAATCCTCTTTTTCTTTCTTTTTTCTTTCTTTCTTTTTTTTTTTGCTGAAGAAGATTGGCCCTCAGCTAACATCCGTGACCATCTTCCTTTATTTTATATGTGGGGCACCTGCAGCAGCATGGCTTGGTAAGCTGTTTGTAGGTCTACACCTAGGATCCAAACTGGCGAACCCTGGACCACCAAAGTGGAGTGCTGTAAATTTAACTTCTGTGCCACCAGGTGGCCCCAGGATAGTCATTTATTAACGTAATAAACAAATCTGGCCTAATAGGTTGGAGGGAGTGATAGAATTAAGCCATCCCTGGGTCCCTCCTTTTCTTAGATCAACATGTATGTCATTTGATATTATGTTTCAGGAACCCACAGTATGGTGCTGTGGCTTTCAGATTTAGATTATCTAGGTAAAAATTCTCACTTTGCCACTTTCTAGCTATAAGACTGTGGACAAACTACTTCACATCTCTAAGCTTCAATTTTCTCATCAGTAAAAAGAGTTCAGATGTAATGTTAGTGAAGTGTTCAGAACAATGCCTAACTCCTACTATTTACTATATGTGCACATCAATCTCAGTTTTCTAATCTCCCTTCTTTGTTGTCTAAAATGGCTTTCACTCAATACTTAATTTTTGAGCACCTGATATATGCCAGGTATTATTCCATGCTATAGCAGTAAATAACGGTGATAGGTTCCCTTCTTTTATCAATCTTACCTTCTAGTAGGGAGTGATAGACTATAAATGATTAAACAATTATGATAATTCCAGATGGCTCTAAGGTCTATGAAACAAACAGAAAAGGATTGTGGGATAATAAATGGAGAATGGCTGAATACTATAAAAAGGGTGACATTTCTGAAGGTGATATTTTAAGCTGAGACCTAAATACTGAGAGTGAACTAGCAATGTAGAATTATTGAGGAAATGTGTTCCAGGCAAGTAATTCAGGCAGTGAGGCCAGACTAAGTTTGGCATTGCTTAGGAACAAGGTGGCCAGTATACTTGGAGTAGAAGGAATAAGGAGGCAATTAAAACAAGAAGAGGTCAGAGATGCTTACAGGGCTATGCTATATAGCGAAAGATCAGACATGGTTGGGAGTTTTTATTCTAAGTGCAAGGAAAGACCCTAGAGTGTTTTAAAAGAAGAGAAATGTGAAGATGTGATTGGTGATTTTAAAAAGTTACTTCCACCCACCATGTAGCGTAAGAAGGGACTTTCGTAGACAAAAAATGGAAGCGGGAAGACCACTTAAGTGAAACCTTTCAAAGCAGTTGAGAATAGAGGAAAAGTGACTCATTATGCTTCTCAAAATAACTATGTTTGTACATTTGTATGTAGAACTATACAGTTAAAAATGCATAAGATTCTTCTCTTCAGTCAGGAAAGAAATTACAAAATAATATTTTATTTCCTGCCCAATCACTGAACATTTATCAAGTTCTACTGTTTCTATTATGCTATACATATTGTAGCTTGTTCTTGTACCCTGTTCTCACCACTCTCATTAATGCCGCACCGCCTCTCATCTCCTGTCCCCCATTGTCTCCTCCTCCTGAAAATGATGTGATCTCTAGTCATGTCATTTTCTACTGGAGAATTTTTCCATTTTTTTCTCCACCCCTTGGATAAATTTCAAAGTTTTAAGGTATTCAAGGCCCCTAATAGTCTATTTCCAACATTTTCCACTCTTATCACTCTCGTCCCTCATCCAGCTCGCCTCCAGGTGGGGCTACTGCACTGTCTCCTGAAAATGCCTTGAACCTGCTCGCCTACAGGCTTTCGCATGTGCACTCCCTCTGTCTGAAGTATTCTCCCTAATAGCTCCTCAATCTAAAATCCTGATGCATCTCTAAGACCTAATTTAAATGTAACTTCATACACTACATTTCCTCAGTCTCGCCTGCCTCTCCACTGGCTAACATTGATCCTTATAATGTTAAACACCTGATCTCGGTCTGACCTTCTCAAACAGCCCATAAACACTTAACATTTCTTGTAGTTATTTTAATATTTGTTTTATTTTTCCCAAATCTTTCTATTATTGTGATAAGAAAACACATAACAAATAACCATTTTTAAGTGCACAGTTCAGAGGTGTTAAGTATATTTACATTGTGAAATGGATCTCCAAAACTTTTTCATCTTACAAATCTGAAACTCTGTACTCGTTAAACAACAACTGTCCTTTTCTCTGTTCTCACAGTCCTTGGTAGGCACTATCTAGGATTTGTCTCTATGATTTAGAGTACTTCAGAGACCTCATGAAAGGGGAATCTTACAGTATTAAAAGGGCATCACTCATACTGTTGACACTCTAATAGCAAATACTTTTTAGTAACCTTCATTTATTAACAATATATTGAAATGCTTCATTTTTTCTGCAAGATGAAAATTTGCAAACTCCCTCTGGTGATACTTGATACTATCCAGATATTGTTGAAGTTGATATTTGAATTTTAGCCACTAATTCAAGAAGAATTTTGTGACATATTCCATACAGAGACTCAAAGATAAAGTTTTTGTCATTAAGGAGATCAGCAGTTACTCTTTTTCAGCTTTTTTTCTATATATATATATGTTTTAAAAAAAGTCTTAATGAACAATTTGATGGATGAAGGGTTTTATTACACATGGTTATATAAACAGCTTTGAAAACAAAGTCCAACTCAATGTAATAAAAATATTGCCCATATATGTTAAATTAAAACCAAACTAAACAAACAAAAAGAACATGTGATACAGTGTCAAAAGACACAAATCTCTGTTCTTATTTCATTGGTGCCTACACAGTGGAGATGGTGTTAAGGAAAGAAAAAACATACTACAGTATATTCATACAGAGGATTATTATTTTTAATTGCTCAGTGCAATGAGACAGAGACTAGAGGCAAAAATAACTAGAGAACTTAAAGGTTTAATACATTTTATTGTTCACTGTATACTATATAGACCTGATTATGTAATGCAGCTAAGAAATCACTGATAAAAAGATTTACAAATATATAGCTAAAATTTATCATATGCATATTTTAAGCAAAATCCCTGCAAGTCATAAGAAAATCAATTTAATAACGAAGTATTCATAGAAGATCAAGTAGCTTAATATTTACTTTCTGAGAATGCATGCTCCTTTTTACTACAAAATAGCTCCTTTACAAACAACAAAGGCCAATCCAATTATGGAATTTGGCAAGGTCATTAAATATTTCCAGGTGAAAAAGCAGAAGAAAGGACATAAAGTACATTTCTGCTTTCTTGTTCTAGAATATTTAGCTCACCTTTTCTTTCAACTCTGTTTTTTGCTTTCTGGGAGGTATTAGGTGGCAAAGCAAGTCATGCTGTGGTTGGCATCAGGACCATGTTGGTCATATCACGTGGTCAGAAAAGAAAGTTGTGAACTGTAACAGAAGTTACAGTAAATGACACACTTTGCTTGTGAATGGTGACATACAGAACAAAACAGTTGAAAATTACTTTGTAAGAGCATTCATAGCTAGTTAACAAGTAAAGCTTATACCTTGTGTGTGCTAGGAGTGAAATACCCTCAAAAACAGGAAGAGGAGCCAAACTCAAAAGGAAAGGAGATGAAAAGCAAAGTTACAGTGACCATTCCTGGGAATTTACTCAGAGTCTGGCACGAGTATGTGTTCTCACTACTCTTATACAACATTTTACTGGAAGTCCTAGTCAGTGTAGTGAAGGAAAAAAAAATAGAAGACACACAGCTATAGATTGGAAAGGAAGAAAGAAAACTGTCTATTTAAAGATAACATGATAGTTTATAAAAGTTCCAAGAAATACACAAAAAAATTCCTAGAACTTAAAGGTAAGTTTGGCCAGATCACAGGATACAAGGTCAATATACAAAAATCAATGATATTTCCACCTCCTAGCAATGGATAATTAGAGATGGATTTTGTTTTAAAGTACCATTTGTAATAGCACCAAAATGACACACTTGGATATATAGCTAAGAAAATTTGTGCAGGATTATTATATTGAAAACTATAAAGCATTACTAAAAGAAATAACAAATGACCTAAATAAATGAAGAGTATGAGTTACAAGACTTATCCTTGTTTAAGATATCAGTTTTACCCCAATTTTTCTATAGATTTAATAAAATTCAGTGAAATCACAGCAATGTTTTTTGCAGATATAGACAAGCTGATTCTAAAACATATGAAAAGTCTAATATAGAAGAAACCAATATAGATAAAACAATTTTGAAAAAGAGGAGCAAAATTTGAAGGCCCACAATACTTGAATTCTAGACTTCCTGTAAAGCTACAGCAATCAGGGGAATAACGTCTTGGCAAAGGAATAGATACATAAATCAGTAAAATAGTATAGGGAATCTAGAAATAGACCTGTGGAAATATGGTCAGTTGATTTTTGAACAAAAAATAATAAATCTAAATGTAAATAATAATACTATGAAACTTCTATAAGAGAACATATGAGAAAAATCTTTGAAACTTTTTGTCACAAAAAAGAAAAAAGGATAAATTATATTTCATCAAAATTTTTGCAAAAGTGCTCAATGAAAGACACTGTTAAGAGAATGAAAAGGCAAGACACAAACTAGGGGGAAATATTCACAAATAACATAAACAACAAAGGCTTTTTATCCAGAATGTATATTAAAATAAAAACTCTATAAATCCAACAATAAGAAAGAAAAAAGTAACCCAATAAGAAACAATGTGCAAAAGATTGGAACAGCCACTTCACCAAAGAAGATATATGTACAACAAATAGATAAAAAGAGACTCAACATTACTAGTCATTAAAGAAATAGAAATTAAAATCGTCTTGATGAGATGCCACAATACACCTATTATGACAAAAAGGAGATAGTTTAAGGTTCTGGTTGGAACGTAAAGCAACTAGGACTCTCATACAATGGTGATGGAGTGCAAATGGATATCTGCATAATGGCACAACCACTTTGAAAAACAATTTGATATTTTCTTATAAAGTTAAATATATACTTAACATATGACTGGGGAATCCACTTCCAGGTATTTAACCAAGACAAATGAATATAGAAACCTACACTTGAATGCTTACAGCAGCTTTACTCATAACTAAAGTTCCCTCAACTGCTGGAAAGATAAACAGACTATCCCCTATATCCACATAGCAGATATCCATACAAAGGAACACAGTTCAGCAATAACCTGTATAAATCTCAAATTATGCTATGTTAAGTGGAACAACTCAAGTTTGAAAGATTACATACCACATAATGAACCAAAGTGTTAGGGTCAGACAGCAGATCAGTAGCTGCCAAGGGCTTGTGGTGGGTTGAAGGGTGGACCACGAAAGGGTATCGCAAGGGAATGTTTTGGATTGATGGAACTCTCCTGAATCTGGATTAGAATGGTGGTTACATGACTTTATGCATTTGTCAAAACTCATTGAATTGTACAACAGAAAGTAAATTTCAGTGGATATAAATTTTAAAAATATTTTAAAAATGTAAACTCTCATAAGAGCATTTGGCAGTTTCAGTTCTTTAAAATTTACCTTTCAAGGTTCAGCCATCTTTTTTTATGCCCTCCCTCTCTCTCTCCAATTTTCTCATTCCTTGCTTGGTTTCCAGCTTCTTTCCTCCCTCCCTTTCTTCTGTACTTCCATCCTGCCATTTTCTTATACAACAAATATTTTTTGGTCACTTTGATTGTATAATATATAGTAGATCTGGATTATGAATTGAAGCATCTATGTTTGACAAATTTTAGTAATCCAGTTTTTTAATGCCTCAGAAATGTATTAAGAATGAGTCAATAAGAAAGAATATGATTGGGGAGAAAAATATACTTTCATGAATGTTAAAAATTATCTTGATGTTATGAAAACTGCTTAAGGGTAGACAAGATATATTATATAGGCTTACAAATTATTTATAAATGCACTTTCAACTTCTCATAGTTATGATTTTACATGAGGCCTTCATAAAAATCAAATTTATGTGGCAATGAAATCCTTTAACTAGAAATGATAAGACATCTGTCTAATTCAAATTTAGTTAGTGCCTAATATTATTAGAGTAATATTTCTTAAAGAAATTGACAAGAAATAAAAGAAACCTCATTTCTCACTCATAAATAGGAGAAAGAAGACACAGGAAAAAACAAGAATAAGCAAAGCAATTTATTTTTGTATAAATAAAATGTTAGGATATTATTTAAGAAGTTCACATAGGAGTAAAAGAGGCTCTGAAATTGTATAACATTGTTAGATATACAATGAAAGGAACACCTTCAGATATATTTAAGAGATAAAATTGTCAGGATGCTATGTATTGAATGACTTATATATCTATTTTACAGGACGAGATGGGTTGAACTATCAACTAAGATATAAAATTTAAAGAAATAGCCAATTAAGGAATAGGGGGAAAAGCATAAAGTTGCTTTTCAAAGTTATGGACTTGTTGATTTTGATAAATATGTGTGACACAGAGCTGAAGATGACCATCAGGTAGATAAATATAACTCTGAAACTCAATACAGGATCAGTATCAGAGATCTAGATTTAGAAGCAATCTGCTTGTATGTGGAGTTGAATATATATATAATATATAAAATATATTAATAATTTATTTAATATATATTATGTTATATAAATGTATATATTATGTTATATTATATAAATATACATATATATATTATACAACAGGGGAAGAAGAAATATTCCTCTACTCTTTAGGTTCTTCTGGCTGGTCCGAGAATTAAATTGACAAGAGGCAGAATTACAAGAGAAAATCAAACGTATTAAATAACACGTATACATGGAAGGAATCCAGAAAGACTGAGTAACTCGCCTAAATGGTTTAAGCCACCACCTTAAATATCATCTTCAGCTAAAGATAAAGGAGGATATTGGGGGTAGTGATTTGTGACTTCAAAGAGGAGGAAGGCAATTCACCCAGAGATGGAAAAGCAAATGTTTGGTAAACAAGTATTTGCCATACATTGCAAAGACAATGAGAGATGGAGGGAAACTTGGTCAAATGGGCCTTGCTAGGTTCCTCCCTGTCTACCACACCTAGTTCGTATTATACTATGGTTATCTTATGTTATTAGTTCCTTCCTGGAATAGCCCTTCTATCTTAAATTATATTAGTCTGTTAGTGGGGATAGGTCAAAGTTTCTTTTTGAAACTTTGTTTGTTCTTAAAACAAACTTTGTTTGTTTGTTCTTAAAAATAATCAATCCAAAAAGACACATTTTGGGATGGTAAAATCTGATCTCCCAAAATACATACATATATAAATATGTAAATTCAGTTGCCAAGGGGGAAGGTGAAATGAGGAAAGCAAGTGGGCAAGGAGGAAACAGAGTCCAAGGTACTGGGAGTGGAGTGGGGTTACTATTGAAACTTCTCCTCAAGCAATCAATTCTCAAGAGCATTCTTGAGAATACTCTTTTGAAGAGGAAATTTACTTAAATTCTGGGAAGGAAAGAGTGGGTGTAAATGAATTTCAAGAAGTAGCTAAGAGAAGAGGGATATTGGGAAAGATTGGATCAAATCATCTCAACTTTTTTGAATGAGAAGGGGAAAAGTTGGAAATATGATGGATATTTTAAATTGCTTTTGATAAGAATGAGGTTAGTATCCAATCAAAGAAAAGTAAAATAATTAACTAAAGGTAGGTTCTCTAAATTTTCAGGGCCAGACAATCTGACCTGTTTCACAGTCTCCTCTGTCCATTTTCAGCTTTGAAGATGTTAAAATAAAAAGAGAGATGGTAACTTTTGCTTACGTTTTTATTTGTACTGGCAGTATGTGACAGAAAGTTAAGATAAAAGAAATCAGAATACATGTGAGGTACAAATGATCAAACTGTATAAGTAAAGATCAAAACAAAAGAAACCAACGTTGGCTGAGAGATTGGAATAAAATTGTAATAATTCAATTATTCAAAAATCCTAATTGTCAGTACAGAAGAAAAATATAATTAAGAGCATGACTGAGCTGAGAGATGACACATTTATAATAAGCAGTGGAATACAGAGTTTAGGATATTGCAATAGAGCAAGTCCACGTTTTAATTACTGCAAGCAATATTAAAGGAATGATTATATGATGTAGACATGGATTTTATTTGTGTTGAGGAACACAATGCTTTGAGAGACTATGGTATTGAGAAAGTAATCTGCATTAATATTAAATTACTCTAGGATTATCAAGGAGATAAATGGTCAATAAATAAGAGAACCTAGTATACGAGCCTCATTCTATATGAGCATTTCTTCCTTACCTAGTCATGGTGACCTTCAAGATCCAGGAAGCCCAGAACACACTTGGGGCAGGGAGGAGACCATGCTCTATTATTTCTATCCTAAGTAATTTCTGCAGTTAAATTCTTTCAATTACATCCAGAATCTAGGCCAATTCCCAATGTGATCCTCTTTTATCTTTGGAACAATGAAGATGATTATACTCACCATATCCACTTCATTGGACTATTAAAGTTATGAGGATTTAACTGATGAAAGTATAAAGTAAATGTGATAAATCACATAACTGATAAAGCTCAGAATTAATATTAGATATTATTATTGTTATTTTTAATGCTGCCACTGGTGGTATTATTATTCAGAGGGCAGGTAGGGTCAGTAGCATTATCTGAAGGTGATAATTGGATATTGTGGAATATTCCTTGTCCCTTGATTGATTGGTGCATTGATTAATGCCTCCCTGAAGGGCCTCTTGCTTTCTTTCTGCACAGAGCATGATTACACTTATTATCTTGACATTGAAAAACTGAAAAATGCAGGTGAAATGTCAGGAAAAATTCATTCATTAGGAATCATTTAAACTTTAGAATCCCTTTTGAATGGGAAAATCATAGTCACATGTGCTCAGGATATTTTTGTTAGATTTGTCGCATTTGGAGAAAAATAAAGGCAACCATAATTCATTTCAGGGCATGGAAAGCATAAGGTAGCTAAGATGGCCCTGAGAGACTGTGAATGAGCAGTAACCAGCCTCTGAAATTCCCAAACAACCCAAACACGCGCACACACACACATGCAAGGACACACGTGCACAAATGCCTTTTCTTAATTCCCTCATCAATATTATCTCATTTCCAAGACAAGAGAATCTAGCGGGTAATTTTACAGCCCTGGAGAGACCTCCTCAATCTTAGAAGCTCCAGGGAATAACCGTGTTCATTGATCTGTGAAACCCTCCATGGTATAGTATAGGGAGGAGTTTTGGAGTAGCTCAGGAAATAAAAGTCTTCAGATGGATAGAGGCATTGATTTGCCAAGCAAGTCTCAGGCTGCCTAAGAATCCTCTTCCAGCTAGGGATACACTCAGCAACAAGGTAAGTTTTAGGGCAAAATCAGAGGATAAAGTTGGCCTATCACAGACTATTTTAAGATGTCATCACTGAAGTTTCTAATTGCCCCCCAACTACTTCTTTCTGTGCCCCATCTCTCTTTCGTCCATCATTCTCCACTCAAGCACTCCATGTTCTTGCCAGATTTCTCATTTATATCTGCTTTAAGGGAAATATAGAGAGAGAACTTATTTAACCTCATGGTGAATAGGTCACCTTTTTCTAAGAGGCGAATAGAAATCTGATCCTCTATAGTGAATGCATTGCCTTAGAAAATAGGGAACTCTCAGTTGCTGGAACTAATGTAGGCAGAAGATAAGTATTCCCTGTAGAATATTGCATGAGTGTTTCTATATTGGTTAGATATTGGGCTTTTAAAATTCCTTTTATCTACAGCCCTAGAATGATTGAAGTTTGGGAAATTTCCCCTTGAGAAGGGAATCTGTGACTCTACCACCAGGTGAGGGCTGGTTAAAGTTAATCTCTAGACAGGAGGACTTTTCTTTGTTTCCTCAGGTCCTCCCTGCCTATCATGCATCTTGGTCTAGTGAAGAGTAAAGTTCTCCTTTTAAGGCCAGTCCCAATCTTATTCTATCATCCACAAATATCCTAGAATGCCTGGAAACCTGGAAGTTTCCCTGGTACTTAAAGCAAATGGAAGTGTGTTTTTAGTTTGTGTTTTTGTTGGCTGCTATTCACGTAATAGAGAAATTTTGTAATCTTATTTTGTTGTTCACCTTCTCCTTTAGTCTAGGATCTATAATGAGGCCACATAGCTTGTGGTATCCTAGGGTGCAGATAAAAAACACTTACAAAGTCTGTTTTTCCATAAATGTGGCAGTATGGACAGCAGAGTTTTAGGGCTAGATGAAAATTTCAAAGGAGGAAGTTGGGATCTATGACCCTAACCTTCAGGGGATTCAAGGGACTTGAATTCCACCTATTTTCTAGATACTGGGCAATGTAGATAAAGACCAAAATCTAAAGAATAAGCATCTTGGCCAAGAGATTCAATTTTGATTTGGTTTTCTCTAGTTGAACCCTCAAGCTCCCATTGCACTTAGTAGTAATTTTCCTCAACAAGGCTGTGCCTTCCCCCCACCTCCTTCTTATCTCTTTCACAGCTAACTAGGTGTTTGACTCAGGGAAGTTATTTTCTTTGACAGGTCTTCGATTTCTTTATTAGTAAAAGGTGAAGTAGATTAACTTTCACTTCTACTATTCTTTGCATCTCTGTTTTTCTCTTTTTATTCATTTTCTTTTCTCTCCTTCACTCCTCCCACCTTATCTTCTCTCCTTTCTCTCATTCATTTACCTCTTAAACTTTTCTTTTATTTCTACTCCTTATAACAATTATTTGAAAAAATTAATAAATTTTTGTCTCTCAAAAATCACTAAAACACACTAAAAACTAAAACAACAGTTTATTGGAAGGACAGAAATGTATACTGGCAATCTAATAGGCTATATATCTGAGCAAACAGCTAGCTATCTTTCTTAAGAGCAATAGGCAGAAATGGACATTTTATAGAAAAAGAGAAAATACCCTGGCTCAGGTTGGGGAAATCTGAATCAGAAATCTTTCTAAGAGGATCTTTTGGGATATTTCAAAAACAGTTATAATATTTTTTTTGATTCATCATGAGCATGGGTCAGCTAGAGATGTATACATAGCCTGGGGATGAGGTATTCAATATTTGCAGAGCTGGGGGTAAATTAGTCAAAAATTACAAGAGATACAAAAGTAAATATGATTCCTTGCTGACAGAGGAGAACCTATCAGTCTTCTCTTCCACCAACTGCAAAAAACTCTGTCCAAAAAATCCAAAACAAACAAACAAAAGAAAAATGAGAAAGAAAAAATGAAAAATTCAAGATCAATACCTAGAACATACGAAGAGAAGAACTTTTTATTCCAGGTGATCATAATAGAAAGCACAAATTTTGCTCTCTAAGGGCTTTATATTTTTAATCCTCACACTGCCCCTATGGAGTAGGTATTATCATTGTCTGTGTATTACATATGTAGGGCTATACTGAGGGGCAGGAGGAACTGGAATCTGATTACAAGATGTGTGGACCTAGAGTCTATGTTCTTAACACTGCATTGTTTCTTAATCAACTTGATTCCAATCAATTGATGAAGGCAACTAATGAGTGCCTTAAAGGTGAAAAGTTCTCAAAGAGAATATACTCTATCTCTGAGTGGCATTCATGTCTAAGGTTGAATGACCCCCATTAGGGGCACTTTGAAATAAATGTAGTTACCAATTGTGTCAATGACTTCTAAATCTCTACTAAGGTGTCTATACTGACTTTCAATCAGAGTGTAACATGCAATTATGAATGGCCACTATTCCTTTATAACAGGAGACTAACAGATAATCCTGATCCTGAAAAAGCTTCAGATGAGCACTGGGGGTCTCACTTACTTTTGGATAATAGGAGTTATTCTAAAAAACAAATTACTGTTGTTGCTTTCCTAAATGTACTCCCATTTCTACTAAGATTTCAGTAGATTAGAGATGACAAATCCATTTTATTTTCTATGATTAGAAGTGGCTGTCTGAGGTTCCAGGGTTGAGAATGATTTTGAGGCCACATTCAGAGAAAATGATGGCAGGTCATGCTCAAACAGAAGCATGGGCATGTACACGGGGCATTTCCATCTGTATCCTACATATAAGATCTATTTCCTTCATAAGAGTTTTGAGCATGAGGAGTGTGATGGGTGGGAAGGGTATCCTTTGTTGGAAATCAAATAATTCATATTTTGTATAGGTTCTCTGTTAGTTATTATGGCCTCAGCCTCTGACTCAACAGCTTAAAGATATTGATTAGAAAGAGGGAAGAATGGAGAGACAGAACATTTTACCTAATGCCTTGGCATTACAGTGTGTGCTTTAAACTGAATATGACTGATTAGTACTTGGCTGAGCCTTTTTTCCTTGGGCCAGTACAAGCTTCCTCAACAGGATACACCTTGGAGTAGTAATTTCAGGGATTTAGTCCTCTCTTACACTCTCCCCCACTCATGTGAAAATAAAATGGTTCCACTCCCAGGGAATTCAGATTCTGCTATCTTATTAATCTCTGTCAATATGTTTTTAGGAAGTCACCCATCAGGATCACACAAGCTCTCTTCCCATGCCTATGTCACATTGGCTTCATGGCAGATAATAACCACTCCCATTTCCAACACCTTTACTTTGTCTTAACTGGAATTCCAGGGCTTGAGCAAAAGTATTACTGGATGGCATTCCCCCTGGGTGCTATATATGCCATTGCCCTCTTTGGCAATGGTGTCATCATCTCTACCATCAAGTCTGAATTGTCCCTGCATATCCCTATGTACTACTTTCTGTGTATGCTGGCATTGGCAGACATGGGACTTTCCCTCTGTACTGCGCCCTCGATGCTAGGCATATTCTGGTTTAACTACAAGTTCATCACCTTTGATGCCTGCCTTGTTCAGATGTACTTCATCCACACCTTTTCAGCCATTGAGTCTGGCGTGCTGGTGGCCATGGCCTTTGATCGGGTTGTGGCAATCTGGAATCCCCTCAGGTACAGCACCATCCTAACCAATGGTGTGGTCTGCAGAACAGGGGCAGTCATCTTGATAAGGGCAGTCTGTGTGGTCTTCCCTGTACCTTTCCTCATCAAGCGGCTCCCCTTCTATGGCTCCAACATCCTCTCCCACTCCTTCTGCCTCCACCAAGATGTCATGCACCTTGCCTGTGCCAGCACCCGTGTCAACAGTCTCTATGGCCTCATTGCTGTCATCTTCACCAAGGGTTCTGATTCTCTCTCCATCCTCCTCTCCTATGTGTTCATACTCCGAACAGTAATGGCCATTGCCTCAAGGGAGGGCCGGCTGAAGGCACTCAACACCTGCGTTTCACACATTTGTGCTGTACTCATCTTCTATGTGCCACTCATTGGGGTGTCTGTCATTCATCGTTTTGGAAAGCACCTTTCACCATTGACTCGTGTTCTCATGGCTAATGCCTACCTTCTTGTACCCCCCGTGCTAAACCCCATAGTATATACTGCGAAGACCAAGGAGATACGAAGGAAGATCATCCAGATATTTGTTCAAACCAAGATCACTGCAGAGGGTTAGGGTCTGCCAGTTTGAGACAGACAGAATCTACTTTTCCAAAGCTCAATTGTGACTATGAGAAATAAAGGTTTATATTTTTGACATTTTCTGTGTGATTTGAATTGGTCAAAGAGATTTCTGTGTTCTCAGAGCACACTTTCCTATTCCTGTGCCAAACCATCTTTTGCCTAGAAAGAGTGGTATCTATAGGAACTGTTCAATGTATGGTTGTGTAGCCATAGCATTTATGAGTTGGAATATAACAGCTGAAGGCAGGAAATATTACTAATTCCATTTTGTAATAACTCTTTTTAACAGAAATAGGCCACAAGTTTGATGCCTTTTAAATTGATTTAATTTAACATTCTAGCTCAAAAGTTAGGAATGGCTTTCATTAGCTTAATAGGGGAGAAGTGAACTATGCTCATTAAATAATAAGAGAACACCTGGGGATACTACATTATTAAATAAAATATGAATCAGAAAAATGATCAAATTTTAGAATTAAGAATATAAAAGTATACAATGGAGCAGGGGTCCACTGTGTTGCATAACTTGGCATCAAAAGATTAAGGATGAGTTTCAGCTCTTCCATGTGTGACACTGGGTATTCTTTTAACTTCCCCTAACTGCGATGTCTTCATTTTGAAAATAGAAATAATATTACTCAGCATCCAGTGTTTTTATGAAATTAAATTTAACCACATAAGTGCAATTATTTATAAACTATGAAGTACTGTGCAACTATAAGAAGTGTTCAGGATACCTAATGCAAGAGGATAAGAGAACTTGTATTTATATACTATCCATCAAGTACAAGACACAGTACCAGAGCCTTTTACATCTTCTCTTATTTGATAATACAACATCTCTCCGAGGGAGAGTGTGATGCACTATTTTTACATGAAGATATCAAGTCAAAAAACAGTTCGTTTGTTGGCCAAGGTTCAGCCAGGCGGATTTCCTGGGGAATGTTGGACACAATCTGTATCTTGGGAGAGAGAGAGAAAATGAGTTAGACAGAGTGGGGAAGACACTCATAATAGAAGTATAAAGAATAACTATGGATTTTATTTGAAGACAAACTAAGTTTAGGAAGTAGAAAGAACAAAGATGTCTGTATACAGTGAGCTATCTGTATCCCTTTACATGGTTCAAATGACTTTTTCTAAAGTATTTACTGTTTGATTGTTAAAATCTAACACAAAAGATTCTTTGTGACTTGAGTGGTATCATTACCTATCACTCAAATCAGTAGCTCTTTTAGAAGTTTATTAGGGTAGATCCTGGCCTAGCTAAGATTAATTCAGTAAGACTGTATGTATAAGAAAAAAGTCTTTCCATTTAAATTCTGCTTTCAGTTTCACAGGGCCTTAGTGAATTAATGTTATACAGGTTCATAAAAAATACACTTTTTAAAAAAATTTTTTATAAGAAACACAAGCAAATTGCAGATACTTAATAAAATAATTTAAATATAAAATATTATAAATCTTCTGGATTTGTAGGGAGAGTTGAGCTCTATGATCCCAGGAAGGACTTGTTAAGAGTTCGCCACCCCATCACAGTCCTGAGTCCTGAGCAGAGAGCAGAGAATGCAGCCTGAGAGCTATTCATGTTGTCGTTAAGAGGTTGAGCCTCCATCTGGAACTCACCAACATGAGGGAAAGGTCCTGGAAGCAGAGTAAAGTGACTAATAACCTCAGGGGATGAACAAGTCTCTCTGAAGACTTTTAGGTCTTGAGTGTTTTCACATATGTGATACTTGAAATTTAGTGCACGGCAAAAAATTCTAAATTACACTCTACATTTTAGAGACAAATACAAATGCTCTCATAGCCATTGTCTTTGGTGTCTTAAGTAGCTAAATGCTGGCCTCTGAAACAAGGAGAGTGGTAAAGGAGTTTTTGGGTGTCCCTGTATCCTCTTTCTGTCTCCTTCACTTTTCTTCTTTCAAGGGTGACGATGATGAGAGCCGTAGTGGTGGCAGCATCGGCAGTGGTAGGTAATACTGCAATATCATCTACTAATTACTAACTGTAATAACTGGTGTTTTAGATACTGTCTCATTACAGAATTAACTCTGTGAGTGAATATATTGAAAGCAAGGGCTTAGGTGTCATACACCCCTGGTTTAAGTCCTGGCTGTGCCACTTAACCATCAGCGTAATCTGGGCAAGAAACCTAATTTCTTTAATGCTAATTGTTCTAACCTACAAAACCTGGATAGGAGTATTACTTATTTTATAGAGTTATAGAGATTAAGAGAATTAATACATGTAAGGTTTAGCCCAGGGCCTGAAAATAATAAGCATTCAATGAAAGTCAGTTGGTATTATTTTTATTATTCTCAATTGAAAAGAAACACACTGAGACACAGAGGGTTTATATAACTTGATCAAGTTCACACAGCAAGTAAGTGGGCACAGACACAATTTGAAACCACAGCATCACTCTCACCCTGAAGCCCATGCTGATCCCCACTGTGTCTCTTTTGCACTCGCTCCCTCTAGTAGCTTTCCTACCCTCTACCTGCTGTCATGAGCAAAGAACTGAGCAATCTTGTTAAAATGAGGAAGTATAATCTAGTCCATATCAATGGTGAAATTTTAATTCCAAAAGATCAATTTGGGAGAGAAAGCAAAGAAAGGAATGATTTAGTTCAGTGCTATTGAAAGTGAGGTCCACGTACCATTGCTGGTCTGGGAACTGTCCTTACCTATCTGTGATGGGGCAAGTACAGAAAGGAAGACTGTTTGAAAATTTTTGTAGCAATTTGACTTTGCCGTGACTCTAAAGCACACAATTTTGTATACAAACCAAATCTAGGGATTGACGGAGAAATGTGTGTAGAGGAAGCTTTCGGATCTCCTAGATTTGTCAATGTAAAAAGACCTACTGCAAGGCACATAGTAGTACAATTAGCAAGAAGGAAAGATAAAGAAAGAATACTCACAATCCACAGACTAAGGAGACCGATGGATAGAACCAGAACAGGATAGCAAATATTCAACTGTAGCATTAGGGTAAAGGTAAGGAAACTACCAAAAGCAAGGACGATCTTATAACTCTAACTACAAATTCATAACACGAGTTGCAATAAGAAATGAAAATAATTATTTAGGAGGGGAAGAGCAAAGGATCTAAATCAGTATTGGTCGAGTAAGTAAGAGACCACCAGAGAATAGACTATATTATACATGAGATTCTAAATACAAACTTCAGGGTAGACACTAAAATAAAATACAGAACAGAGTCACAAATAATAAATAAGGAAAAATCTAAGGAACCCAGCATAAGAAATTGCAGTATTAAATGGGTAGGCTAAAGCACACAGGAAAAGAAACGCAGGAAAACAAGATAATGAGCAACAGATTGACAGCATTAAGTCCACATGCATCAATAATCACTCTCATTTAAACTGATTGAACTCTCCAATAAAAAGACACAGAGTGACAAAATGGATTAGAGAACAACATCCAACATTTTGTTGCCTCCAAGAAACACACCTCAGCCCCAAGGACAAACACAGGCTCAGGGTGAAGGGGTGGAGGACAATTCAAGCTAATAGCAAGAAAAAAAAGGCAGATGTTGCAATTCTTTTTTTTCTGCTTTATTTCCCAAACCACCCCCCCCCCCCCATACATAGTTGTGTATCTTAGTTGCAGCTCCTTCTAGTTGTGGGATGTGGGATGCCACCTCAATGTGGCCTGACGAGCGGTGCCATGTCCGCGTCCAGGATCCAAACCCTGGGCCGCCGCAGCGGAGCACGCAAACTTAACCATGGGCCACAGAGCCGGCCCCAGGTGTTGCAATTCTCATATCAGACAAAGTGGATTTCAAAATAAGACAGGTAAAGAGGGACAATATATAATGATCAAAGGGACACTTCATCAAGAAGAAATAACACTTATAAATATCTATGCACCCAACACAGGAGCACCAAGATTCATAAAGCAACTATTAACAGACCTAAAGGAAGATGTTAAAAACAACACAATCATAATAGGGGACCTCAACACCCCACTCACATCAATTGACAGATCATCCAGACAGAAAATCAACAAGGAAATAGTGGAGCTAAATGAAAAACTAAAACAATTGGACTTAATAGACATATATAGATCACTTTACCCTAAAACAGCTGAATACACATTCTTCTCAAGTGCACATGGAACATTCTCAAGGATAGACCATATGCTGGGAAACAAGGCAAGCCTGATTGCTCTGGCCAGGACCTCCAGTACTATGTTGAATAAGAGTGGTGATAGAGGGCATCCTTGTCTCATTCCTGTTTTCAGGGGGATGGCATTCAGGTTTTGCCCATTGAGTATGATGTTGGCTGTGGGTTTGTCATATATGGCCTTTATTTTGTTGAGGTAGTTTCCTTCTATGCCCATTTTGTTCAGAGTTTTTATCATAAATGGCTGTTGGATCTTGTCAAATGCCTTCTCTGCATCTGTTGAGATGATCATGTGGTTTTTATTCCTCATTTTGTTAATGTGGTGTATCACATTGATTGATTTGCAGATGTTCAACCATCCCTGTGTCCCTGGTATGAATCCCACTTGACCATGATGTATTGTCTTTCTGATGTATTGCTGTATTCAGGTTGCCAATATTTTGTTGAAGATTTTTTGCATCTATATTCATCAGCGATATTGGCCTGTAGTTCTCCTTTTTTGTGTTGTCCTTGTCAGGCTTTGGTATCAGAGTGATATTGTCCTCGTAGAATGTGTTATGAAGTCTTTCATCTTCCCTAATGCTTTGGAATAGCTTGAGAAGGATAGGTATTAAATCCTCTCTGAAAGTTTGGTAGAATTCCCCAGGGAAACCACCTGGTCCTGGGCATTTATTCCCTGGGATGCTTTTGATTATTATTTCAATCTCTTTACTTGTGATTGTTCTATTCAGGTTATCTGTTTCTTCTTGATTCAGCTTTGGGAGGTGGTAAGAGTCTAGGAAGTTACCCATTTCCTCTAGATTGTCCATTTTATTGGCATATAATTTTTCATAGTATTCTCTAATAATCCATTGTATTTCTGTGATATCCATTGTTATTTCTCCTCTTTCATTTCTAATTTTATTTATCTGAGGTTTCTCTCTTTTTTTTCATTGTAAGTCTGGCTACAGGTTTGTAAATTTTATCTTCTCAAAGAAACAGCTGTTTGTTTCACTGATCCTTTCTACTGCCTTTTTTGTTTCAATAGCATTTATTTCTGGTTTGATTTTTATTATTTCTGCTTTGATTTTTATTATTTTTCTCCTTCTGCTGACTTTGGGCTTTGTTTGTTCTTCTTTTTCTA